>NC_045430.1:273065680-273365680 GCF_902635505.1 Sarcophilus harrisii
GCTGGAAATCAAAGACTACTGCGGTTTTAATATGGCCGTTTACAATCTCCCGGTGCAGATACAGAGCCAATTTTGAAAATACTCTGAAGAGAGAGGCAGCACGGGGACAGGAGAAAGCACAGTGGGGGGTTTGGAGCCATAGGTCCAGGTTCAACTCCAATGTGGTAGCCGGATGCCCAGTAAAATGCTAACTCCTGGAGTGCAGCAGCTTTTGTTTTTCTTCTGTTTTGGGAAGCTTCTTACTCTCTCACCTCCACACCTAATCTGTCACCAAATCCCTCCTTCGTAATGTCTCTAACACCTGCCCCATCCCCACACCTGGACTATTACAAGAGCCCACAGGTGAGTGTGTCTGCCGCAAGTCTCTCCCTGCTCCAAACCCTCCTCCACAGTCCCCCAATCAATTTTCCCAAAGTCCTCGGCTGGTCATGTCACCCCTCATTCTATAAACTCCAATGGTTTCCTGGCACCTCCAGGATCTGATAAAAAAATCCTCTGCCATTCAAAGCCTTCCATAATCTGGCTCCTTCCTATCTTTCCCATCTTTTTATACCTTACTCCACTTCCTGGCTTCCTTTTGGTCTCAACTAAGTTCCTCCCTTCCAAAAAAAGCCTTTTAGTCCTTCATTTTACTGCTTTCAGTCTGAGATTGTCCTCAATTTACCCTATCTGTATCTTTTTTTTTTTTACATGTTATTTCCTCCCAGACTGGAGAGCAGGGCTTGGTTATTTTGCCTTACTTTGTATTTCCAGCCTTGAGCACAGTATGTGGCACATAGTATGCTCTTAATAAATGCTGATTCATTGACTTATAGCACACAGCAGGCTGTTAATAAATGCTACCTAACTGATTTGCTGGCACACAGCAGGCTCTTAATAAATGCTAGCTGATTCATTGACTTATATGCACACAGCAGGCGTTTAATAAATGCTAGCTCAAAATAACTATATGGACATGTAAACATTTATTGTATTTAACATATACTTTAACATATTTAACATGTATTAGTCAACCTGCCATCTTGGGGGGGGGAAGGAGGAGGAAAACTGGAACAGAAGGTTTTGCAATTGTCAATGCTGAAAAATTACCCAGGCATATATCTAGTAAATAAAAAGCTATAAGAAAAAAAAAAAAAGAAAAGAAATACTAGCCGACTGCTTTACCGGCACACAGCAGGCTCTTAATAAATACTAACTGACTGATTTACTGGCACACAGCAAGCTCTTAATAAGTGTCAGCTGACTGACTTACTGGCATACAGCAGACTTCTAACATGCCAACTGGCCAGCTGATTTACCAATATGTGGTAGGGGCTCAATAAATGCTAACTGACCAGCTAACCTATGACAAACAGTAGGAGCTTAATAAATACCAGCTGACTTGACGGAGTGCTCAGAAATGAGCACAATCTTTGTGAGACTAAACTTCTGGTTTCTTTGGTCCAGGGAACTCAGAGAAGAAAGTCTCCATCGATGCACACACTCTGTAATTTATAATCTTAGAGTTCTAAGACCCTTTTCAATATGAAATGAGACCCGTATCAGAAGGCCATGTATCAGAAGCCAGACTCCGTCCGAACCTCCCTGACTCTGAGACTGCTCTCCAGCTGCCATGTCAGCCACCTCACTTCTAAAATATGATGAGCCCAGATTTATGAAACTGCTGACCCCTGGGAAACAGCCCCCGAGCCCTCGTTTCGAAGAGATCTCAGTACAACGTTAAATAGTCTTCACCTAACATGCTACAAAAGTCTCCCAAAGTGCTCAAATATTAAATTGTGGAACAGCAGTACACGAATATAACAGAATATTATTGTATGATTACAAATGATGAAGAGTTTCTTGGCTTCTCAATGGGTGGGGAAGGGTTGGAAGGAGGGAGAGAATTTGAAACTGAAAACAAAAATTATAAATTAAAAAAAAGAAGTGATGAAGAGGAGAAATCTGCAGAAACATGGGCAGACTGGCTCCTTGCTGTCAGGACCGATATTGGTTCTCAGAATTACTCAAATGTTTCCTATCTTTTTTAGTGCTCTTTCCATTTAAACGACTGTAACCATAATATGATGATCATTATTGGTGGAATGAAATTCAATTGAACTCAATAAGCATTTATTAAGCACCTACTATATGCCAAAAAATTCTTAACAGCTACCAGCCTCCGTTTCCCCGACTGTAAAATGGAAGAATAATAACCCCTCTCTCACAGGGTTGTTATGAAGATCAAATGAGATATTATTTGTAAACCATTTCTTGCAAACCTTAAAAGACTTTACGAATACTAGCTGTTATTAGATATAAACCTAAAAACAGAACAGACCTCGCCCTCAAGGAGCTCAGCTCTGCTTAGCGGACCGACATGTATACTCATAAGTAAATAGGGATGTGAGAGACGAAAGGTTGAAGAGCCGGCCTAAGAACCTGGGTTCAGATGCCGCCTTGGATTCACACTGGCCTTAAGCATTCCCTTAGACAATGCACCTCAGGGAGGGCCCAGGATTGCTGGGAAGTGTCCTGATCCAGGAGCTCCCCAAGCCAATGAAATCCCAGGTAACAGATACACGAATATGTCGTTAATGACAACTTACTAAAAATAGAGGAATATTGTGAAGTGGTCGCCATGGGTGGGAGCGGGTGGAGGAGACATCGGTGACGTCCTTTTACAGAGGAGGTGACTGAGGTCCAGAGACAAGGCCCAAAATATGCAAGGAGAAAGTAGCGGAGGCAGAATGTGGGCCCGGCTGCTCTCCAAGTCCAGAACTCTGGACAGAAAAGGCCATCCGCATCCAGAGAGAACCAAGGAGACCGAAGGGAAGTCAGCGCACGCTCTGCTCGTTTCTTTTTTCTGTTTTTTTCTCTCCCCCCAGGGTTTTTCCTTTTGCTGATTTTTCTCTCCCAACATGATTCATCCAGCAAAGTGTGTTAAAAATAAATAAGTGAATGAATAAATGAGAGAGACAGAGACGTAGAGACGACATCCCTCTAACTGACACCCCCAAGGAAAGCCGGAGCTCGGCAGCTCCCCGGGGAGTGAGAAGCGGGTGTCGCCACATCCCTTTCTGGAGGGGAAGCTTCCACCCCCCCCCCACTGGCAGCTGGCAGCCTCCCCCCACCCCCAGCAGCTGCCAGCCCGGGCTGCTCTATCACACTCACGGCTGACCCGAGCTCGGAAAGCTTTGCCAGATTTCTGCCACTCCCCGGGACGTGACTAACTTCTCCTTCTCGCCTCGCACAAGTCGCCGGGGATAATGAATCAAGGCTCAGCCGCCGCAGCCAGGCTCCTGGTAAAGGCGTCCTGATTTAGCACAGGTGCCGAGCCCAAAAGCGGGCATGGGGGGGTGCCCTGATTTTCAGAGGCAGGACCGAGAAATCACCGACTGGTAGGAGGGAAAGGACAAGCGGGCGTCCCGATTCTGCCCGAGGACCTCCAGGAGGAGGGGGCCCAGCACCCCGGCCTGCAGCCAGCCCGCTCCAGGGAAAGGGGCGGCAAGGTTCCGATAATAAATCGGGAATTTATAAGGGCTGCAAAGAGTTCTGCCCTCTGGAGCCACGCTGAGCAGGGCTAACCTCTAGCCCACGTTTCCTCTTCAGGATAAACCTTTCTTTGGTTCCCTGCCCCAGTGATGGACAGAACTCCCTGCTCTCCTCAAGGTGATGCTTTGAATGGAACCCGAGCCTCCGGCTGATGGGGGCCAAAGGTCCCCTCCCCAGGACTGGGCCCCCAACTTTCCAAATACAGCCCCAGATGTCACGAGTTTTCTTGACTCAGGGAGCGTGCAAACCCCCTGGACCTTTTTCTGCCTGGCAGCCTACTTCAGTGACTGTCCCAGTCTCGCTCTTCTGATCCACAACATACTGTGTCCCCTTTGGGTGAGAAACCGTTTATCCAACCTTGGCTGTGCTTCCGCTAAGCACAATTTCTCTCTACCTGCTTTGTGACCTACCTACGGCTCCCTTAAAATGAGCTTTAAAAAAAGCAAATCACACGAAATTCACAGGTCATGCTCAGAGGGACCCGACAGAGCTGAAATCAAGGTATCCGTAATGCCAAAATTCCAATTTCCACTCAATTTCAGCCTTGTCTCCCATAACCTCTGTTTCCCTCAGTTTCCTCAACTGTAAAATAGGGATAACAAGGCTATTGTGAGGATCAAATAAGATAATATTTGTGAAATGCTTAGCAGAGTGTTTAGGATATAGTAGGCGCTTATTTCTGGGAAGCTAAAAGCCACCACAGGGCACAGGGCACTGGGCCAGAAGTCAAAAAGACTCATCTCCCTGAGGTCAAATCTGGCCTCAGACACTTCCTAGCCTAGGACCCTAGACAAGTCACTTCACCCTGTTTGCCTCACAGACAAAAAAGAAAGAAAAGAAAGGAAGAAAGAAAGAAAGAAAGAAAGAAAGAAAGAAAGAAAGAAAGAAAGAAAGAAAGAAAGAAAGAAAGAAAGAAAGAAAAAGAAAGAAAGAAAGAAAGAAAGAAAGAAAGAAAGAAAGAAAGAGAAAGAAAGAAAGAAAGAAAGAAAGAAAGAAAGAAAGGGAGGGAGGGAGGGAGGGAGGAAGGAAGGAAGGAAGGAAGGAAGGAAGGAAGGAAGGAAGGAAGAGAGAGAGAGAGAGAGAGAGAGAGAGAGAGAGAGAGAGAGAGAGAGAAAGAGAAAGAAAAGAAAGAAAGCTTTCTTCTTTCCCTGTCTTCCCCTCTTTCAAGGACAAAAACAAAAGGTTTCAGAGCAATTTATCTAAACAAGACTGACAGCTCCAAGGCCAGATTATTAAAAATACACAAACATCCATATGCCCATATGTGTATGTATTTCCATATTGCCAGAAGAAGCCTCGGATGCTATAATCAATCCATTAAGAATGATTTCATAAGTGCCTGCTGAATGCAAGGCATTGTGTTATACATGGAGACACAAATGAAGCTGATGTCAGTCAGGGAAGTGTCCTGGGATGAACCAGAAGAAAGTAAAAGAGAGAGAGGGAGGAAAAAAGAGAGAGAGAAAGGAAGGAAGGAAGGAGGGGGGAGAGAAGTAGGGAGGGAAGGAGGAAGAGAGGAAGGAAGGAAAGGAGAGAGAAAGAAAAAGAGGAGGGAAGGAAAGAAGGAAAGAAAGAGAGAGAGAAAGAAAGAAAGAGAGAGAGAGACAGAAAGAGAAAAAAAAGAAAAAGAAAGAAAGAAAGAAGAAAGAAAGAAAGAAAGAAAGAAAGAAAGAAAGAAAGAAAGAAAGAAAGAAAGAAAGAAAGAAAGAAAGAAAGAAAGAAAGAAAGGAAGGAAGGAAGGAAGGAAGAAAGGAAGGAAGTTAGGAAAGAGACAGAGAAAGAAAGAGAGAGAGAGAGAAAGAAAGAAACTTAACTTTGTTACCTGCCCCAAAATCCGGTGCTCGAAGCCTGATTCTGCGTCTTCTGTCTGCTATTAGCTTGGTTAGGAAGTCTGCCTTAACACAAGCAGACCATAACTTTGAGGAAGAGGGCAGGGACAGGTGGAGGGCCCGCCCTTACAGCTGCCCGCCTTCAGCCACAGACTTCACAGCAAGGACTTGGCAAAGGTCCCCAAACCTGCCGAGGCCGGTGCCCGCTGCCCCCCACCCCGGCCTTTCTGAAAGGCCAAAATCCCAGGGAGAAGGAACTTTTCTGAAAATCCTCCCAGGGCCCCGGGGGGCTCGGGTCCTGTGTCAGTACAAGCTTCCCGAAAGCTGCTCGGTCGCTCAGAAAACCGCTGCCAGAAGTTCATGAGACCCTCAGCAAGCAGGAAATCCCAGATTTGACGACTACTTATCGAACGCGGGGCTCACTCCAATGGGAACGAATGTGGGCCAGGGGCACGCTGAGCAGCCTAACGAAGACCGGCGGAGAGAATGCAATCCCGCGTCTCCCTGAAAAAGGATCTGCTCTTCTTTCTCCCCAACCCCCCACCGAAAAAGTTGCTTCCCCATTTGGCCAGATTTTTTTCCTCTTTAATTATTAACTTTTGCTCACACGTCGCGCTTTTTTCCAAGGTAGAATTAGGGGCTTTTCCAGTAAATGAGGCTTAAACACCGAGTCCAGCAGAGACCTGTTCACACAATAACCACCAGTGTGGACAAGGGGCTCACCCTTTCCCAGGCCTTGGACGAAGCGGAGGTCCCCTTCCTCACTTAGGACAAACAAAAGATTTTAAAGAAAAAAGCAAGATCTCTCAATCTAACCAATACGTCAAAAATCTCTCACGTTAAATGCAGCATTCTCTCCCCCCTTTCCCCATAGCCCCCCAACTCCATAAAGAAGAGGAAGGAGGAACAGCCGGGTGGCTCAGTGGATGGAGCACCAGCCCTGAAGTCAGGAGGGCCCAAATTCAAATCTAGCCTCAGACACTTAACACTTCCTGGCTGTGAGACCCTGGGTAAGTCACTTGACCCCAATTGCCTCAGGGGGGAAAAATAGGGAGAGGGTCAGCAGCATCTTTTTTATGATTATCAGCCTGATGATACAGCAGCTAATAATATAATAATACCTATAATGATAAGCATAAAATTCTATGAGCTTTTAGTTTTTCAATAGCTTTATAATTACTTAGCATCTCATTTGATTTTCACAACAACCCTGCAAGGGTTCGATAAGGCTCTTATTATCATCCCATTTTATGGAAGGAGGGAAGGGAGGAGGGAAGGAGGGAAGGAAGGAAGGGAAAGGAGGGAGGGAAGGACACAGAAAAGAAGTCATTCAGTTTTTTATCTCTCTGTCCCCCGCCCCATCTCCAGCGCCCCCGCAAAAGCGTTCCCCATTCCCAGTAATTTCTATCCATGCTTCCTGTGGCTTCTGAGGCATAGAGTCCCAGGGGAAATGCAAGCGGGCGATCTCCGCGTTTATTCGGCAGAATCACCGTATGTTGGCCCACTGGCCGGCTGGGCTCCCCCCCCCACCCCCCATCCCAGGGAAGCTCCTGGCAAGCAGAGACCTCGTGGGGTCACGATGTGTCACCGAGGGGCCTCCATGGGAATGCTCCGGGAGGTCCCGGCCTTCCCCCCCCCCAACTGGACCAATGAGCCCTGTCCACCATCTTCTGGTGCTCCAGCCTCGGGCCACAGAATCCCCCAGAATGCTTCTGTCCTCCAGCACATCAATTCTCTCTCCTGGAGGTGCCCCCTCTAAGGATTTTGGGGAATTGAGGGCAGGAGCACAGAGGGCTGCAGACAGGTCACAGCCCAGAACAGACAGCAACAAGGACACAGGAGGCGCCCACAGCAGTGCCCATGCTGGGTCTCAAGGGGCAGCCACTGAAGCCCCTTCCTCTCTTCTCAGGAAAGAGGCGGGGACCCTCCTGGCTCGCTTGCTCCCTTTCACTGGTTTTCTTGGTCACGTGGGAGGATTTAAAGTTAGAAAAAAGGTGTCGATACAAAATATGATCCTGGTGGAACCGAATTAAAAGTTAGCATCAGTATACAGAAAGCACTTAATAAGTGCTTGTGGACTGATTGACCTTGCATGTTAAAGTCTTAGGGCACATCTCTCATTCATGTGATTTCCTAAACAGCTGCAGGGGGGCAGGGAAGGGCCATTTATCCAGGTGGATCATAAAGATCCAATGAAACTCCGCCCTCGAAGCCTCGTTCCTGCCCAGCTTCCATATTCTTGCTCCCTAGATGCATGAACCAACTTTGAAAAGGCAGAAATGTAAATATTCCCAGGTTGAACAATACTTATTAGGCCCCTACAGCTTACAAAGCAAGGGAGATAACACAGGAAAGTGGCATAGGTCTTGCCCTCTGGGGACCCTCTGGTAATTTATGAATGAAAAGCATTTATTAAACACTTGCTGTGTACTGTGCCCTGTGCTAAGCACTACAGACACAGATATAAATAGTAAAGGGAAGAAGCGTGAGCCCGGGTCATCGCGCTGCCGGCTCAGCTGAGAAAAGCAACCGGGCCAGGTCAACAGGACAAAGGGACACGGGGGAGGTTTCTGGGGAGCAGGGGCTCAGGGACAGAGTGAGGAGGGGGCCAGGACCAGGGCCAGGCTTTCCACTGTCCCCTCCAGGCGCGGGTCTGGGCCTCCTGGTGCCCAAACACTCTTGCCTCCCCTGCCCCCGGCAGGTGCCCGTGCTGCCAGCTCTGGCACCCACAAGGTCACGGGGGCAGCTCCTGCTGCCTCTGCAGTGAGTCCAGGGAGGGAAGGAAGGCCAGAGGAAGTCCCAGGCTGGGGAGGGTGCGGGGCCCACCGGGACCCTCACTCAGCTGCCGACTTCTTCCTGGGACCATGTCCGGCACCAGAAACGGTACCGAGGGCGCCCTGAACAAAAAACGTTCCAGACCAGAGGTCCTGGGCAATGGGAAATCATGGGAGGCTGCCGGGCGAGGGGAGAGGGAGGGGTTCTTGACTGTTTGTGTCCCGGTCCCTCGGGAAGATTCTGGACACCTCGGAATAATGTGTCTAAATGCCAAGGGTGCTGGGGGGGAAACAAGCGTCTGAAATTACCAGGTAACTCGTCCCCATCTGAGTCCATGGGCCCTTTGGAAGTCTGGGAAGCCCAGAGTAAAAACCCCTGGAGGATGCGCTCAGTGGTCTCGGAGATGCTGAATCTTCATCATTCTCATCAAGATTTTTCCATTTAGTGACGGCTCCAGGTCTATGACAATTCTATCTAGATATCACACACATGCACACACGTGCACAAGCACACATGTGCACACACAAGCACACTCATGCACACGCGCACACAAGCACACACATGAACACATACATAAGCGTGCACGCACACATGTGCACACACAAGCACACTCATGCACATGCACACACAAGCACATGCACACACACAAGCATACACACAAGCACACTCATGCACACGCACACACAAACACACAAGCACATGCACACATACATAAGCGCACACACAAACACATACACGCGTGTGCAAGCACACACGTGCACACAAGCACACACATGCACACAAGCGCACACACCAGCACACACATGCACACATACACAAGCACACACTAACACATACACATGTGTGCAAGCACACACGTGCACACACAAGCACACGCATGCACACACGCGCACACGGACACATGCACATGTGGGCAAGCACACAAGTGCACACGTGCACACGCTCACTCCCTCCTTCTCCTGCATGAGCACAGGGAAGAAGTCAGCAGCCTCCAAGGCGAGCCTCAGGCGCCTCCCAGGGTGAGAGCCAAGGGGAGCCAGCCCCAGAGGCTGCCTAATTCACCCCCTCATCAGCCATCATTAGTGCACATCGAAGGACAAGGAGGAAAGGCAGCCCGGGAGCGGGAGATTCCGGCCTCTAATGGAACATCTCGAAACCCCAGTTGCCTCCAAGGCCCAGATTGTCTCAGTAACCAAGTCATTGGGGGCAGAAAAGCTCTTTACCAAGGGAAGGAGGGAAAGCAGGGACAGCGCCACAGGGAACTAGGAATAAAGCCCGGCCAGTTCTCCCCAGTCCTCCTCCTGATCACTGTCAGGCCGAAAAGCAACAAGTATCAAAGCACCTACTGTGTGCCAGGCTGCATGCTAAGCACTTAACAAATACTGTCTCCTTTGTTCTCGTTTAGCAGTTACCTTCCTCTCTGATGCCCGGGTCTCACCTGAAGTCTTGTTTTCTTAATAATGTTATTTATTTTATAATTATTATTTTTTTTAATTAAAAAATAATTATTATTTATTTTAAATAAAGTTATTTATTTCCCTATTAGAATATGAGGTCTTTGAAAATAGAGACTTTCTCTTCTCTATTTGTTATCTCCAAGACTTAACAAAATGCTTTGTACACAGTAAGCATTTAATAAATGCTTTATTCACTCATTCAGTCATCTGTAAAAGCACTGAAGACTATTAACTCTAAATGGATCATCGGATCCTAGGTTTGGAGCTAGAAAGAACATTTGACAGACATCAATAGTGCAAATTTTTCATTTTTCTACATGAAGCCCACATTGGTTGGGTAATGATAATAACCAGCATTTATATAGCACCTACTGTATGCCAGGGATTGTGCTAAGTGCTTTTGCCCAGAGTCATTATTAACATTCTCAGGTAAGATCTGAATTCTGTTCTTACTGACACCAAATCCTGCGCTCCATCTACTTTACCACACTGCCAGGGTCCTAAAGAAGAGAGCCAGGTTCTGGCTCTGTCAAGTGGCAGAGTCATAGAGAACCAGCCCTGAAGTCAGAAGGACCCAAGTTCAAATCTAGTCTCAGACACTTAACACTTCCTGGCTCTGGCTGTGTGACCCTGGGCAAGGCATTTAACGGCTACTGCCTTAGGGGGGAAAAAAGGAAGAAAGGCAGCATGGGCTGATAAAGAACATACACAACTTGGATCAGAGGAGCTGAGTATGCAATTAATAAGACTGGTACCCTCTAACATTAAGGAAATGTGTTCTATTTTCACATATTGAACATGTATGGGACTACCTGCCATTAAGGGGAGGGGGTGCGGGGAAGGAGGGGAAAAGTTGGAACAGGAGGTTTTGCAAGGATCAGTATCAAAAAAATGGCCCGTGCATGTTTTGTAAATAAAAAGCTATAATTAAAAAAAAATTTCAAAGAAAAAAAAAAAAGAAATGTGCTTTGCGAGTCTTAAAATGGATTATACAGGACAGTGACCATAGATTACGCTACAATTTGGGGGGGGGGGTGAATTTGACCTTAAAATGAGGGTCAATTATACAGAGAGAAAGAAATATGGAAGCAAAGACTCACAGTCAGTCCTATGGGGGGACAGTGAGGAAGATGACAATTTAAGCTGCAGGTGCAGAACATCAAAGGCCAAACCCTTATTTTAAACAGCAGCTTAAATGATGCCCTAAGATCATCCAGAAAGGAAGGCGTAAAATTCAAACCCAAGACCTTCAAACCCAAGCTCACTGGCCTGGAGTGGAGGAGGGGAGCTTATGGGGGTCAAGTCTGAGCACTTAGGCCACTGGGTTTAGACTTTGTCGGAGGGCGGGAGGAATCGGGGTGATTTTTGGGGAGATGGAAATGTAGTTTAGGAAGATGAATCTGCAAATGGGGAAGATACATTAGAGAAGTCGGGGAAATAACCCGAGAGAGGAAATACTGCAATAATCCAGGCAAGAAGTCAGGAGTTTGAAATAAGTGAGAATGGAACCAAGCAAAGAGAAAAATGTGGAAAGGAATGAAGGTGGAACAGAGGCAGAGCTTCCGTAATCTTGGGAAAACAATGAAACTCCCTTGAACACAGCTGCCTGACTTATAAAGTGAGTGAGCTGGGTTCCATGAGCCTTTTCTCTCTCCATTTATCACCAGGACTTGGGAATTGCTTAAACGCAGATAAACATAGGAAAGAATTAAACACGGATCCAAGGTTTCCAGCCTGGATGTTAGGAAGAATGTGTCACTGAGAGAAATAAGGAAGTGGAAGAGGGAACCAGTTCTGAGTAACAGACAGATGGAAAATTAGTTGGGGATGTATTGAGTAGGAATCCAAATGGAAAAGTCAAGGAGGGAGTGCTTTTGGTTTATTCAAAAAGTTAGGAGAGGAATCAGCTCCCGGGATAAAAGCTCCTTCCCTGCTCACTGAAAGTTGCTGAGGAAAATGGAAAGACGTCTGGCAGAAATCAGGTTTAGACTAGGATCTCCCACCACATCCCGCCCAAAATATCAGCACTAGAGACGATCTAGATCCCCAAAAATCTCTCTGACAAAATGTGTCCTTCATATAGAAAGTAACAAGGGAGCATCGAGCTTTCTGGCTTCCACTCACGACAAAGGGGAAGATGGCCGGGAAGCAGAAGGCCGGAGTCCTACCAGCCTTTCTGTATGACCAGGGGAGTTGTTGTGTAGATTAAACCAGTCCCTAAGCTCAGCTTCCTTATCAATAAAACACCTTGGGCAGGTGGGTGGAGGAGAGTACAGGGGAGAAAGAAGGAACCTCAGTGGGCCTCCCTTCAGTTCTGCTGTTCGATGAATCTAGCAAACAGTCATAGTGAAAGCCTCCATTCCCCACAGAAAAGAGGAACCTGTTAGGAACTAATTGCAATTGGCCGGCCATGATTCGATCAGAACAAGATGCAGTTAATCAAGTAAGAAATTTGAAGAAGTGGGAAGTAATTTTAAAGATTAATTATTGCCCCCCCCAAAAAAAAGGGAAATAGACTGGAAACAAAAATACAAAAAATTTAAATATAAACAAATGAAAGTTAATTTTAAACAGGGAAGTTTGGGGGTTTTTTCCCACGAATTGTTATCATTTATTTTTACAACACCTTCGTTTTTAATATATCGCCCACACCCAACAAGTTATTGCAGTTAAAACAAATGTTTTTTTTTAAATTAAAAAATAAAATAAAATAAAGCAAAACTCACCAACATAATCAACCCCATCTGATAGTGCATACTATATTCCACATTCACAGTCTGATATTTCAGCACACCCACAGTATAACACTTCAAAAAAGGGTAAGAGAATATTTTCTCATTGGGGGAAGAGGCAGGGAATAAATACTTATATAATGTCTCCTAGGCATGGGGGGGGGGGGCTGCATTAAATACTTTTACAGATATCTCATTAATTCCTCATCACAATGCTGGGAGATAAGTATTATTATTATTCTCATTTTAGGGATGGGGAAAGTGAAGCAGACAGAGAGAAAGCGATTCGCTCAGAGTAACACATCTAGTAAATTGAACTCAGGTCTTCCTATCTACCCCAGGGTCCAAGCTCCATCCTTAAAAATAATCATCACTTAATTTTGTCTATGCTTTCAAGATATCAGGAATTTATTCCAATATGTAAGACTGAGAGCTAATTCCCAGAAGATAGATAAGTACTCAGAATAATCAATTAACAAATAAAATTAGAGTATTTTTTTAAAGTTCTCAAAAACATATATAATTATAAACTCTTAAAATTTATATAATTATAAACTGTTTTTTAAAAAAACATACAAAATATCACTCCAAATCAATAATTAGAGAAACAAATCAAACCCATTGGAAAAAAGATAGGAGTCGATGTTTGAAAGGTTAAGAAAAAGCAGGCTTACTCATACATTGTTGGTGGAACTATGGATTGGTCTAACCATTCTATAAGACAACCTGGAATCAGAAAGTGAGTAAAACTCAACTCTTTCAACCACTGACCCCACTAGACGGCATGGACCCCAAAGAGGTCAAAGACAAAAGGAAAGGCCCTATATAGACATGAAGGCCCTCACCAAGGCCCTACAACAATATTCTCAGCAGCACTTTTTGTGGAACAGCTTGATCCCAAACCCATGCTTTGTGCCCCACTTACTCAGTTGTCCCTCAAATGACCAGAGGCTCCTTGCACATTGGTAAGACTAACACCCCTCCCTATGTGTTTTTTTAGGCAACAGGTAAGCTAAAAACAAACCAATAAAAGAAGCTTACAGCTCACAAAGCATTAAAAAATGAATCAGTCCTTTGTTACAAGAGCAGTGGGAAGGCAACAGCCTTCGCGGGCCAGGCAGGACACCAAGGTTTCTCGGATGGGAATACTCGGCCCTTTTTGTGTCCCTCCAATACACAAGATCCTCAGCATCCGAGCCCCAATCCAGCCCATCACATCTCCAGAGATAGCAGGGCCCCGAAGCCTAACCCCAAGGTCCCCAAGCCTCCCCCCCCACTTTGGTGCCTTTCCTTCTTTCCCAAGCAACCTTCTCATCCTAATTCCATTTCCCAAACTCCCTCCCTCCTGGGAATCACACACGCAAACTGTCCAGCAAAAACATCCGCCCCGCTTGGCTCTTCCCTTTCCCATTGTAAATTATTAAGTCGTCCTTCGAACGACTCTCCTGTGGGTAGGAGTGCCGGGAGCCAGTTTTCCCAGGGCCTCTCACCTCCTCCCACTCATTTCTGAGTCCAGACATTTCAGACCTTGGACCCGTGGTGCAATAATAGGAGAAAGAGCCTTAAATAAATAACCCCCAACCAGTCCCCACAAAGGCTCCCCTGGGAAACTCATTAGCACCCGGGTCTCGGGCCATCCCGGACTTGCAGTAAGACCCCCGAGCTCTAGCCTTGCCCACTCTGGGCTGCAGACCAGCCACTGTACCTCAGTTTCCCCCTTTGTAAAAGGGGGAGGGCAAAGCCCACCCTGCGAAGCCTCAGCTGGAGGATCTACATGAAGAGATGCAGAAGAGGCAGCTAACACTAGCTCCAGTCAGGAGGACCTGAACTCAAATCAGACTGTTTTATGACCCTAGGCATGACTGTCTCCCCCAAAATTTAGAATTTGTGGATAACAGAGTTAGATAAATGTCCGTTATTGATCATCTTTTGTTCCCCCAAATTAAAAATGGCCCAATTTAGCTGCCTCTGCATCTGAACGGTGCAGAAGCCTGTTTATAAAGCCACAATTTGCTACCCACTCACTTGTGTACCCACTCCAGCCATAGGTATTCCCTCCAACGATGCAGATTGCAGCCCGGGAAGCCTCCCAGCCTGGGGAGTCACACCTTTACCTAAATGTGCTCAATGAGCCGGGAGCACTCCCCAGCTCCTCCTCCCCTCTGGGGCCCAGTCCGCGTCAGCCAATCAAGTAGCATTTTATTAAGGATCTCCCTGCGCGCCGAGGTAGCCCCTCTTCACCTTGTATGATCTCCCATTTTTACCAATCAAACATTTCTTTAAAAACATCCTTTGTCAATCAGGCAAGAAGCATTTAAGCACCTTCCCCATGCTGGGCACTGGCTAACAAGCAACATAACAACAAGAGCATCAGTCCTCGGAGAGGTTTGCACCTGCCAGGGAAGAGACAGGAGACAGGCCGGAGCGGCGGCTGCAATATCGGACCCAGAACAGGGAAGCCTCAGGCACTTTGTCTGCCTCAGTTTCCTCAGCTATGACCCGGGGCCAGCGGCTCCAGAATCTCTGCCAGGAAAGACCCTCAGTGGGACCCCAGAGTCCCCTGGGACTGGCACCAACATCATTCCTTCTCTGTGGCGCCCGTGCTGCAGCCTGCTCCCATCCCTCCACTGCCCCACCCGTGCTCTGTTCAAAATCAACAGAGATGTGAGGAGCCCCGGGAAAAACTGACTGCCCTCAGTGGGGAAATCGGGCAGGGCCTGAAGGAATAAGGGAGCTGGACGAGCCGGGCAGGGAGCGGGGGACTCTGAGTGAGGCACAAGACCCTTCACCCAGAGGGAACCTGCTAACAAGGCCTGGCTCGGCTCCCCCCTCCCCTAAGGGCTCTCGGCTTCCTGAGCAGTCACCTGTGTTCTACTTAAAGAAGAATCCTTACAATTGTAAATTGACATTTACATGTCAATAGCAGGATGCTTATAGTTGGCACATGCTCAGGGCGCTGTGGTGATGTCATGGTTCTACAGTTGGCACATGCTCAGGGCGCTGTGGTGATGTCATGGTTCTACAGTTGGCACATGCTCAGGGCGCTGTGGTGATGTCATGGTTCTACAGTTGGCACATGCTCAGGGCGCTGTGGTGATGTCATGGTTCTACAGTTGGCACATGCTCAGGGTGCTGTGGTGATGTCATGGTTCTACAGTTGGCACATGCTCAGGGTGCTGTGGTGATGTCATGGTTCTACAGTTGGCACATGCTCAGGGCGCTGTGGTGATGTCATGGTTCTACAGTTGGCACATGCTCAGGGCGCTGTGGTGATGACATGGTTCTACAGTTGGCACATGCTCAGGGCGCTGTGGTAATATAATCCTACTAAAGTACTTAGGGGCTAAGAGGACTTGAAATAAACGGTCTCCATCTGTGACCATCCTTGTGAGTCCCTGCTTCTTCACTCCTCCACTAAGACCAAGGACCCGGGCCGGTCCCGAGGTCCTCCGGAGAGCTAGTCCGGACGGTATATTTTAGCACCCAAGTGTGGGGGCTCTAGAAAGCACACTACAGAGCAAGCCCATTCACCGGACCTGAAGGCTGAGGCCACAGCTGCTACGGACCCTGGTCTGGAGTTCCTTCTGTTTGTCATTTCACTGGATTATGCTGTTGTGCTTTTGAGCTGGTGGCCAGCTGCCCAGTGGAGCCTCTCAAACACCTGAGACTCTTTTTAGACTTGAGTCAGAGCCCTCGGGGGAAGCCCCTTGTCCCAGGGTCTTTGCAGACTGGAATTTCCTTTCCCAGGTTTGAATCATACTCTGACACTTATTAGCTGCGGGATCCAGAATGAGTCCCATGACTTGCCTCAGTATAATAGAATCAGAGCCCTAAGTCTGGAAGGAGCCTCAGAGGTTCCGATAACCCCCCGCCGGCCCCTCAGGGCACAAAGAGGAACCTGCCGAGGGAGAGGAAGGGACTTCCCAAAGCTTCACCTTGCTGGGCTAGATCAGCGGCCCAGAGTACAGGCGAGGCTTCCTGAGACCAGGGCCCATTGTGGGGGGGGGGGGGGGGACTCCTCTCTACCTCCTCATCCTTCCTCCCTGTGCTCCCATGAACCTCTAAGGTAACCAGGGCCCTTATCTCGTCATCACCCTTCCTTCTCCTCCCAACTCCAATGGCTCTTACTCGCCCCGGGCACAGTATGGCCTTTGTCTCACATGGAAAAAATGGCTCAGGACAGCTCCAGAGAGATGCTCCCGGAGGCGTTATTCCATTTGTCAGATGCAGAAATCGAGTCTGAGAGGTCCTTGGTTCCCTCTCCCCCACCCCCTATAGCTCTCATTTGCCCTGGGCGTAGTATAATATGTCTCACATGGAAAAAATGGCTCAGAACAGCTCTGGAGAGAGACGCTCCCGGAGGCATTATTCCATTTATCAGAGGCAGAAATCGAGTCTCAGAGAGGTCCTTGGCCCATAACTGGCAAGTGTCAGGGAGAAAGAATTTAAAGCAAGTTTCCTGCCCTCAAAGCCCGTGTTCTTTCCACTGCACCAAGCTCCTTCCCACCTTCTCCCCAACACAAACTTAGAGCCCCCAGGATGCTTGTCCATCACTAGCAAAGCTGCTCCCTTCTACAACCTACTTCCTAAAAAAAAGTCAGTGTCGTAACCCCCTAGTGTAGCTTATTGATGAATTTGCTTTAGAAGAGCTTTATCTTTTTCTGAATTTCATTGAAGTCTGAGTTTTTTTTTTAATATCAATTATTTCCTGACACCCTCGCTCTTCCCACTAAACCCTATAGCAAGGGAACAAAACTGACCGTGTTTTAGATCACAGACCGAATCTACAATTCCATTTAGTTGCCCTGGAGAAAATAAGGCCTTGTGCAGGGTTCTCCAAAAAACAAACAAAAACTTGTATCATGTCTAAATGAGTGTTCTATGAAATGGTCAGATTTGCACCAAAAAGCTAGCTGCCAGATGGGCCATTTGCCTCCCCAGAAGTCCTTTTGCCACTCATGGGTCTGACTTGCTTTGTGTGACTGACATTTTCTATAGATGAACCAATCTGTAAGCATTTATTAAGGCCCTACTATGCGCCAGACTTCCTTTAGGACCTCGGAGAAGACATTGCACATCTGGGCCCTGGTTAACACCACTGCAAAATGGTTAACACCATTAAATTGGTGACCTTCTGAATGTGGGATCCTGCTGCCCCAAGGAGATTTCCATCTCACCTTCCAAGATCACTGCATCCCCACCCAGAGTCACCTGGTACCTCTGCTAGGAGCCTCATAAACACTCTCCACGTGTGTGTGTACATACGTATGTCCTACAAACACGGCGTCTCCCCAATGGCACAGAAACTCATTAAAGTAAAACGGATAAATACGGAAATTTGCTTTGCTCGAAATCAGCCATCTGACTGTATCCTATCTGTTCTCAATCGATGGGGAGGGACCAGAGGTAGGGAGAGAACTCAAAACTCAAAATATTTCAAAAAGGAATGTAAAAATAAATAAATAGAAAAATTTTTAAAAGAAGTAGCTGGTATTTACGTAAAACTCTATTACATAAATTATCAATAACACATTACATATTAATTTGATTGTCACAGCAACTCTGCTTCAGTTATCCCCATTTTACTGATGAGGAAACTGAGACACAGAGAGTTCAAGGCGGGGGTCACAAGGCCAGCAAGGGTCTGAAGCAATATTGGAACTCCGTTCTTTTGTCTTTTTCTTGCTCTAGCCCTCGGTTCATTTTTGTCTTCGCTTCCCCGGCACTGGAAAGTTGCCTTTATACCCACTAAGTGCTCTCTAAATGCTTGTGAAGGGACTTTAATTCCTGCTCTGCCGATTTGGGGGCAAGTCCCATCATCTCCGGCCCGGAAAGGGGGCCAGGCTGGAGTCAGGAAGGCCCACGTTCCAGGGAACTGGGTCCTCATGAGGATCGAATGAGACAATATTGGGGAACGGCTCAGCTCGGGCTCTGGCACACAGTAGGCTGTTTAGAAGCACTTATTCCCCTTCCCTTTTCTGGGCCTCAGTTTCTCTCTCTGTAAAAATGAGGCCGGAAGGAAGGGTCTCTGCCCTGCACATCTCCTGCCTTTATCTGCCATCATTTCCCCAAGCGGCTCCTCCTTTGCGGAGGATGAGGCAGCTTGGAACCGGACCTCGGACACCATAAAAATCGGGAAACAGATCCTTCCCCCAGGGAAGCGGCTCCCGGGAGGAGGCGCGGGCTCCCGGCTCCCGCTCCCGTCCCCGCCGCCTCCCCGGGGCTCGGGTACTCCCGCGCCCTCTCACCTGCTCCCCGGGGAGAGCCTCCCCCGGAGCCCGGCCCGGCCCCGGCCCCGGCCCCGGCCCCGCCCGCGCGGGGAGCGCCTCTGGAAGGGGGCGAGCCTCCGCGCCCCCGGCAGCCCCCGCTCTCCCCACCCTCGCTGCCACAGCAGCGGGAGCCCGGCTCCCTCACTTACGGCTCCGGGTTTCCGCGGCGCGGGCCAGCGCAGCCTGACTCGCGGGCGGACGCGCGGGGAGGATCTGCGGGCTCCCACGCAGCCGCCGCAGAGCCCAGAGCCGGCCAACCGCGCGCTGCGGAGGGGGGGGGGGCCGCCCCGAGACCGGGGGGCGGGGGAGAGCCGCGCCAGGCTGCGGCATGTGACAGGCTCTGCCCGGGCTGCAGCCCTCGCTCTGGCCCCGGCCCCAGCCCGGCCCAGCCCCGCTCCCAGCCCCTGCCCCGGCCCCAGCCCCCTGACTCCAGAGCCGGCCCGGGATTCAGCCCCGAGATCCCTCCCCCGCCCCGGCCCCAGCCCCGCTCCCAGCCCAGGACCAGCCCAGCCCCGGTCCCAGCCCCTGCCCCGGCCCCAGCCCAGATCCTGCCGCAGTCCCAGCCCCAGCCCCTGCCCCTGGCCCTGGTCCTGGCCCCGGCCCCCTGACTCCAGAGCCGGCCCGGGATTCAGCCCCAGATCCCTCCCTAGGCCCAGCCCCTGCCCCGCTCCCAGCCCAGGACCAGCCCAGCCCCGGTCCCAGCCCAGATTCTGCCGCAGTCCCAGCCCCAGCCCCTGGCCCTGGTCCTGGTCCTGGCCCCGGCCCCCTGACTCCAGAGCCGGCCCGGGTTCGCCCCGCCCGATCCTGCCGGTCCCGCCCTGGCCCTGGTCCTGGTCCTGGCCCCTGACTCCGGGAGCCGGCCCGGGTTCAGCCCAGATCCCCTCCCTGGCCCGGCCCCTGCCCCCCCCGCCCAGGACCGCCCGCCCCGGTCCCGCCCTGCCCGGCCCCAGCCCGTCCTGGGTCCCAGCCCCTGCCCTGCCCCTGGCCCTGGTCCTGGCCCCGGCCCCCTGACTCCAGAGCCGGCCCGGGATTCAGCCCCAGATCCCTCCCTAGGCCCAGCCCCTGCCCCGACCCCAGCCCAGGACCTGCCCCTGCCCCGACCCCAGCCCCACATCCTGACTTAGAGTCAGCCCTTATCCCCCGGCCCCAGCCCGGCCCCAGCCCGGCCCCAGCACGTACCCCGTACTCTGCCCCGCTCTCTCCTTCCGCGGGGATGCTGCCAGGAGCCCTCCAGGAAAGCCCCTTCCCACCCTCACCTTCAGCCCGGGTCGGGAAGGGCTTGTGGAGCGCTCGGGGCCCAGGAATTCCCTGGGAGGGCCCGGGCTGGGCGGGGAGGAGGAGGAAAGCCCGGGCTTGTGCAACCCCAGCCCGCGGCGGCCGCCCCGAGCTTGGGCAACCCTTGCGGTGGCCCGAGGGCGCTCTTCGGCAAAGCCTCCCCCGGGCCGGAGCCAGCCCGCGGCGAGCCCTGCCGCCCCCGGGCACTTCTGGTGCCCCTTCCCTAATTAACCTTCCCAGAAGGGACAATCAGGAAGCGAGCTTGTCCCGAGCCAGCCCAGGCAACTCCTGGGGGAAGGGGAAGCGCCCCGCTCCGTCCGATTGCATCCCACTGCTCACGGACTTCTGTGCGACCTTGGGCAGAGAGGTCACAACTTCGATCCTCAGTCTCCTCATCTGTGGAATGGGGGGAGGCAGACTTCCCCCACCTACCTCTCAAAGGACTGTGGGGAGGAGAGTGCTCCCGAGGCCCCAAGTGCTGGGAAATGGGACATTCGTGGGAAGGGGTTGCCTCGTGTCCCATTTGAATGGGACTTGACCAAGATTCAGGTGTAATAGAAGGGAGAGGAAGGAAACTAGAATTTCTATCGTGCACTCGCTAAGCTCCTTACAAACTATCCCATTTGATCCTCACAACAATCTTAGAGAACCAGGAGCCGCTGTTACGCCCCTTTTACAGATGAGGAAACTGAGATTGGGCGAGTCCAGGATTACACAGCTTGGAAGCATTTCCAGCTAAGGCCGGATTCGGACTCAAACTTCCCGACTGCAGACCCAGCACTATCCACCATCCCCTAGCTGGCTGTCAGGGTACGATATTGTACCTTTGGAAGCCCATTCCCTCCAAGAATATCAGCTGCCTGATCACAGGCCAGAGATGAACAGGAGCCTCAGTTTCCTCATCTGTAAAAGGGACACTCTTGTACTGAACTCAAAAGCTGTTTTAAGGAAAGTGTCTGACAAATTGCAAATAACATTAAACGTTTTATAAATATGAGCAATTCTTTCCCCAAACTCATTCCCAGGAGATTTAAGCTTCAGTTGAGATGGTGTCTACACACGCTGAGTCGCCTTAATTTAGTCATTTCAAAAGTCAGGCCACCTCCCACCCTTGGACAAATAGGGCCCAGTCTTTGCCCTAGAGATGTCCAAACCCAGTTTACTTTCAGTGCTGTTCTAGAACCAGCTCCTCCGTGGGGTCTTTCTAGATTCCCCTCTTCCTAACTTTTCCCTCAATCATTCAAAAAAAAAAAATTTGCCTTGTAAATGGCCTTGTCTTCATAGAACCTACAGTCTATATACTTATATATCATATGTATGCAAATATAACATATATAACATGTAACATATGTATATATATACATGCATGGGGATAGATACATGGGTAGATGGATGGATGGATGGATGGAAGGAATGATGGATGGATGGATGGATAGAAAGAGATCTTCATTGATCTTGAACTCCTTTGAAGGCAGAAAGCATTTAATTTTTGCATCCCTGGCACCTAATAAGCATGTAATAAAATGCTTAGTTAATGAATTCACTGTTGAAACCCCAAAGACTTTGTCCAACCCCTCTCCTTTTGTATGTTAGTCAGTGAATGAGCATTTATTAAGCACCTCCCATGTGCTAAACTCTGGAGATACAAACAGAGGCAAAGGACAATCCCTGCCCTCAGAGCTTCCAATTTAATAGGTTGAGACAACTTCAGTACAAACAAGACAGAGACAGGATAAGGGGAGGGCAGTCTCGGAAGAAAACACTCAGGTTAAGGCAGGTAAGGCTTCTGGCTTTAGCTCATTCCTGAAGGAAGCCCGAAA
Source organism: Sarcophilus harrisii (assembly GCF_902635505.1). NCBI lineage: Eukaryota > Metazoa > Chordata > Mammalia > Dasyuromorphia > Dasyuridae > Sarcophilus > Sarcophilus harrisii. Next base: position 273,087,372 of record NC_045430.1, read on the forward strand.
ACTGAGAGGTGCCGATGAGGAGGGGGCGTTCCAGGCCAGCAAACACTCAGGGCGCCACCTTTGACTAACAGCCCAAATTAGTGGAATGAAAGGAAACTTTGTACCCCAATAACTCAGCTAGAAAACTAAGCATCAGACAAACCGGCCTGGAGCCCTTCCCAGGCGGACTGTGGTTTTTCACTTGTGTCCGATGCTTCGTGAGCCCATTTGGAGTATTCTTGACAAAGATACTGGACAATTGGCCATTTCCTTCTCCAGCTCATTTTACCAGTGAGGAAACCGAGGCACAGAGGATGAAGTGACCTGTGCAGAGTCACCCAGCTAGTCAGTGTCTGAGGCTGGATTTGAACTCAGGAAACTCGTCTTGGTGTCCTGTGCACTATGGCACCTTCTTACTACTTATGCAGCGAGTCTTCGATTCCTGTTGCTGGAAGGGCATTCACTGCACACTCTGGAGATACAGCGGCAGGGAGCCCTGCCCTTGGACTGGGGGGCTAATAGTCTACTGCAGGAGAGAACTTGTGCTCAGGTAAGTACAGTAGCAAATGTGTATATGCATGTGTGGAGGTGTCTCTCTCTCGCTCTCTCTCTTTCTCTCTTTTTTCTCTCTTTCTTCCTCTTTCTCTCTCACTCCTTTTTTTCCTCTCTTTTTCTCTCTCTCTTCTCTCTCTCTCTCTCTCTCTCTCTCTCTCTCTCTCTCTCTCTCTCTCTTTATACATATATATGCCAGAATTGGCATCCAAACTTACAGCTTGTGATCTCAGTATCAAGGAGAGATATGTTTCCTGTCTTTTCCCATCCTTCAAAGCCCACTTTGGTTTCTGTGGGGAAGGAAGAAGGAAGGCAAGTTCATCAAAAATTTAAATTTCTGCAATTCCTAAAAAGCCTTCTAATGAATAAATGCATTCCCAGTCCCTCCTGGTCAGAAACATATACACCCATCTCCAGATTAAAAAGGAGGATGCCCACAAACAAAGAAGGCACTGGATTTCTGTTCTTTATCTTGTGCTCCTGGGGGTAGAAATGCATTTTGGTCTGTCCAGACTTATTGATAGTTACTATAATTATATGATGGTATAAGTAAGCTCTATTACTCTGTAGAGTAAAAATACTCTGTTGCATAGTTTTTTAAAGAAATGCTTTGGAAATAAAAGAGCAATAAAATAACAACAACAATAATAATAAGAGTCGATGTTTACAAGCCGGTCCTGGGCTCTGGGCTAGGCATTTTACAATGATTACGTCATTTGAGCCTCACAACAACCCTGGGAGGGACGTGCTTTTATTGTCCCCATACTATAGATGAGGAAACTGCCATAGAGATTGGTGAAAGAGCTATTAAGTGTCTGAGACTGCATTTGAACTCAGCTCTTCTGGTCTCCCATCTCCTTGCTCTGTGGTGCCCTCTGGCTGCCCTTAATATAATTAAAAATTTGTATCTTTTAAAACTAGAGTCTCCTCAACGAAAACTTTGTCTTACACATTTTCCTCGTGACTTAAAAATAATTTAAATCAAAATGTTTTTTTTTCCCCAGGGGAATTCCTCTCCTCCAAGTTTCTCTTTTGTTTTCCCTCAATATCAGCTTTAGATATCACATGAACTTTATAGGGTGGAGGGCATATTTTTTTTTGCTTCCTCAATGGATGAGAGGTGGGAGCATTTGGAACAGAAAACAAAAATAAGACATTTAAAATAAATAGCTAAATAGGTTGAATGAATGAATAAGCAAATAGAGAGAGACAGATGCTACATGAAATGATTAGAAATGATGGAAGAGAGTACTGGACTTGAGATCCTGGATTCAAATCCTGCCTCCATTTCTCTGGGCTCAGTCTTGTCATCTATAAAAGGGGAACAAAGCAGCTAGATGGTGCAGTGGATAGAGCACCAGCCCTCTGAAATCAGGAGGACATAAGTTCAAATGTTACCTCAAACACTTAACACTTTCTGGCTGTGTGACCCTGGGCACTTAACCTCAAGTGCCTCAGGGGGGAAAAAAAGGAACAATAATAACCACAATATGTGGTAAAATTTAAATGTGATACAGTACAGAAACCTTCTTGCCAGTCTTGTAAACTTCAAAAACCGGTAGCTGCCATTAATCTAGGTCCTCCCGGCCTGCCCTTGTTACCAAGAGATCGCAGGGCTTCCTTCATTCATGCAGACAGAACCAGACAGATTCCATTCCACCAGGCTGAGCAATATGTGTCAGGGAGGCAGGAGCCTGAACTGGGACCGAGACCCTCTCTCTTCCCTAACACGGGGCAATTCTAGCCCTTTTCGTTTCTGGGAATCCAACTGATGGCCAGTGTCAGGGGTCAGTGTCAGGGGTGGCCAGTGTCAGGGGTCAGTGTCAGGGGTCAGTCTTCCCCAAACCCACATCGACAGCCCCTCTCACCTGGTTAGCTAGCCATCCTGCTGGGAAACTCCTCCCTATGGCCCAGCCAGGGATTCCAGGATAACAGACTGGCTTGAAGAAACACCCTCTTGTATCACCAGTACCAGATTGAGAAAAGATACTGGGGTTCACACAAGGGTGAAAAAGAATGGAAGATTTAAAAGGCTAAATGGGGAAATAAGGAAGAAAAGGGGGAAGAATAGAAAAAAAAAAGGACAATAATAATAATAGCTAATATTTGTATAGTACTAAGAGCTTGACAATTATTATGTTATTTGATCCTCACAACAACTGAGTAAGGTCGGGGTTATTATCTCCATTTTACAGACGAGGAAACTGAGGCAGAAAGCCATTAAGTGATTGGCCTATGGTGGTACAGCTAGGAAGTATCTGAGGCTACATTTGAATCAGTCTGCCTCATGCTAGGCCAGGTATTCTATTCCCTGGTAGAGAATCAATGTATAAGAGGGGACATTGGAATGATGGATGAAATCAGCAAAGGCCAGACCATCTGACAGGGAAATGATTAAAGTCAGTCAGGTGGTCAGTGGATAGAGCACCAGCACTGGAGTCAGGAGGACCTGAGTTCAAATCTAGCCTTTGACACTTAACACTTCCTGTGTGATCCTAGGCAAGTCACTTAACCCCAATTGTGCAACAACAAAAAAAAAGAAAAGAAGAGAAGAGAAGTACCATCAAAAAGCCATCTGCACCCAGTGAAAGGATTATGAGGACTGAATGGGGATCACAACATAGTATTTTCTCCTTGTTGTTGCCTTTGGCTTGCTTTTTTTTCTTTCTCATTTTTTCCCTTTTTGATCCGACTTTTCTTGTGCAGCACAATAATTGTGGAAACAGGTATAGAAGAATTGTCCATGTTTAACCTGTATTGGATTACTTTCTGTCTAGAGAAGTGGGAAGGGAGAAGAGGGGGGAGAAATTTTTGAAACAGAAGGTTTTGCAAGAGTGAATGTTGAAAACTATCTTTGCATGTATTTTGAAAATAAAAAGATACTATCGAATTTTTTTTTTTTTAAAGAAAGAAAAAATACAAAAAGTACCAGCTACTAACGCATCTCTTGGGATCAGAAACCTGGTTCTCTTAACAACTTTAGAATTGATTGTGTGACACGGGAGACCCTGGCACAGGCCTGTCCAGCACACAAGGTAGAACTGAATTAGAAAAGAAACGCAGGGTGCGCACTATTAGAGAAGCCCCCGGAAGTTCATGGGGACTCTGTGTCAGACCTGCAGCAGAGCGTTCTGCCTCCTACTGATCTGACCAGCCACAGTTGGACGTTCTCCTCTGAGAAGGAAGCTGTTTCTGAAGCTCCATCTCACCAGGGCCCCCTGGAGAAGCCTGGTGGGGTTGGGACGAGGGGTGGTAACTACTGCTGCTGCTGCTGCTGCTGCTCATTGGAGAATGTCTCCAAGCTGTTCATCATCCAGCTGGTTTTGACCTGTTCCATTTCTCCCCTGCGTAAGCAGCCCTGTGCCCGCCCACTCCCCTCCTGGGAACTTGCCATCTGAGTGCTGGATTTGGCTAAAACCATATTGGCTTATGACCTCCTATAGCTCAGACCTGGGCTCAGATTACCCAGCAGCCTCCGCGGGGATTACATCATCATGCCAAGTGATGTTCAGTTTTTTAGAAACTATGATCATCACACTGGAAAGGAGGTTAGGGCTCACTAAGTCTAAATCCCTCATTTGACACATGAGGGAAAAACGTATGGAGGAGGAGCAGCCTTTTTGACTGGGAGTGGAGAAAGAGGATCAATTAATCTCAAAACTTTTTTTTCAATTCATCAAATATTTATATTTTTATAAATGGTATTTTACTTTTCCAATTACATGTAAAATAGTTTTCTTTTTAATATTATTTTATTTTTTCATATATATATTTAGAAATTACATATATAGGACGTGAACATCTCCAGTAATGAGATGAACCAAATCAGCTCCAATAGAGCAGGAATGAACTGAACCAGCTACACCCAGCGAAAGAACTCTGGGAGGTGACTGTGAACCATTACATAGAATTCTCAATCCCTCTATTTTTGTCCACCTGCATTTTTGATTTCCTTCACAGGCTAATTGTACAATATTTCAGAGTCCAATTCTTATTGTATAGCAAAATAACTGTTTGGGCATGTATACTTATATTGTATTTAATTTATACTTTAACATATTTAACATGTATTGGTCAACCTGCCATGGAGGGAGGGGAAAGAGGGGAAAAATTGGAACAGAAATTTTTACAAGGGTCAATGCTGAAAAATTACCCATGCATATAACTTGTAAATAAAAAGCTATAATAAAAAAAAAAGAAATTACATACATATAAATGTATATATATATATATATATATAAAGATTTGAATTTCAATTTTTCCTCCTTCTTTCCCTCCAATTCCTCTCTCCCTAAGACTCATAAGCATCTAATATGGCTTTTACATATACAATCATGTAAACACATTTCCACATTAAGCGTGTTATAAAAGAAGAAACAAAAAGGAAAAGCCTCAAAAAAAAAAAAAAAATCACAGCAAAAAAGTAAAAATAGTATGCTTTAATCTGCATTCAAGACTCCATAATTCTTTCTCCAGATAGAGATAGCATTTTTCATCATGAATCTTTTAGAATTGTCTTGGGTCACTGATGGCTAAGAAGAGCTAAGTCTATCATAGTTGATCATCATATAATGTTGCTGTAATTGTACACAATGTTCTGGCTCTGCTCATTTCACTTAACTTCAGTTCATATACATCTTTCCAAGTTCTTTTCTGAAATCTGTGTGGTCAACATTTCTTGTAGAACAATAGTATTCCATTACATTAATATGCCACAGATTGTTCAGCCATTCCCCAGTTGATGGGCATCCACTCAGTTTCCAGTCCTTTGCTACCACAAAAAAAAGCTGCTATAAATATTTGTACATGTCCTTTTTTCTTTTTCTTTTTCTTTTCTTTTTCTTTTTTTTTTTTTTTTTTGGATAAAGACCTAGTAATGTTATTGATGAATCAAAGGGCATGCGCAGTTTTTTATTTTATGCATAGTCCTGAATTTCTCTCCAGAGTAGTTGAATCAGTTCACAACTTCTCAGACAATGTATTAGTGTCCCAATTTTCCCATATTTTTTCCAACATTTATCATTTTCCTTTTCTGTCACATTAGCCAATCAGATTGGGAAGAGGTAATCAGAGCTGCTTTCATTTGCATTTCTCTAATCAATAGGGATTTAGAGCATTTTTATATGACTACAGATAGCGCTAATTTCTTCATCTGAAAACTTCCTGTTCATATCCTTTGACTATCAACTGGGGAATAACTTCTGTTCCTATACATTTGATTCGGTTCTCTATATGTTTGAGAAATGAAGCCTTTATCAGAAACAATTGCTGTAAAAATTTCTCCCCATCTTTCTGGGTTTTTTCTACTCTTGTTTGCATTGTTTCTGCAAAAACTTTTTAAATTCAGTATAATCAAAATTAACCATTTTGGATTTTATAATGTTCCCTATCTCCTGTTTGGTCATAAATTCTTCCCTTCTCCATAGATCTGAGAGGTAAACAATTTTTTCAACTCCTAATTTGCTTATGATACCTCCCTTTACATCTAAACCATGTACTCATTTTGATCTGATTTTGTGTGGTAAAGAGTATGAGATGTTGGTCTATGTCTCGTTTCTGCTAGACTATTTTCCAGCAATTTTTTTTCAAAAAGTGAATTCATATTCCAGAAGCTCAAGTCTGGGTTTATCAAATAGCAGACTACAATAATCAATGAATACCTAACCTATTCCACTGATCCACCACCACTCTATTTCTTAGCTAACCCCAGATGGTTTTGATAATTGCTGCTTTAAAATATGTTGCATTTTTTTCATTAATATCCTTGACCTTTTGTTCTTCCAGATGAATTTTGTTATTTTCTTCTAGGTCTATTAAATAATTTTTTGACAGTTTGATTTCAATGGCACTGAATAAGTAAGTTCATTAGGAAGACTTGTCATTTTTATTATATTAGCTCAGCCTACCAATAAGCAATTGATATTTTTCCTATTATTTATAGCTGACTATTTCTGTGAAAAGTGTTTTATAATTGTGTTCATATAGTTCCTTGGTTTGTCTTGGCAAGTTGACTCCCAAATATTTTATATTGTTTACATTATTTTAAATACAATGTCTCTATCTCTTCTTGCTGAACTTTGTTGGCAATATAGAGAAATGGTGATGATTTGTGTGGGTTTATTTTATATCCTACAACTTTGCTACAGTTCTTAATTATTTCAAACTGGTTTTTAGTTGATTTCCTACGATTCTCTAAGTACACCATCATATCATCTATAGTGTGACAGTTTTGTTTCCTCATTGCCTATTCTAATTCCTTCAACTTCTTTTTCCTCTAGGACTAAAGTTAAGGTTTCCTAGTACTAGGAAATTAAATAATAGTGATGATAATGGGCATCCTTGCTTCAACTCTGATCATATAGGGAAAATATTACAGATAACGCTTGCTGATTGTTTTAGATATTATGCATCATTTTAAGGAAATCCCCTTTTATTTCTATGCTTTCTGGTGTTTTAAAGAAGAATGGATTCTTGTTTTTGTTTTGTCCTTTGATCTCTGAATTTTGTCAAAAGCTTTTTTTTCTGTATCTATTGGGATGATCATATGTTTTCTGTTAATCTTGTTATTGATATGAAAAACATTGCTAACAGTTTTCCTTACACTGCATTCCTAAATTCCACCTGATCAGAGTGTATTATCTTCCTCATAAATTGCTGTAATCTCTGTTAATATTTTACTGAAAAATTTTGCATCAATATTCATTAGGGAAATTGTTCTTTCCTTTTCTTTTTCTGTTTTGGCTCTTTCTGATTTAGATATCAATACAATATTTGTGTCATAAAAGGAATTTAATAGAATTCCTTCTTCATCTATCTTTCCACATAGTTTTTATAGTATTGAGAATAGATGTTTGGTAGAATTAACTTGTAGCTCCATCTGGCTCTGAAGACTTTTTCTTTTTCTAAAATGAGATTATTTAAATATTTTGTCTCCTGTTACCTGGGCAATTTATATATATTTTTTCAAATAATCATCCATTTTACTTAGATTGTCAGATTTATTGGCATACAGTTGGGCAAAACAACTCCTAATTATTGCTTTAATTTCCTTTTCACTGCTGCTAAATTCACCCTTTTCACTGACTTCAAAATTTTCAAAATCACAAACAGGAGTCCAAAAGTCACCTGCTTTTCCCTCTGTCCTGTCCTTTCTTTCTTCTGTTATAGCTTTGCTGTCTCTTCTCTCACTTTACCTGGGAGCAGTTCTCCTCTCCCACAGAAAGGAAAAGTTGCAGACAAAGGACCACAAGATGTTAATTAGACTGTTAACATCAAAGAAACTGACATTTCTATAACTCACAAATGTATACAGCCCCATTTTATAGATGAGGAAGCAGAACTCAGGGAGGTTAATGGTTCCCAGAATTATACAGAGACTGAATCAGAGATCAAATTTTGAACTGAAGTCCTTCCAACTCCAAGTGGTCACCAGATTCATGAAACTTTAAGTCCTGAAAAGCAGGAGTTGCTTGTAGATGTATTTGGAATGAGTTTGGAGGAGAAAGCGGAAGAAAGAAGTGGGAAATTTCTGTACATCCCTTTAGGATGTAAACTTCTCTCAAGCAGAGTCCTTTTACTCCTTTTGCACCAATCCACAGGTGCTAGACCACATTGCACCCTCAGGCCTTTCCTCCCCAAACCCCATCCAATGCCAAAAGCCATGTTCTTCCTCCAATCAGAGCAGATTTTAAAATTAAAAAAAAAATTTTAAAGTGATAAAAAACAAAATACAAAACTCATGCCTCTTTCCTGTTCCAACTCCATACTGTTATCACCTCAATCTACAAAAGGTCATTGAGATGTTAGGAGCTGTGGTCAGTCACACAGTCCCCATCATTTCTCACACACTCCTCTATACCCAAGTGAGTAATGTAGGGCACCACCTCTCCACCAGAACACTAAGGACCAAACAGAGGAGAGCACCTTCCCAGAAGGGTCAGATAAGGCAGGGGAGGAGGAGTTAGAGTCAGGCAGGGAAAGAACTGAGAAATTCTGCGTCCCAGGAAAAAAAGAATAACAAGAAGAATCGCAAAACAGCCAGCATTTATATATAACTATATATATTTGATTCTTACAATAACTCTGAGTTAGATATTATTATCATCCCTTGGTTTTTGATTCTCACGTTAATTCTGAATTAGATGCTATTATCATTCTCACTGTACATTACAAAAGGGAAACTGAGGCTCAGAAATATTAAGTGATCAGTTCAAGATCAAATGGCTAAATATCTGAGGGAGGATTTAAATTTAGGACTTCCTAATTCCTATCGACTGCAATATTTAGCCACTCCAAGAGAACATTCAGAAAGGAGTGTGGTCAGCAGGGATCAGAAGCTACAGAGAGGATAAGGGTAAGGAAGGCAAAAAAAAAAAAAAAAAAATCACTGGATTTGTTGAGTATGGCAGCATTAGAAAAATCAGAGATTAATTATCTGGCATTCTACAGAAGGTTCTAAGTTTCCAGCTTGAAGGAGGGGGGACATGTTTGGAGGAAAGCCCAGTCTCAGCATAAATGACAGTTGACAGCTTGACATGAAGGAAAGAAGGGGAAAAATCTGAGAAGAAGCTCCAATGTCAATGTGGTTTTCTCATGATTCTGATATTTCAAGAAAAGGAGAAAATGTGCTCTGTGTCCCTGTTGCAACATGTGGTACAAAGATTTCTCTTTAAATCCATGGCAATAATGGAGTGCAGAAGCTTGGAGGTGTCAGTTTCACCTCTATCAGTTTCACCTCTGTCAGTTTCACCTTTGCCAGTTTCACCTCTGTCAGTTTCACAATCACACTTACAGAAGCTTGGGCAAAGACCTGGAAAAGCCCCCATCCCCGACTCTCTTTTCCCGATCAGGAGCCAGGTACGGGGAGAAAAGCCTCAGTTTGTTTGCCCTCAGTCCAAAAGGATTATGGGTTTAAAGCTCTGAGAGAGTCACATAGGAGGAAATTATCCCCAAGAAAGGTCAGGGACTTGCCAGAGGTCACAAAGGTAGTAAGCCTAGAAGGCTGGATTTGAAACCAGGTCCTGGGACTGCAAAATCACCTACACTGATAATATCCAATTAAGGGGATTTGAAATTCTGTTTTAATGTCTATTTTCTATCTCAAGGGATCCTTGCAGACAAGACCTGATATTGAAGGATTATAGCGAAAAAATGCTTCTTGTTTGTTGCTTGCTTTTGGTCCAAAGCATGCTTTGCTGTTTTGTTGTTGTTATTTTTGCCTTTTTGTTTTCTCCCCTACTTGTTTCTTACAGGATGGCTTCCTGGACCAAAGCCCTGAAATGATTACCTTGTTTCCATGGTGTGTTTGATTAACCCCCACTTCATCATTTACCTGATTTCACTAATGGTTACATCAAGCTAATTAGATTGTGGAATGTCTTAAAATTTAACTATCTGGGGAGCTCAGTTTCAGACAAACCTCCCAGGGACAGAAAATGAATTTTGCAGAGACAACCCTCTGTTTCACTTACCATCGATTCAAGCAACATTTAATTGTAAAAAGCGTTGGGAAGCGAGCCTTAATCACTGTCTGTCCTTTTTCCAAAGGCAGCTCACTGTATTCTGTCACTTATTCTTATTCATTCATCCAGCTGAAGAAGATTCACTGGGCGCTAATCAGAACCGGATGGAGCCAGTCCTGGTGGCCCTGAAGCTGCTTTCCTCAGACCAAAAAAAAAAAAAGTTACTTAAAAACAAAAACAAATAGGCCTGATCACAGCCTCTCCCTTGCTGGGGGACTCAGATTAGGAATGAGGGATACCCTGTCAGAAGACTGGGTTTTGCTAAAGTGTTTTTCCTGGTTATAAAAAAACATTGAGTTATTATAATAACAAATCAGTCCATCAATATTTATTAAGCACATCCTGTGTGCCCCAGACTGTGCTAGGCTCTGGGCCCACCTAGAAAAAAATGGGAATTGTCTCTACCCGCAAGGAGTTTACATTCTCCAAAAGGAAACAGTTTGTGCATCTCTAAGTGCATTACAAAATACACAAAATCAATAAAATGCAAAATGATTTGGGAGGTGGGGGCGGACCAGGAGATGAAGAGGGGAAGGAAAGCTCTAGTAATTATGAGTATCAGCAAAGGCCTTAAGGAGAAAGTGACCCAGGACTTCAAAATTGAAGGAAATTTGGGATTTTGAGAAGCAGAGGGGTGCATAAAGAAGGGCATCCCCAGACATGAGGGACCCCGCTTTTTGCCACAGTTCAATATCAGGGAGAGAGGAGATAAGTGTGGTCAATAAAACTTTTTGTTTTAATGTGAATTGTTTGAAATATTCTGAAATCCCTCCCTCTTAAATTGTATTTCTCAGCCTTCCCTCCTCTTTTGTGGTACATATAATGGAGTATCTCCTTTTAGACTGCAGAGACTGGTTTACCTGGTTTTGCTTATCTGTTCTTTGTGGTTGTAAGGACCTGGGAGGAAGAGAACATTTAAAAACCTGTCCGGGAGCAAGTCACTTAAGTTCCGCTCCACCTCAGTGTCCTCAACTGGATAATAATAGTACTTCCAAGATCAAAAATGGGATAATATTGGTAGAACACTTAACACAGTGTTAACACATAATAAACACAGTGCTCTGGGCACTTCATCAAATGCTTGTTTCCCAATTTGTCCAGTCATTAACATCTCTGTCCCTATACACTTCGGCTTATTGCATGCTAGCAGAATGTTGGGTTTAGGCATAGCCAAGTTCAAATCCAGCCTTGGACACATACGAAGTGTTTGACATTATTCCAGTCACTTAACTCCTCAGAACCTTAGTTCCCTCATCTGCTAAACAATCAAGCAAACAAACAAGCTAATGTGTAAATGAAGAAAGATTATAGATCCAAACCTACTATTTTCATTTTTTCCTCCAGATTTTTCCCTTTTGATTTTTCTTTCCCATGTGATACATATGGAAATATGTAAAAAATCAAATAAAAAAAGAATGTATAACAAAAAGATGTTTTTATATCTAACTGGAAAAAATAAAAATAATAAAAAATAAAAGAAATAAGTGAATGAATACATAGATGAATGAATGACTGAAAAATAAATTAAAGAATTAAAGGGCAGGGGCAAAATTGGAGTCAGAAAAGAACAATAAATTCTCAGAAAGGATGATCATGATGTCCACTAGTATTTCCAAGTCCCTCATCATCCTTTTTGAGACTAAGGTAGCAGGAGGGAAGTAAGATTTAGAAAATGGAGAAAAAGATCTTGAGGATTCCTTAGAATGAAATATTGGCTCCCCTTTTCTTTACAAGGAGATTCAAAGGCTCCCAAGCTGCCTTGAATAGGATCCCCTGGGATGCAGCCCAGCTGCCGGCATCTGTTCCAAAAAAATTATCACAGATAAAAATGACTAGAAATGAATTGATTTTTTTCATTAAAAATTTTCATTCCCTTTGAGCAAGATGTCTGCTCACAAAGGAATGGAAAAATGTGCCAATCGGTAGAAATGTTACCTGAGACAGTGGGGTATATTGGAAAGACTATCAATCCTGGAATCATAGGACATGAGTTCACAAATTCAGATTCTGTGATCATTATTTCTGTGTGTGACTTTCAGAAATCTCTTAGCCTGTCTGGATCTTCTTTTCCACCTTGGTCTAGATGGTCACTAAAGTCCCCGTCAGGTTTAGATCTTTAATCTTTTGAGAATCACAGAGTGCTTCATGTGGAGTCACGATGATATATGTGGGCGATGTAGACAGCAGATGATGGCAGGCAGCAAAAGCTGGGCTTCGGCCATGGGAAGCCTTCACAATGGCCCTTCTCTTTGGCAAAAGGTAGATTTATGTATACTTACATTGTATTTACTTTATACTTTAACATATTTAACATGTATTGGTCAATCTGTCATCTGGGGGAGGGGGTGGGGGAAAGAAGGGGAAAATTTGGAAAAAAAGGTTTGGCAATTGTCAATGCTGTAAAATTACCCATGCATTTAACTTGTAACTAAAAAGCTATAATAAAAAAATTAAAAAAAAAAAAGGTAGACTTATTTAGGGGAATAAAAATTTCGGACAAAATGAAGGGATACATAAATACCAGGGAGCAATTCTTAGTTTCTGTCTGTGCAACACACCATTCAGGACCTCATCAAAGAGAACTAAGTTCAAACCCCATCTCAGGCACTAGTTAGTTGTGTGACTGTGAATAAGTCAATGAATCTCAATTTCTTTGTCTATAAATTATTTTGTCGTTATCTGACCCTCTGTGACTTCATTTGAGGTTTTCCTGGCAAAGATACTGGAGGGGCTTGCCATTTCCTTCTCCAGCTCATTTGACAGATGAGGAAACTGAGGCAAATAGTTAAGTGACATGACCAGGGTCTCACAATTAATAAGCGTCTTGACATCACATTTGAACTCTGGGACATGAGGGCACCCTGTGCTCTATGGAGCCCCCTAGCTGCCCATACAGGTAATGATAATAATCATATCTACCCCACTTCACCTATTTATATACCTGTAAGTATAGGGGAAAATCCGTTCATCTTTCTTGCCTCAGTTTCCCCATCTCATTAATAATGGCATCTACCTGACAGACAACAAGGAAGACCAAATTACCTCCTGTGGGTCAGGTCTTTTACAAATCCCAAAGCACTTTCTAAACAGCTGCTCTTGTTATTATCATCAAACAATTAAAATTCCCCTGCTAAAACCTAAACCAAAGCTGGGCTTCGGAGGAAACCATTCAGACTCACACAGGCCATGGAGTAACCAGACACTTTCTTTGATTGTTTCAGGCTCGTCCAGCTTCCAAGTATTTTCTCTGAGCCAGATGAATTATCTCCTCGGTCTAAACTGCAGCAAAGAGAAGAAAACTTGTGAGTTCGCTGATTTTGCAGAAGAAACTCATTGGACAGGGAATTAATACAACTTCTTTTTATTTTTATTTTTTTACCTATTGCATTTTTTAGTAAAGCTTTTTAATTTAATTTTCAAAAGATACGCATGGATAATTCTGCAACATTGGCCCTTGCAAAACCTTCTGTTCCAGTTTTCCCCCCATTCTCTGCACCTCCTCCCCTAGATAACAAGTAATCCGATATACGTTAAACACGGTAAAATATGTTAGATCGAATATATGCATACATATTTATACAATTATCTTGCTGCACAAGAAAAGTCAAATCAAACAGGGAAAAAAAATGAGAAAGAAAATAAAATGCAAGCAAACCACAAAGAGAGTGAGAATGCAATGTGAACCACACTCAGTTCCCACAGGCCTCTCTCTAGTTGGAGATGGCTCTCTCCATCACAAGATCATTGGAACTGGAATGAATCGTCTCATTACAACCTCCTTCTTCCTTTTTTTTTTTTTAATAGCTTTTTTATTTACACGATATATGCCTGAGTAATTTTTCAGCATTGACAATTACCAAACCTTTTGTTCCGATTTTCCCCTTCCTTCCCCCCATCCCTCCCCCAGATGGCAGGTTGACCAATACATGTTAAATATGTTAAAGTATATGTTAAATAAAATATATGTATACATATCCATACAACAACTTTCTTTTTAAAAACTGAATTATTCTTTTCTCTGTTTAAACTTATCTTTCCCAGTGTATCCCTTCTCTTCCCCTACCCAAGAGCCATCTCTTATCTTGAGGTAATAGGATACAGCTTCTAGGGGAAATATAGCAATAATCCTAAAGCCCCCTGACCTTAGAGTGCTATTGTTCTGCCAACTTGTCCATCAATGATTCTAAAGTCTTCTGGACCTTAGGATGGTCCCACAAATGTCCCCTACATAATCTGCTGCTCAGTGATAACCAAATTCCCGGAGACCACTCCTCAGTTCTACCTCTGGGCCATAAAATTAGCATATCAGTGACCTGGAGAACTGGTGAATTTATCTTCTTGCTCCTGATTCTAGTTAAATCCTTTTGGAATTCAGCCAGCTTTAATGGACGTTACAATTACAAATAAACTTTGCCCCTTGACTTGGAGATAGGCTGCAAACCTGCAAAATTTTTTGAGACACCTTGTGACACTGGGCTGGGACTCCCTACCTTTGGGGTCCCTTTTGAACCTCAACAGTAGCAAAAATAGATTATGTTAAATTTAGGTTAAGGAAGAGCTACAGCCATTTACTACCTGTGGACCCTGGGTCTGCCTCAGTTTCCTCATCTGTAAAATGGGACTCATAATAGCCCCTACCTTCCAGTGTTGTTTTGAGATATTTGCGAAGTAAAGTGCTATATTATGACTATTAAAGAACTTAAAAACAGGAAAAATGTTTATCAAAACTAACACATTGAAAAAAATGGATTACATATGCAATGTTCCACATCCGTAGATCCCACCTTCTCAAAGACACAAGAGATGAGGTCTCATTATCTCCTCTCCCTTGAGGGACAGCTAGGTATCAAAGTGGATAGAGTATTGGATCTGGAATAAGAAGACCCGAGATGAAATGCAGCCTCTGCCATTTACTTGTTGTGCGACCTGGGAAAAAGTCATTTAATCTGTCTGCCTCAGTTTCCTCATCTGTGAAATGGGGATCCTGATAGCCCCTCCTCTTTAAAGTTGCTAGATTGGATAATACTTGAAAAGTGTTTCACAAACTTTAATGCACTCCACAAATGCTAACTCTGCTTATTGTTTGGGATCAAGCTTGAGCTCCCAGATACATTGTTCACAGGTTCAGCCATTCCTGAGAGGAAATTGGGATTATGGTAAAAAGGCGATTCCAAATTTGGACCCATTGTTAGCACATATCCCAGGAAGGTCAGAGTTAGGAAGCTGCCATATCCAACAAATTTTGAAATATGGACTTGCACAAAATAGGAAACAGCAGCTATAATTTGATTGGGGAATGGCTCAGCAAATCTGTATACAGATGGAATGAATGGAATATGGCTTCCACTGGAGAAATGCTGAGGGTGAAGAATACAGAGAATCATGGGAAGACTTGTGAATTCTGGCTAAGTGAAATAAGCAGAGGAGAGAGAAGCTGCACAAGTGTACAATGTTTATAGAAGGGAGAACAATCAATCAAGAGGAGCTCAATGGAGCGAGGGGAATAAGTCGTTTTTGAGTGCCTACTGTGTGTGCCAGGCACTGTGACAAGGGCTTTACAAACGTAATCACTTTGGTCCTCATAACAACTCTTGGGAGGGAGGTGCTGTTATTATCATTAAGTTTGCATTGAAGAAACTGAGGCAGACAGGTTTTTAGTGACTTGCCCAAAGTCCCACAGCTAGGAAATGTCGGAAGTTGGACTGTAATCCAGATCTCCCTGACTCCAACCCCAGGAAGCTGTTCACTGTATCACCTCGTTGCCCCTTGGGATGCTTAAAAATTCTAATAAACAAACTTCTCTGTGCAGACCCTGGAGAGCTGAGATAGCCTCTGTTTGAATTAACAGGTTGAGTTAACTATTGACCAACTGCTGAATTCCCAACTCTCTGAAGAAAAGGAGGAAAGTGGGAGACAGGGAAGCTGCTGCAGCCATTCTTAGTGCTGAATCTAAGTAGGGGAACGTGGAAATAAAGGCCTAATTAATACCCAGAGCGTCATAAACAAGTTTTTTGGGGGGAAGTGGCTGCCCCTCCGTGGGGGAATACCTTAAACAAATTATGAATTAAGGGGCAGCTAGGGAGCGCAGTGGAGAGAGCACCAGCCCTGAAGTCAGGAGGACCTGAGTTCAAATCTGACCTCAGACACTTTACACTTCCTATCTGTGTGACTCTGGGCAAGTCACTTAGTTGCTTCAGCAAAAAAAGATAAATAAAACATAATAAAATTATGAATTAAGAGTGTAATGAAGCAACGACGAAGAAGTCAGAGAAAGCACCTTTAGTGAGGAAAGAGAACATTCATGTGCTGATGTCCATAACGCCAGTGAAAAGGACTCTGGGAGGATGCGGAATTCAGAATTCCCAGCAATTGCAAGGCCGGATCAAGCTGTACCAGAACCAATGGATCGTCCTGTCCAAGCCCCTTGTAGTTGGATTTGGCTAATGGTCTTCTCAGGAGGTGGAGGTAGGAGGGGGAAGTCCCTAAGGTGAGGTGGGGGTGGAGTATATCCAGAAAGAACTGTGGTGTTAAAACTAAACAAAATTACTTATTTTAATAAATAAGCCAGAAGTGACTAGGGAAAAGGCAAAGATAAAGGGCAGGGGGAATTCTCATTGAAGAAGAGCTCTGTTCTTTTGTCCAGGTGTCTCTTTTGAGGTCATTTTCCACCTGGAGGGATTTTCCCCAGTGGGTAACTGATAAACAACTTGGTAATTGGAGCCATTTATAATAGGAGAGGTAAATTGAGCCCTCAGGTTATTTATTCTCCTGGACATTTTAAGGCTCAGATCCCAAGGAACTCTTAATGCTTAGCTTGCGATTCCCATCCCCACCCCCACCTTTCCTAAGGTGGATTCCCTCTCCTACTCCCAGCGTCCTTTGCTTCCCTCCCAGGACGGCTCCAATGTCATCCCCTCTGCTGAATCCGTCCCTGCCCCCAGTCCCTACTTAGTGCTTTCCTGCTCTTGACTTAAGTTTCTATTATTTTAAGGATTTAGGGACACCTAACATTCAGTGGTGTGGAGAGGTATTAGATCTCCCCAGTAGCTGGGCCCATTTTATTTCTTCCTGCCCGTTTGTGCTGCCAAAGTCTTGCCCAGAGTAATGTATTTGTTGGGTTAAACTGATTTAAACTGGGGGCAGAGCCGGCTGTGTGCGGCTTCCCTTGCAGCAGCAATGGCGTCTCTCTGACTCCAGGGCCCATGTTCTATCTGCTATCGCACTGATTTTAAAAGGCCTTGATTGTGGCAGCCCTGTTTGTAGTGGCCAGAAATGGAAACTGAGTGGACGCCCATCAGTTGGAGAATGGCTGAATAAATTGTGGTATATGAATATTATGGAATATTATTTCAGTAAGAAATGACCAGCAGGAGGATTTCAGAAAGGCCTGGAGAGACTTACAGGAACTGATGCTGAGTGAAATGAGCAGGATCAGGAGATCATCATATACTTCAACAACAATCCGATATGATCTGATGGACCAGGCCATCCTCAGCAACGAGATCAACCAAATCAGTTCCAATAGAGCAGCAATGAACTGAACCAGCTACGCCCAGTGAAAGAATTCTGGGAGATGACTAAGAACCATTACATTGAATTTAACTCTATTTTTTGGCCATCTGATTTTTGATTTTTTTCAAGGCTAACTGAACTATTTCAAAGTCTGACTTTTGTACAGCAAAATAAAGTTAGAATTAATATATTATTTAATTATACTTAACATATTTAATATGTATTTAATTGCCATAGGTGGAAGGAGAAAGAAGGAGAAAAATTGGAAAAAAAGATTTGGACAATGCTAAAAAATTATTATAAATTTGTAAATAAAAAGCTATAATGAAACAAAAAAAGAAAAAAAAAATTTTAAAAAGGCCTTGGAAGAGTTGGGGGCCAAGGACAGAGCCCCTGGGCTTTCCACAGAGACCTCCCCACAAATTCACGTCAGTCCCTCACCTTGCTTCACATATGCCTCAGGAATTCCAAATAAAATGCTCAGGATTTAAATCATGCTCCAGGACAATTGAACAGATGGGGAGAGGAGGGGTTGAGCAAATATTGCCTAAAGGCATAATGATTTCAAGGGATTTCAAATCCTCCAAGACCCCACTGATGAGGTTTAGATTTAGGGAACCAAAATGAGATTAGGGTTTCTGATAGGGAGTTAAATGATAAGCTCTAGTGGCAGGTTGGAGGTTCAGGGAACCAAATGGAGAGGTTGGGTTCCCCTGCACCCCCTTGGGATTCGGCACAAGGGTCGGGAGTTTGGAGGGCTCCCTTCTGGCAGCCCGGAGGTTCTCTGTAAAGGAATTTACGGACCCGAAAACCTAGATTGATAAAAGGGTTTATTATGGGAATTGGGAGTAAGGTTAGAAATCCTGACAGAGAGGTTTAGAGTCTGGTTAGGGAAATAGGTGAGGCCCTTGGCGTACCAAGCATGGAGCTGGAACGTTTGGAACCTCTGCCAAGAGAGGCTTCAGTTTGGCCCTTTTATAATGAGAGATTTAGCTGAAGGGGGCCCGTGAGTGGGGTCCCAAGTTGGCTCCTCCCTGGGTTTCAGCTTGAGCTAGAATTTGAATTGAATTCAATGAGTTTCAGGACTGAGCCGACCCCACCCAGATAACGAGGATGGAACTGGGGCCCTTGGGGCGGGTCCCTCACTGAGGAAGAGTTGGAGGAGATTTCCTCCTTTCAGAGTTCGGGTCCAACAGGATGATTTCAGAAAGGCCTGGAGAGACTTACACGAACTGATGCTGAGTGAAATGAGCAGGACCAGGAGATCATTCTATACTTCAACAACAATACTAGATGATGACCAGTTCTGATGGATCAGGCCATCCTCAGCAACGAGATCAACCAAATCATTTCTAATGGAGCAGTAATGAACTGAACCAGCTACGCCCAGAGAAAGAACTCTGGGAGATGACTAAAACCATTACATTAAATTCTAATCCCTATATTTATGCCCACCTGCATTTTTGATTTCTTACAAGCTAATTGTACAATAATTCAGAGTCTGATTCTTTTTGTACAGCAAAATAATGTTTTATGTATACTTATTGTGTATCTAAGTTATATTTTAATATATTTAATATCTACTGGTCATCCTGCCATTTAGGGAGGGGTGGGGGGTAAGAGGTGAAAATTGGAACAAGAGGTTTGGCGATTGTTAATGCTGTAAAGTTACCCATGCATATATCCTGTAAATAAAAGGCTATTAAAAAAAAAAAAAACCAGAGTTCGGGTCCCCTCTTCATCATATGATGTTAAAAGGAGGCTTCAAGGAGGAGGCGGGTGTTTAGAGCCTTCCTGCTGCACTCAGTCTGAGCAGCCCATGCTGGGAGAGACAGGGAGGAGCCCAGCCCCCAAATAGGAAGGTGATGAGGATGCTGAGAGAGCGCAGCCACAAGGGCCGGAGGCAAAAGGCCTGAGACAGGTGGCCTGAAGAGCTTTGTTTTAAGTAGAGCCCCAGAATTAGCCCCTTCTCACTAACCGCTGGCCGGGAGTCAGTTACAGAAAGTGACCCTGAGATTTAAGCTCAACACACAGGGAACATTTAGGGCTGTAGATCTGGACCTGAGAGACCTTGAAGCCCTTGGATCTCTCCATCCCCAGCCAGCCATTTTACAGAGTGTGAAGCTGAGATCCGGGAAAAGTAAATCTTAAGGTTGTTTGTTTCCTGTTGTTTGTTCTTAGAAGAGGATCAAAATATCAGGAAGGTGACGTCATGAAACGGAGGGGAATCGGACTGAAGCGAGTGCTGGCTGGGCAAGGCCACCTGTCTCGCCGGCCCCTCGGGAGCCATCTGGGGCCGGTGGCGAGATATGGATCAGGACAATGGGGGCGGCCTTTTTAAGCCAAGGTCTCTAACAAAAGAGTCAATGGCAGACAGGTGGAACATGGGTCTCCAAATGCAATGTCCGTTCTTTTCTTTTTTTGTTTGCTTTGATGCTCTTTCTACCTTAGCGCCTGCTTTCCTTGGGATTGATTGTGCAACGTTGGAGACCCCGGCACAAAGCCTCCCGGCCTGGCATGCCCTCCTGGAGAAGGCGATGTGCTCTGGGATCAAAGCTCTGTGAAGGAGCTCAGAAGAGACCCGTCCACACTCAGAGAACCCTCCAAATGTTCACGCGGACGCCTTGTACCAGAACTCTTGCAGCCCCAGGTGAACTCACTGTCCTGGGACATAGTGAGCTCCTTGGGCCCTCCTTGAGAATGAAGGATAACAGCCCCTGCCTCTTCTCTCTCTTCTGGCCTCCGTGGGTGTTCTAGGCCCTCCTGGAAAGTTCTCCAGAGCTGCTCCCTGCCCCATTAAAGGTCACCCAGGACAAAGGATGGAGACAGGGTAGGAGGCAGTCCTGGCTGGTCTCCCGTGCCTCCAGCTCTGAGATACTCTTACTCCAATCTGAGGAAGGTTCTGCCTAAGAGGGAGCCCAGGCTCTGGGAGAATCTGAAGGGCTCGGACACACAAGGCTAAGGATCCAGAGGGACCCAGTGACCCTGAGGGCCCAGGATTCACTAAGACTCGGGGTTCTCTGCTCAGAAGCTAGAGTCCAGGGATGAGGTTAGAGTGGTCTCGATCCCTGGTGGTCTCAGCAGGGGTCCTCATACTTTTTAAATAGGGGCCAGTTCACTGTCCCTCAGACTGTTGGAGGGCCGGACTATAGTAAAAACAAAACCTTTGTTGTGGGCCTTTAAATAAAGAAACTTCCTAGCCCTAGGTGAGGGGGATAATGGTCCTCAGCTGCCGCACCTGTCCCGGGTGTAGTTTGAGGACCCCTGGTCCAGAGGTTAGTGGCTATGGGAAAGTTATCGAGAATCCCCTTTAAATGGGCCGCAAGTTTAGGAGTGAAAGAATTCACTCGTTCCCAAATATTAGTAGCAAAATAGAAGTTTACTGTTGGATAGAAATCAGTTTACCCAGAGGCTGACTTCTGCAGTGGCAGATCTATGGGAAATGGGGTTTTGCACTGAGAATGCAGTTCTCAGCGGACAGAAGGTCCTGGTAGTAAAGGGAGCTGCCGAGGTCCATCTGCAAAGACTTTAGTTGATGGAAGCTCATTATATTGGGTGTCTTGGTGGGGGTTGGGACGCCCGGAGCAGATCAGAACCAGTGGGGGCTGGGCAGCCCAAGCAAGTCAGAGTGGGGGCTGGGACAAGCCCGGATCTCCTATTAGAATTCAAAGGGATGCTTTTTGAGCAGGATTTGTGAAACAAAGGCTCTGGCATCCAGGAAAGACAACTTGTCTGAGGAGGATATTCCTCAGCCAGGAGGGGCTGGGAATCTGAAAGGAATCACAGATCAATAGGAAATAAGTTTCTTAAAGGGACCACAACCCACTTCACAGGGATCCTGAGATTGAGGATCATCAGGAATTAGGCCCCAAAGACTCATGGGTTCCAGATTCTGAACCCCTCCCAAACACCATAGATACAGTAAAGAGCAGCACAAGATGGAAGATGAGTGGACCTGGTTTTGAATTTCAGCTGTTCTGTGTGGTCTTGGACAAATAATTACTTTTTCAGGTTTCAATTTCCTTCTCTGGGGAGAGTGAAAGTCGTTGACCCCTTTTCAGCTCCAAACTTAATATTCAATAATTAGTATTTTTAAAGAATTTTTTAATTTTAATTTTATTTTTTCTTAATTACATGTAAAAGCAAGTTTTAACATTTGTATTTTATCATTTTTGTGTTCCATATTCTTTCCCTCTCTTCTTTCCCATGTCCTTGATGTGTGGTTCAGACAGCATTTAATAAAAAAAGGCTGGAGAGATCTCTAAAAGCAAAGCAAAGTTTATTCTCCAGAGAAATCGGTGTCCCACCAATCGAGCAGACAATCGAAGGGAGGAGGCACTGTAGGGGGCAGGGTCAACACTTTTTTTTTTTTTCTGGTGTAAAATTACTTTTTAAAAATTTTTTTTATATTTTATTTAATAGCCTTTTATTTACAGGTTATATGTATGGGTAACTTTACAGCAATGACAATTGCCAAACCTCTTGTTCCAATTTTTCCCCTCCTTCCCCCCACCCCCTCCCCCAGATGACAGGATGACCAGTAGATGTTAAATATATTAAAATATAAATTAGATACACAATAAGTATACATGAGGGTCAACACTTTTAATCCCTAACGCAAACACCCCCTCCCACCACTGACCCTCATCCTTATTGGCTGAGGATCTTACATTCTAAATGTGGGAACTACCCAAGAAATTGAACTTGACCAATAAGTACATAGTTGCCCATATTTGACTGAAATAGGGAGATGCTGATGTCATGAGAGTATAGCAGGAAGGGGACTTAAGTATGCCCTTGACTTAATGCTTAAAGTCCTTCAGGGCTACTCCAACTCTGAAGCAGATGAAGCCTTACTCGATTTTCCCAACTGCCTTGAAAGATCTCACCTCATCTTGTTCATTGAGAAAGCAGGCATTTCTTATAGATTATACATATACAGTCATGCTAAATATTTCCCTATTAGGATACCATTCTTTTTAAAATAAATTTTATTGAGGTATTTAATATGACCATATCTCCCCCCATCCCGCCCCACACTCCTCTCTTCTCCCTCCCACCAAGAGCCATCCAGTATAACAAAAAAGAAGAGGGGACAAACAGCATAATTGATTAATGCAAAAATGAAAAAGCTGAGGCATTATGTTTTAAATAGACTCTTGCCCTGGAACCAAAGAATGTTTTGTGGGAAACTGAGTCCTGTGCCCCTAACCCACCAGCCAATTAAAAAGTTCTTAAAAATTCAACCCCTGTGGGAGTTGGGTCTGCCTCTATCTATGCTTTTCACTCTTAAGATAACTTGAAATAGATAAGGTGATTGATGGTTCCATTGTAAATAGAACAACCCTGCTTGGGGAAGGGATGGAAGGGCTGCAAAAAGTCAACCTTGGCTCTAAAAGACTTTTGGAAATTTTTTGATCTCAGCATTGTTGGCTCTGATGAACAAGTCTGACCGTAAGCATTGTTCTTTTGTTGCAGGGAACGGTTCACAAAACTACCAGGGAGTATGGTAACCAAACCCAAACCTGCCCATTTAAAAAATATATATATTCTGATAATTGCATTTATGTATAATGGGTTTCCTTTGTTTCCTTTTAGTTTATGTGTTTGAAGCCATGATTCTGAGTAGGAGTCCCAAGGCTCACAGTCTAAATGTCTAAGAGATGCAGAACTCACTGACTACTGAAATTCTCACTGAATTTTAACAAGATTTTTTATTTTTTGGTAAGGTCCCAATTTCACTGCTTCTTGGCTATAAGCAAAGAAATTTCAAGATTGATAAAGACCATTTAATGGAGGTTTATCCCTTCATTTTGTGGGCTAGTGTTCACAGCCTCAGTCATGTAGAGGATCATAGAATTACATCCATTAACTTTCCTTTAGGAGGCACTCAATATATTACCCACTCTTATTAAGCACTTGTGGTAGGTGTGAGGGCAGTTAGGTGTCCCATAGTGCACAGAATGCTAGAGCTTGAGTCAAGATACTTACTAGCTGTGTGACCCTGAACAAGTCCCTTAATCCTGTTTGCCTGAGTTATCCGTAAAATGAGCTAGAAATGGAAATGGCAAATCACTTCAGGATCTTTGCCAAGAAAGCCCCAAATGGGTCACAAAGAATTGGAGAAGACTGAAAAGATTAAAAATTGATATTATGTGCAAAAAACCCTACTGGAATATTCTATAATGTTATATAATTATATACATATGACAGACTTCTTAAACTATAGGTTGTGACCCACATGGAGCTGTACAATTGAATTTGAGGGTTGCAAAATTCTGATTTCTTATCAGTGAATATTTGATTTGTATCTCTATTTTATACACCCAGAGTTGTGCAAAAGTTTCTTGGGGAAGAAATGAAGAGAGGAAAAAGAGGAAGAAAAAAAAAAATTTTAGAAGCCCTGTAATATAATTCCCCACTAAGGTATAACATTTCATTATATCCCTACCTGGGGATGCAATAAGCAAAATTGTGAATTTCCCTTCCCTTAAAGAGCTGACATTTTTACATTTGTGATGTCAGGAGACAGCATGTTCAGAATCTAATCCTATTCAGCAGCAAATCCTAGGTTATGTAATCTCGATCTCGGGCAATCTAGAGCTCTTCCTATCTGTTTTATCCACCAATCAACATCAATGGGCACTGTGCTCACTGGCAGAGCTGGACGGCAGGATTTGGGGCTCTGATCCCTTTGGGGGTACTTTTCTCTCTCCTTAGGTTCTTCATAGTTTCTTGTGGACAATTCATGAGTTCATGGCTCAGCCCCCATCCTGCTTACAGAAATGGATGCATCCTGTGCTTAGAGTCTGCACACAAAAGGGGGCCTTAGATATACTAATAAATTAGATTAATGTGCCCCCAGGGGGACTCCCCAGTCTACAGAATCCTCCTCCTCTTCCTTGGATCTGCTCATCAGTCCACCAGCTGGCATTTATTAAGGGTGAGGAGATTTCAAAAATCATGACTGAAATCCTGATCACCACTGAGGAAATTAAGTGGAAGAAAAGCTCAAAAGCTTTGCAGTGACGAAGGCGATACCAGCTCCGACTGCTGAGTCTTCATGTTGCCAGACAAATGTGACAGGAATTAAGGGGTTTGGCAGATTCTTCTGATGTTCTGTGGGGAATCTGAAGCAGAAAAATATTACAGGAGGAAATCCCAAGTGAGAAAAGCCCTCCAGGGCATTGTCTAGCAGGGTGGGATGAGAGCAATGTCCAGTTGACTTTTGAGCCTTGTTTTATGAGTCTCTGGTCAGTGAGATGGGCACAGATTGGCAGAGAGACTTGTAGCAAGCTTTGTGTCTGGGGCAAATCAACTTGGTCGCTCTCTTCCTCAAAAAGCAGAAATAATTTTCTACTGGTTTTAGAATCAAATATAAAAACTTTGCTTTCTATTCCACCACCTGGCCAGAACCTTTTTTTTCTGAGCTCCTTTTATAGGATTCTCCTTCCTGTACTTTTTGATCCAAAGTGACCTTCCCTCTTTGACATGCCATTTCCAATGTCTGGGCCTTTGTCCTGGCCCATCCACGCGTGGAGGGCCTTTCCTTCTCATGTCTGCTTTCTGCTTTCTTCAAGAAGCAACAGCCCCTTTCCACTTGAAGTGTTTCTGTTTTGGATTGTTAAAGGATTGTCCAATTCCTTGAGGGAAGGGACAGTTTGCCAGTTTCTTTCCCAGGTGCCAGGTCTGTCGATCAACAATCATTCAATAAATATTTATTAAGCACCTACTACAAAGTTATTAAGCTCTTATCATGTGCTGGGCCCAGTATTATAAACCGAGAATTCAAATATAAACAAAAAAGAAAAATTTCTGCCCTCAAGGAACTTACATTCTAATGATGAAGAAAAGATGTCAAAGGTGGGCAGAGAGGACTTGGCAGAGAAAGTTTGCAGCACAGTCTGGAGGGGAACAAGGAGATCAGAGGCTCTCTGATGCCTTCCTGACTTTCTTGGAGAGTCTAGCAAGAGGCAGGCACCCACTAGAGGAAGAGGAGAATGGTCCTTTCTGGGAGTCCCAGGGCTCAAGGTCCAGAGCTTCTGGGAGAGCAAGTCCTGAGCACAGTCTGGAGAGGAAGGAGATGGAGCCGTGGAGCGCCTTAAAAGCCTCAAATCAAGTGACAATATATATATATTTTTAAATGTTCATTTTTTTTAATTAAAGCTTTTATTTTTAAAATGTGGATAGATCATTTTAAACATTCACTCCTTCAAAACCTTGTGTTGCAAATTTTTTCCCTCCACTCCCTCCCCTAGATGGCAAACAATCCAATATATGTTAAACATGTGCAAATCTTCTATCCATGTTTATACAATTATCTTACCGCACAAGAAAAATCAGATCAAAAAGGAAAAAAAGAAAAAAAGAAAATGCAAGCGAATAACAACAAAAAGAGTGAGAATGCTATGTTGTGATCCACACTCAGTTCCCAAGCTCCTCTCTCTGGGGGTACATGGCTCTCTCCATCACAAGACCATTGGAACTGTGCTCAATCATCTCATTTCAACTTATAATATTAAGAAATAAATATTTCTTCAGTGTAAAGCCCTTTCCAAACTTTCCTAAAGGGAGGGGATTTGATCAGTTCAGAATCAAACTTCTTGGCTGCAGAAAATTCTTTTCTCTTTAATCTAATGCTTTTCTTTTAAATGTTTCGAGGTCAAGGACCCTTCTCCCCTTCCTCCTGTGGAAAATGGATTAAGGAGGTAATGAAATTTAGAACCCAGAAATGCTTCTAGGATGAAGATCCTGTCTTCCCTCCAGTCCTGTGCCTTTCAGCACTGATCCCAAGCCCCCTGTTTGGGCACTTTCTTGAAGGGGAGGGTGAGTTGTTCAGTTCTGTTCAATTCTCTGTGACTCCATTTTAGGGCTGTCTTGGGAGAGCTCCTGGAGTACTTCGCCATTTCCTTTTCCAGCTCATTATATATATGGGGAAACTAAGGCAAACCAGGGGAAATGACTTGCCCAGAGTCACAGAGTTAGAAAGTGTCTGAGACTGAATTTGAATTCAGATCTCCCTGGCTCTCTCCATTGTACCACCAGCTATTCCCAGGCTAGAGGATAGAACAGAAAACTCCTCCCACAGCCTCTTCTTTATTGAGGGCTGAAAATCCCAGTCATCTCTTCATTCGCCACACTGCTCTGCGTGTCCATCACCATCAGCATGTCCCTGTACCACATAATCTTTTTTTCAGTTTTTTTCCTTTTTCAGTTTTTTCTTGTGATTTGTATCTCCAGGAGACAGGAGGCTCCTTGAGTCCTTGGGCAGGAAGGACCGTTTCCTTATTTATATCCTAGCGCTTAGCTTAGCAATGTCTTTCACATAGTAGGCACTTAATGAGTGTTTATCATACTGTACAAACCCTGAGCTGTGTCCTGTCCTTGTGCTATTGTTCTGTGTTCAAGAATCCTAGAATGATTCCAATCATCTTGTGCGGGAGACGTGTCCAAAGCTACGGGGGGATTCTGCTGGATTACACATGTCTCTCTCAAGCAGAAAATGCTTTCTCCCTTTCCCCCCTCCAATGGTCTACGATGCAGCCCGGCATTAATAGTGTTCCTTGAATAGAAGCAAACAGCACTGTTGATTAATAACTGGAAGGAAGAAGGGAATGATTTTGTTAAGCACTTATGCTGCGCGCATCGTGCTAAACACTTCAAAAATATCCCATTTGATTCTCCCGACAACCCTGGGAGACAGTTGCTCATAGATCTCCATTTTACAATTCAGAAATTAAGGCAGACAGACATGAAATAATTACAGGGCTCACACAGCTAGCAAATGGCCAAGGCTGGTTTTGAACTCAGGTTTTCTGACTCAAAGCACTGTGCCCTACCCACAAAGCCCACCTAGTTCTTGTAACATATTCAGTTCCATGTCCTTGGAAACTATTTTAATATTAATATTTACAGTAATTCAACTTGTTCCAAATGTTCAGTTGCTAGATCCTAAGGAATTACTGGACAAAAACCTTTGAACTTGGAACAATCAAGTATGCTAGAGTTTTTGTAAAGTACCTACTGTGTGCCTAATAGTGTACAATAGCACCTGTACAGGTGCTAAGAGTTCGTCAGTCTTTTTGTTTCTTTTTCCTGAGGCAATTGGGGTTAAGTGACTTGCCCAGGGTCACACAGATAGGAAATGTTAAGTATCTGAGGTGAGATTTGAACTCAGGTCATCCTGATTTCCTGCCTGATACTCTACCCACTAGAGGCCTCTAGTTAATTAGTCTTCAAAGGGTTTGGTTTCTAATGAGATGAACTGGACAAAACAAACAAGACTGACCTATGACTCTGGGGTCAGTGCCAGGCTGGATACACTGAGGTCATCCCCAGGCTGGAGGCACTGCCAACCCCTTCCTGGTCAGAAGATGGAGGGGAGGGGGAAGAGAAGAAATTTGCCGAGCTCATTCTTACCTCTCATGATGATTTCATCATCATCACCATCATTTCAATCATTTAATATCACTTCTGACTCCAGTTTTCCTTACTTGCTTTTAGTTGATTTTATTTTTTTAAAAATTTACATAAAAAGTTCCATAAAAAATTGGCTAAAGTAAAATGATTTTAAGCAGTAAAATCAATCTTATCAACAGAGCATGAGGCTGACCAGGACTCAGAGGTAGCCTAGTCTGAAATATGTATATGATAACAGATTAAACCTTCCAGGAGAACCCAAACCATCCTTACGAAGCGCTCCCGTGATGATCTTACCTGATTTTATTATTAGAAATTCTTTTCGGCCCACAGTGAAAAGCTCTGCTCATGCCCAGAGCTCCAGCAACAATCTCTGTTCCTCTTAGTTTTTAAATTTCTGAGGCAGAAGCCAGAATTCAGCCCTGCTGCCTGTTGCCATGGCAATGTGAAAGGAAAAGAATTATTTAGTCTGATATGAAAGGGTTGGATCTTTCCAGAAAAATCTAGATCAATGAAAAACTGAGCGTGGGATCATTATAACATTTCTGCTTTTATATTTTCTTGATTGATTTTTTTTTTAAAGATGAGTCCTGTTTCAGGGAGAAGCTTAGGATCATTACTAACCATTTCCCAAAGGACCTATCTTCCTCCCGAGGCTCAATTTTGAGCCTAGGGGATTATCCAAGGAATGTGCAAGATCCATCCACTAAAGGGTGAGCTTCCTGGGATGTCCACCCGGACAATCAGCAGTCTTCATCCACTTGGTTTTTCCTGTGTGGATAGTGAGGCTTTTAAATCTTTCCCATGATTGTGCTCGGGCAGCTCAGAAGTGCTCCAAAGCTCCAGCCAAAGAACACCATATTTAAGATGAAGGAGGGGATTAACTCAGTCCTTATTCTTTTCTGGAGCCTGGAGCTGTGGCCTTGTCAGCAGGGAGGGCAGAATGGAGGCCCATCAGCTGCGGAGACGTGCCGGAACCCCAGGTTTTCCTTCCTCAGCGGGGGGACTCTCTAACACTGTCTCTGGGCTCCCAGCACCTTCCTGACCATAGGTGAGATGCCCTGATAAGTTAGGGGACAGCCCTGTCAAAGCCACGGGCCCTAAGTTGTTTTATGCCTTGGGGACATGACTTGGATTTCTGTAGCAGGTGGGTCTCAGGAGTTTGACCTTAGACGGAGACCACCTCCCCAGAGGTGGGACCATGGAGTAAAGCCATCTCCATCTGAGTCTTCTGCCTGTTTGCCTCAGGGACCACGTTTATCAGTTCCTCTGCTAATCAAACCTAACATTGATGACCTCATCAAGGTTAATGAGTGGAAGTAGGTGCCTTAAAGTCTTACCACTTTTAATAATTTCAGATGAGTGTGTGTGTGTGTGTGATCTTACAAAAATATCATTTGAAAGTGTAACTATTTCTGAAACTATGAATTCTGAAGAATGAATTTTTAATCTCAACAAGACAGATCGGGGTATCATAGTATAGTGTGTGTGTGTGTGTGATGATCTGGAGGCCATTTCTTGTCCCTCTTGCTCCGTTCCCACAGCTAACTCCCTAGTGCAGACGCTCTTACCCGAGCCGCTGCAGTGGCCGGCCACCTCCCCGCCTCCCTGTCTATTCTCCACAAAGCAGAACAGAGCCTCCGCCCTTTTCTCCATGTCACCCGGCACACCCCAGGTACCGGCTGCCACGCTGTCAGTCATCCCCAAGCCGCTCTTTCCCTCCTCCAGGCCCCCTTCCCTTAGCTGTAATGCCGGAGAAACTGAGCAAGACAGAAATTAGAGAGTATTTAATAATTTATTAAATGGGAGAGATTTCCTGGGACCAAATGGCTCCATGGTTTGGTCCCAGGGCCGAATGAGACCATCGTCTCCAAGAATCCCCCAACGAATGTCAGCTACAAGACTCTTTTATAGGGTAACAAGAACAATGGCCCAATGGGGGAGGTGCCTGGGTGGGGATGGTCTAGTGGGGGGAGGCACCTAGGGATGACACAATGGAGGGAGGTTACTGATATTCCAATGCTGTCTAAAATGGATAAACCTTTATCCCATCAAACATTAAGAGGGAATAAGTACAGCCTGAGGTCCAGGATATAAGCCCTTTATCCTATCAGACATTTATAGGGAAAGGTTAACCTGAGGCAGAGTAACTGAACAGAACAATTAGGGAAACTGGTCAGGACATTAAGAGAACTTTGGCACAACAAGCTTCCTTGCAGACCCTCAGTGGCCACCTTTTAGAAGAGGCCGGTCCTGTTCTCTGCCTCCCCAGCTAAGGCCCTCCCTCTGACGCTACTTCCGAGTCATCCCGTTCCTATTCCAAACGTAGATCCCTTGTCACAGATGCACACACGTGGGCAGGTAGGTAAGTACATAGTACAGACAGAGGTTTGTGGGCCACAGGAGCCTGAGCAGGGACAGTTTTCCATTTCTCACGTTCACCTTTTGGGTGTCCCAGCTGTCCCTCCCTAGCCCCCACGTGCCTCTGTACCTGTCTCCCCCAGCTGGGCCATAACCCTGGGGGGCGGGGGCTGCTTCCCTTTCCCTTTGCTAAATGTGGGGCTTGACTGATCCTGAAGCCGAGTGACCCAAAGGGGGATTGCCCCATGTGACCAGTTATATACAAGAATTACCATAATAGGCTGGAAGAAGCTGCCCAAAGGGAGCCTCAGAAAGGCCTGTGACTCCCTGCGAGGAACTGGGAAAATAATCAGGCTCTGGGGGAAATGACGGGGGCTGACTGCAGAAAAGCCTGGAAAGACTTGTGTGCACTGGTGCTGAGGGAACTGAGCAGAACTACGGAGGTGAGGAAAGGGGGCCCCAAAAGTCTGGGCCCCAGGCCGGCGTCGGAGGCATCTCAGAAGAATCTGCAGGCTTTGAACCCATCCCTAGTCAAGGGGCAAAGTGTCATTTAATGTAATGATGGGGCAGCTGGGGGCGCAGGGGACAGAGGCCAGCCCTGAAGTCCTGTGGGGAGCCGGCACTAATCTACAGCCACATAAGGCCAACCTTGAATAGGTTGAATCTCCTAATCACATTATACCAAAGACTTCCTGAATAGGAATCTCCTAATCACATCCTAACTTTGAATAGGCAGATATCTAGGCATCCCCTAATCCCATCATAGAGCTTCCTGCCACCAGAAACATCTGAGCAGCTCATCCTTGGGCGGGATACCAACCCTTTGTCTAGGACCCCCACCCTGTACTGTGTTTGCACAACCCTGCCTTCTTTCCTACTGCTATATATATCTGTACTATTGCACCCATTAAAATGGGGCTTGATCAGATGGATTTGACTTGCCTCCATTTTGCGCATCCCCTCTCTCTTGCCCTTATCTCTTTTCTTCCAGGTCCACACACTCTGCCTGCATGAGCCAGGCAAATGGCAAACAGTGGGGCCGGAAGATTTGGAGAAAGGAGTAGCCATTGCTAGATCGAACCTCTCAATAAGAAGACTACTGATCCGGAGAATTTGGAGAATATAGAGAATAAAGGTCATACGGTCCCTGCCCCAGGAACAGGAGACCTGGTTGTGGTAAGAGGTTTCGATACCAAGAGAGAGAAGAAATTAGTGTATATGACAGATTTGTTGAGGATTTCAAGGATTTATTAAGGACGCGTAGAGTAAAGGTTAAGAAAAAATGAATTTGTAAAATTTTTTTTTAGTTTTTAGATGTCTGCCCTCCCAAAACAATGAAAAGATTCTGTATGACCCTCCTCCCAAAGCTTCAATGGCTTTTCTTCAGCTTCCCCAAGTGAGAGCCTTAGCTCCGCTGACTTGAAGGAAGCGGTTCTTCAGCTTCAGTCAGGCCTACAGTGGACAATGATATTGATTGGGCATTTGGGAGAGTAAGTCTGTCTGAGTGCCTTTTGGCGTACTCATTTAGTTCTGGTTCTGGTTATTCTGGTTCTGTTCTGGATAAAGTTCTGAAACGGGTATTTTCTGGGACGCTGGAAAATATCCTTTGGGTATGTGTTATGTGTTTAATGTTGTAACTGTGTTCTATGTTCTGTGTGCTTTGTCTGCTTTGTTTGAAAAATTTTTAAGTACACCATTGCAACTGTGCTTAGTAAGATGGAGCTCCGTGTGTGTCTGTGTGTGTCTGTGTTAAAAGTTAGCAAGTTTGTAAAAGATAAGAATTCAGCCTCTGTGTTGCAGGCTTAGAAATTATCAAGAAGTTTGAAAAATCTCTCTCTCTCGTGTGTGTGTGTGTGTGTGTGTGTGTGTGTGTGTGTGTGTGTTTCTCTGGCTGACTGCAGTAGCCTGAGAAAAAGGGAGAGAAGGGAAGAAATTAAGAAAATAAATAAATAAATAAATAAAATAAAATAAATAAATAAAATAAAAATAAAAGGGGGATTTGAAAGTTTGGAAAGTTAAAAAAAAAAAAATCTAGAAGAGCAGTGTGCTAACATTTAAAGAAAAGAAGTTTAAATGGAATATCTAGGCCTTCTCTGTGAAGGCAGAGAAAAGCACAAAGTCTTGTTTGCTGATGAAAAAGATTTGTTATGTTTTAAGAACAATGATAAAGGAATTGGGGAATTGGTTATTTGAAAATCTGCTTGTGATTTTAAAACTTTTAACCTGATGTACTAATTTTGTAAGTAAATGGAATTTAGATATTTTAAACAGACAGGAAAGTTTTTTTCCCTTGAAACAGAGCCTGGCCCAAAGGAGCGTCTGAGTGTTCAGGTATATAGCTAGGGAGAAAGAGAAAACTGGAAATGGGTAGATTTGGGAAGAAAGTAAATAAAATTGATGGGCTAAATCTTGAAAAGGATCCCTATGTAGGACACTGAGCGGAGAACCTGAGAAGTTTTTTCCTAGGGGACAGGAGTGGGGTAAGAGTCCTCTCTCCCCACAGTGCAGCAAACTGATTTAAAGGAACATGCTTACTTTTAGGTTACTTGATTGAATATTTGTTTCTTGATACATAAGTTTTCTTGGTTGAGGAATATGGTCATAAATGTGATCCATACTTTGGTAAGAATATTTCTAAAAGTTAATTACTATTTTTAAGAAACTTCTTGAATTCTTATAATGGAATTGGGTAGTCTGTATAAGTTTAAATTGAATGTATTAAGGTCATCCTAGAGGTTATTTAAAGGGCCTCTGAAAATTTTTCTTTGTCCTTTTGGGAAATGTTTCTATTATGGACAATATGCAATTTGGGATATTTTTCTATGTATTGGGCATTTTAAAAGCAAAATGATTTGTATGTATAGTGTTCACTTATGTAACATCTACCTAGATATGATAATTGTTTTTAGGTTGTGAACTTAGACAAAATTTCTTCCTGTTATTACTATAAGGTTATGATAAGATTTATCAGAAATTTGATTAATGAAATTTGTTATTGGAAGTAAAATTTCTCGGACTTATAATTAATTAGTTAATGCTATTTGGGAATTTTAAAGCTTCACCTTCTGACGGTTATTGGGACGATTGACTGGAATAAAACTGGGTTAAGACTATTTTATCCTATATGTGCTGAAGGTTGAGTTTTAACTGCTTATGTTATGTTATACTTTTTCCTCCTGTAACTGATCTCTATGATCAGAGCAATGGTCAATAAAACTATTAATTCCATATTCATACCTTACTATTTTCAGTCTGGTTATATGTAATCATTTATCAATAAATGCTTGGCAACTAAGTATTTTGCCTGGTCATCTCTCTGTTACTGGATATTTGTGTTTTGTTTCTTTAAGATTTCTACATGATGAGAGGACAATTAACAGGGGTCTATAAGACAGCAGCCGTTTGCCTGACCTGTAAAGCAAACTCACCTCTTCACATAGGAAACAATTTATTTTGGCCTCCTCATATTTTATCTGGTGAACTGAGTCTTTCCATCTGAGACTGATCTAAATTACTCAAATCAAATTACAGATATTGGCTTGCTTTGGAACCTTATCAGCTTTGATTGTCAGCATGACTACAGTCTGCATAGAATGAGAGCCTCCTATCACTTCACAACCTGAAGCAGTAGATTTTAAAATGAGACCATGAACTGGACCCTGCATCTACTGTACTGTTTGACTATATGAGGACTTTGGGAATAGTTGATGACTGATTGAACCTTGCCTGGATCATCTATCCTCTGTATTTAAGATTTGGGATGGGATTTTTAAAACTGCGTAATTATTGCTGTTATGTTTGAGGGATTTTTAGGAAATGCCACTGTACTAGTCTGTTATGTATAGGGATTTTAATTCACTCTTGGGATTTATATGGGGAATAGTCATTTGATAATTCCTTTCTGTGAGAAAAAAAAAAAAAAAGGAGGAAGAGATAGAATATTTGGAAAACTGGTAGATTTTTTCAAAATACCTGAAATAATGGGAACCCCTATTCACTTTGCCTTAGGCACTTCTGCCCCACCCCCTATCTCACTAGTTCAGATTCATTTTGGATGCTTTAGCTTTAAAATCCTTTATTTTGTCAAAATTGCCCTGGCAGACTCAGTTTTGGGGAGTCAGTTTTTAAGCTTTAGAATTAATTAGTACTTCAGAAGTTCAAAGGGCCTTTAATTGGCCTTTTACTTTTGTCTTTTGGACCCTGGGCCTTCCGGAAAATCATTTCCTTTGTAAAATCCCAAGTAGATAGTGCGCTGGCCAAACCCATTCATGTACACTATCACCGCCTTGAGACTGGCGATGACCCCCTTGATGCTTGTATGAGCAATAGAAATTTTCGACAAACATTGAGACCTGGTTAGCCAATGACGGGTAAGATTCCTCAAGGACTAGCCGACCTAAGCCAGGAAGAGACGTTTCTGTACATCCTTCCTATAGTGAGAGCTTTTCCCCATAAGGAACAACCTAACCAGGCACAGGTCGAGAAATGAAAAATTCTACATTTGATTTTTTAATATAAATGAAAAAGGGGACCTGTAGGAGCGGCACTAATCTACAGCCACATAAGGCCAACCTTGAATAGGTTGGAATCTCTAATCACATTATACCAAAGACTTCCTGAATAGGAATCTCCTAATCACATCCTAACTTTGAATAGGCAGATATCTAGGCATCCCCTAATTGCATCATAGAGCTTCCTGCCACCTGAAACATCTGAGCAGCTCATCCTTGGGCAGGATACCAACCCTTTTTCTAGGACCCCCACCCTGTACTGTGTTTGCACAACCCTGCCTTCTTTTCTACTGCTATATATATCTGTACTATTGCACCCATTAAAATGGGGCTTGATCAGATGGATTTGACTTGCCTCCATTTTGCGCATCCCCTCTCTCTTGCCCTTATCTCTTTTCTTCCAGGGTCCACACACTCCGTTCCTATTCCAAATGTAGATCCCGCGTCACAGATGCACACACGTGGGCAGGTAGGTAAGTACACAGTACAGACAGAGGTTTGTGGGCCACAGGAGCCTGAGCAGGGACAGTTTTCCATTTCTCACGTTCACCTTTTGGGTGTCCCAGCTGTCCCTCCCTAGCCCCCACGTGCCTCTGTACGTGTCTCCCCCAGCTGGGCCATAACCCTGGGGGGCGGGGGCTGCTTCCCTTTCCCTTTGCTAAATGTGGGGCTTGACTGATCCTGAAGCTGAGTGACCCAAAGGGGGATTGCCCCATGTGACCTGTTATATACAAGAATTACCACAATAGGCTGGAAGAAGCTGCCCAAAGGGAGCCTCAGAAAGGCCTGTGACTCCCGGCAAGGAACTGGGAAAATAATCAGGCTCTGGGGGAAATGACGGGGGCTGACTGCAGAAAAGCCTGGAAAGACTTGTGTGCACTGGTGCTGAGGGAACTGAGCAGAACTACGGAGGTGGGGAAGGGGGGCCCCAAAAGTCTGGGCCCCAGGCCGGCGTCGGAGGCATCTCGGAAGAATCTGCAGGCTTTGAACCCATCCCTAGTCAAGGGGCAAAGTGTCATTTAATGTAATGATGGGCAGCTGGGGGCGCAGGGGACAGAGGCCAGCCCTGAAGTCCGGAGGACCCAAGTTCTAATCTGGCCTCAAACACTTTAACGCTGACCCTGGCAAGTCACTGACCCCCAGCTGCCTCGGCACAAAAAGAAAGTAACCGTGACTCCATTACAAAGCAGGCTGAGTGCTAAGGGAACCCAGTACAGAAACAGAAGCTTCCATCATTAATCTGCTCCTTCTGCGGCTCGGGGGGCCAGGGAGAGATCTCCGGGGGATGGAGGGCAGTCCCCGAAATGTGATTGTCACTGACTGGATCGTCCGCAGAACAGAGGAGTGTTCAGGGTCATTCAGACTGGCCAGAGGAGGCTCCCAAATCGAGTTCTAGGGTTTCACATTGCGTCAGAACCACAGTGTGCCCAGTGACCAGACTGCGCGCTGATCGGCTATGACAAACTTGGATCTCCTCGCAACGCAGGGATCCCAGACGATTCCAATAGACGTGGGAAGGAGAATGCTATTCACATCTAGGGAGAACTGTGGAGCCTGAATGAGGAGCAAAGCAGAGCTTTTTCACTTTTTTCATTTGTTTGTTTGCATTTTCTTTCTCAAGGTTTTTTTCCCTTTTATTCAGATTTTTTTTTTTAACAACATGACTAATATGAAAATACGTTTAAAAGGATTGTACGTGTATAATCTATGTCAGATTGCTTCTTTTCTTGGAGCGATGGGGGTAAAGAAGGGAGGGAGAAAAAAATCAAAACTCACGTGATTGGAAAAATAAAATACTATTGATTAAAAAAAAAAAAGATGTATGAACAGAATGAGCAGCAGTAGGGCCGTGTGCTCCTCTGGCCTACCATTGGACTGGGTGATCCTAGATCTCTTCCAGATCTAAAGGGATAATCTTGTGATCTGGGCAAGGCTCAGCTGCCACAACCCTATCTTCCTACAGATTTATATCAGAAATAGAAACACTGAAGCACATTTTTTTTTTAAAACTGGAAAGGAATGGGATGGTCATCTAGTCTCACCTTCATTCATTTTCCCCAAGAAGAAACAGGCCGAAGTATTCCAGTTCATACTTCTACTCAGTGGGAGACCTCGCCCTGGAACCTGGCCTCCTGACTTGGAGTTAAATGTTCTTTGGCCTCCGCACACGGCTCTGCCCCCACGAATTATCTCCTGAGAAAACTGGGCTGCCCAAGGTGACCACAATGGTGTCTGAGGGTGGGCTGCTCCCTCCCTCTTTGGTAACCAAGGGAACAACAAACCTACCTGGGGATTATCAGGACAGATGTTGTTTGGAGCTCAACCTTCACCTGCTTTTTTCTGGAATGCTAAATTAGCTCCCAGTCATGTTTTCTCCCGTTCACTGACATATGGAAAGCCTACCATTATTATTAATTGTTAGCTGTTACGGTGCTGGGCTCTCTTTATTAAAGAAACAAATTCAGCATAAAATTCCAGTATTATGCTACATCTGAGATTACCTGGGTCATTTTTTTTTAACTTTAATTGCATTTTCCCCCAGGAGTTTTAACCTTAGTTTAATATTCTAGGACACATTTTCAAAGAGTCTTTGTTTGGGGGAATGGGGGTAGCTTGTTTAGACTCATGAACGCAGTACATCTTGTGAAGAAAGACCT
Source organism: Sarcophilus harrisii (assembly GCF_902635505.1). NCBI lineage: Eukaryota > Metazoa > Chordata > Mammalia > Dasyuromorphia > Dasyuridae > Sarcophilus > Sarcophilus harrisii. Next base: position 273,124,884 of record NC_045430.1, read on the forward strand.
CGCCAAGCTGTCAAAGACATTTTTTTTCCTATAAAAATAGGTAAATGGAGCAACCTCCCTAGGTCTCAAAACTTTGCAAATGAAAGTTTTAAAAGGTTAACTCAGAATTTAGCTAAAAGGTCTAAGCTGGAGAAGTGTTTGCTGCCTCCATTTTTCATGGTGGTTGTTTGTCCTTCGTTTTGGAAGAGGAGGTGACGCCATGATACCTATTGGATTGAAGGGAGAGAGGCAAGGTCACCTACTTCCCTTTCCCTGCCAGAGCCATCGGGAGCCAGTGGCCAGAGATATAGAGCAGGACGAGCGGAGATGGCCCTGAGTAATGTCCGGGCTGGCTTTCTGGGGGCCTCTGGAAGGGCCGTGATCTCAGCAGGATGGAAACCAGGAGAATGGGCAAGAATAGAGTCCACAGTCTTTATTACACAGTCTGTGTGTCTGTCATAGTCTGACCCGGTCTCGGTCTGACTCAGTCTCCTCCAGCAGTCAGACAGTCTCACAGCCTCAAGCAGTCTCCCCCAAGCCTGACTCTGTCCCCAGTTTAAATGCCCTATTACAATTATATCATTACATCATACTGAATGTGTGTGAACTAGAGAACCATGACATCACCATGCCGAGTACTAAGTATCTATGGGAACTAGAGATCCATCGTCTTATCAATTCCACCGAGTTAACACCTTGTTTTAAGCAGACTTCTCCAGAGTTCCGGCTCTCTATGGCCCTGGGTGCAGTGGGAGACCTCGGCCTTTTTAAGCTCAGGTCTTCAACCTACATCTTATAGAAATGGTTTTTCTATAGAAATTTTGATAGAAATAGAAATTAGAGAAATGGGAGTGATGGAGAGGATCAAAAAATATGATGGTAAATTTAGGATTGAGATTTTGAGAAGTAAAATAACTCGTTGAAAGTCACAGAACTAGTAAATAATGACAGGAAAACTAATTTTATGGTATTTTTTGTTTGGTTGGTTTTTTGCTGAGCCAATTGGCAAAAATTGTCCAGGGCCACACAGCTAGGAAATGTTAAGTGTCTGAGGCCAGATTTGAACTCAGGTCCTCCTGACTTCAGGGCTGGTGCTCTATCCACTGCATTAACTAGCTGCCCCAAACTAATTCTAATATTGTTCACCTCAAATGTAATAGTTCCTTCTTTGTCAGAAGGCCATCCTAAGGTAAGAGAAGCCCTTCCCAGGATTGTTATTGAGTTCCTGCCCTTGACTTCCCTCAACTAGGTTGGATTAGGTTTGGGGCCACTTAAATCATCAAGGCTCCCTGAAGGCTTTAAGTTGATTTAGTTTTAAGATGTAACGTTATCTATTTTTTTTATTGTATTTTTATTTTGTGAAACATTTCCCAATGGCATTTTGAGCTCCTTTGGGCTGCCTTGGAGGGCACTGACTGGCTATGAGTTCGATACTCGCCACCTTTATCACACTGTTCATGGGGTTTTCTTGGCAAAGGTACTGGAATGGTTTGGCAAAGGTCACACAATGAAGGGTCACCCAGCTAGTGAGAATCTGAGGTCACATTTGAATTCAGATTTTCCTGATTCCAGGCCCTTGCTCTAATTACTGAGTCACCTTGCTGCCTCCAGAGGCCCCTCTCTCTGGAGAAATCATTTAAATGGGTATTCCTCTTCTTTGTCATTAAACTCTTGACCCATAGGGGAAGGATCTGTGATTTGGAGCAGTGCAGGGACCCTCTCTACCTCCACAGATCAGAATCCTATGGCTCAGTAGATAAATTTTAGGAAGTTACTTGAATCCTGTTGGCTCCTGGTTGTGCAGCTGGCACTTGGCAGAAATCTGACTGGATCCAGCTTTTCTACCTTTTTGACCATACTCTGTACCAGCTGCCGCCACCTGTGACTGCTACCCACCAGAGAGCACCAATCTTGACCCTGTAAGTAGTTGAATAAGGTACCGGGTTAAGCCCAAGCAGCTTTAGAGTCCCCTTTTCCCCACTTTGGGAACAATCACATCTCCCAGAGGAGAGTGTAGACATGTAGAAGCGTTTCCCTAACCTCACTGGGGATGAGTGATTTGGTCCTGTTTATTGGGAATGAAAAAATTGGTTTGGGCCACTGGGAATTAATCTGGGATGAAATGGTTGGGTCAGAATGCCCTTCTCTGCACTGGTTACGTAAAGATGAGTCTACACACCCTTGGAGTCTTTTTTCTTCTATTTCTTTCTTTCTCCTCTTTAGGATAATATACCAGAGGGCGACTGAGGTAAGCAAGAGTGGTTCTTGGAGCCATTCCTCCCTCTACTTACCTCACATCAACAAGCTTGCTATTAAAAATAAAAAATCATTCCCTGCCCTCTAGTCTCTTATGTTCTAATCAGGGAGACTGTGTGAAAACACCTAAACACAAACAAAATAGACCTGATTAATTGGAGTTAATCTCAGAGGTAAAGCTCTAGCTTTAAAGAAAATCAGGAAAGCTTTTACTCCCTGTAACTTGACTGACCACTAATTGCACATTAGAACCGTGTGCTAAATACAGAGGAAAGAGTGTGAGAAGTCCAATCAGGGCTGTGTTCAAATTCTGCCTTAGACATTTCTGAGCGAAACAAATAACTGAGCTTCCCTCAAACTTCAAACTCAAACTTCCTCATCTGTAAAATGAGCTAGAGAAAATAGCAAACCATTTCAATATTTTTGCTAACGAAATCCCAGTGAGGTCCAGAGAGAGTTGAAAATGGCTGAACAATTTTCAGACATCACGTCCTTTGCTCTAACCCTTGGGTTACTGGAAGAGATGAAAAAATAACTCAACTACAAATTTTAAAGAGATAAATAAATGTTCCCTAATTATTACTGTTATTATGATTCCTGCCCCTTCCAGGTAAGAGGAGAGCTCCTAGATCTTGCCTTGGGGACTCCCTTTCTAGAAAAAGAAACAGCGTTGGAATCTAGCTGCCATCTCTAGCAACTCCAAGTTCATTTTTCTTCCAAAGAAAATGTTTTCTGCACCACGGGAATATCAGGAGGTTGTCCCCATTAACATCAGCCCTAATGCGGCTTCCCTTCCTCGAGGAGGTCAAACCCCACCTGATACTGTGACGGCTCCCTGCAGGGAAGATGAAAATCACTAGAGACAATGAATGAATGAATGAAACATTTATTGGGCACCTATTAGATCATGTGTCAAAGTTACAGGAGGGGTGGATGGTTGGGAAAAGAGACAGAAGAAAGCCATTGATCATTGGAGCTAGGGTGGTCACCAGTTAGACAGTAGTGAAGATGAGTTGGATGATGAGTTGACGTTTTGAAGTTATAGTTTTTTTTGGTGTGTGTGTGTGTTGTGTGTGTGTGTGTGAGAGAGAGAGATGGTATTAAGGTCATTCTTACCAATATATGCTATTAACCTGTGTACTTATACAGTATCTGGAGACCCTTTTATTCATATGAATACATAGATATGAGCTATATTCTGAGATTTCTTAGAAAAAAATGGGTGGCCAAAAATTTGATAAAGCACCAATCATTAAATTAAATTAAATTTGAGCACCAAAATAGAAATCCTGAAAGACTCCAAAGAAATAGCCAAACTACAAATTTGATTAAAAAGAAGAAAAAAAAATCAAATTATTATCAAGAAAGAAAAAGAATTTACACGAAATGAAAAAAATAAAAGATATTAGAAAATATTTTGTGCAACTATTAATAATAATAATCCTAATAAGTGAAATTGATGGGGGAATCCTGAAACTGTCTGACAGGGACCCACCCTTGGTGCAGTTAAGTGGTTTCATTAAGATCGGCCCAGGACTCCTCCCTACTTAGCTCTAGCTTAAGTGATCTCATTCAACTGGGAATCTAGGCAAGGGGGCAGTGACAACAGTGAAGTAATTTCATTCAATTGAAACTTCAGTCTCAGATTTCCTATTTAAAGGGCAATTTTGGGACTCATTTCTTTGCAGAGGCCTAAAAGCAGGACCAGGCCAGGCCAAGGGACCTCTCTGGCATAGCTGCCTGCCAGGACCCCTGTGAAGACATTCTCTTTTCAGCATTAACTGCTCTTTATCTCTCTGCCAGGATTTCTCTGCCAGGACGTTTATCTCTCTGTCAGGACCTTGCCATTGAAGACATCAGTCTCCTAGCAAAAGCTGACTTCTCAGGGCCAATAAACTTCCTTTTGCCAGTCTAATATTTCGGATTTGTGAATTCTTTTACATTGAATGTGCTCCAACCAAAGAGGGGTTCTCACAACTCTCTGCACTGCCACCAACCACATCAAAATGAATAAATAAATGTTTACAAAACTACTAAATACCAATATTAGCAGAACAAGAAAGAATTTAAACAACTCAATCTCAGAAAAAGAAATTGAACGAGCTATAAATAAATACTGAAAGAAAAAAGCCAACGACGCAGGATCAGATGGATTTATAAGTGAATTCGATCAAACACTCAAAAACAATTCCAATAAGACACAAGTTGTTTGCAAAAAATAACAGAAGAAAAGATTCTATCAAATCCTTCTTTGATGCTATATTGGTCATTACCCAATAAGGGAGAATCACAACTAAATAAACAAAAATGATAGATCGACATCCCAAATGAACATTGATGCAAAACTATTAAATGAAATTTGAACAGAGACTACAGCAATAAATTAAAAATATCATATATTAGAACTTGTTTGGATTTCTACCAGAAATTCAGGATTGGTTGGTAAAAATATTAGGAAATAATCTCAAATAACATTAAGAAAGCAATAACCATATTTGGCTATATTAATAACAACAAAAAAATCATTATGTCAATACATGCAAAAGAAGTTTTTGATGCAATAAAATATCCCATTTCTGCTACTTAAAAAAAATACACCCCTATCATAAAACATAGAAATATTAAAACCAAAAGTCAACTAGAAACGGTGGCTATGACAATAATACAAAAAGGAATAGAGAATAAGCATAAGTGGAAATGAAGGTGACATGATAATGTACTTAGAAAATCAACTAAAATTAATTTAAACAATGAATAATTTCACCAAAGATGCAGGACATAAAATAAACATACAAATGATCACCATTTCCATATAATACCAATGTTATCCATCCAAAAAGAGAGAAATCTATTCAAAATAACTATAGAACCTTTCAATTGTACCAAGATAGATACATGAACTAAATTAGTACAACTATAAAACTGTTGACCAAAATAAAAATAAACTATAGATGAAGACAGAAAATAAAGACAGACGGCAAAAATAATCATTGCTCATTTGGAACTATACCCAAAAGACTATAACATTGCATACCTTTTGTTCCACCAATGTTACTTGTTGGAATCTTTACAAACTGTTAAGCCACTGGAGTTGATTTGATCTTAGAAAGAGATATTTTGGGCCAGAATGTGAAACAAGGTACTAAGTGGAACTGATAGAAACAATGGTTAAATCTAGTTTAGCACTGATTTAATCCTACAACAAATAATGGTTTCCCAGTGATATAATGATGGGTGTGTACTCAGTGCACAGCATATAAGCAAGAAGCTCTGGGGGCCACAGGACACTCTGGAAGAAAACCCACAAGCCCTATCTCTCTGCTTGAGCTCTTGCAGCTTTGTCCTTGGCTTCTGCCTCTGCTTTCTTCAGTCTCCAGCCAGCACCAAGGTAGAAGATGCAATGAATCTCTTGCCTCGATGATAGGGCTTGTGGGTTCCAAGAGCTCTCTCCAACTCCAAGTAAATCTCTCTTGAGCTCCCAGAGTTTCTAGTAACTCCAAGTAACTAACTCAAGTCAGTCCCACAAGAAAAAAACTAACTCAAGCTCCAAGAGCTCCCTATATATGTGATCTCCCAAAGGTTAACTCTGCCTTCTGGAGGGAAAGGGATTCTGGGTTATCTCCCAGAGTGCAAAACCCTAACCCTGAACTCTCCCAAACGTGTGAACTCCATTGAGTACTTAGATACTTATGAGCTCTCTAAAGGTGTGAACACAAGCATTGTTCTATCACTTCCACTTAATACCTTGTTTTAAATTCTGGCCCAAAATATCTCTTTCTAAGATCAAATCAATCACACTGAACCATGCCAAACCAGATAACTATTGTCTCTATCAACTCCAATGTCTTAACACTTTGTAAAGATTCCAACAATTACTGTTGGTTCTACATCCAAAAAAGATAATAAAAGAGGGAAAAGGACCCACATGTGCAAAAATGTTTGTGGCAGCCCTTTTTTTGTAGTGACAAGGAGCTAGAAACTGAATGGATGCCTATCAGTTGGAGAATGGCTGAATAGATTATGGTATATGAATATTATTGTTCTCTAAGTAAGGATCAGCAGTTTGCAATTGTCAGTGCTGAAAAATTACCCATGCATATATCTTGTAAATAAAAAGCTATTATAAAAAAAAAAAATCGATCAGCAGGATGATTTCAGAGAGCCCTGAAAACTTATATGAACTGATGCTGAGTGAAATGAGCAGAACCAAGAGATCATTGTACACAATAACAGCAAGATTATGTGATAATAGACTGTGATGGACTTGACTCTTCTCAACAATTTCAATAGACTTGGGATGAAAAAATGTCAATCACATCCAGAGAATTATGGAGACCATATAGATTGAGATATAATATTTTTACCTTTTTTGTTTTCTTTTTTGCTTTTTCTTTCTCATGTTTCCCCCCCCCCCCTTTGGTCTGATTTTTCTTTTGTAACATGACAAATATGGAAATGTCTAAAAGGATTGTACATGTATAATTTATAACAGTTTGCTTGCTATTGGGGAGAGGGGAGGTAACGGAGGGAAGAAAAAAAATTTGTTACACAAATTCTTACAAAAATGAATATTGCAAATTACCTTTATATATATTTGGAAATATAAAATACTACTAAGGAAAAAAAAAAAGGAATTTTAATTGCTCTTGATTAGGCCTAGTCAATATCAGAAAAATGGCAATAAAACCTCCATTGCTTTCCTGAAGCAGTACCATTCCAATCAAACCAGCAAAGGATTACTTTCTAGAGCTAGGGAAAAGTAAAATACAAGAATCTCAAGGGAAGTTTTAAAAATGAAAAGGAATGAGGTCATATTTCAAACAATACTAGAGAGCATTAATTCTTAGAACAATTTAGCATTGGCTAAAACTTGAGAGATTTATCAGTGGAACAGATTAAGTAAAACAACATACAGAAGCATAAGAAACTACATGCCTACTATTCAATAAATTGGTTCTAGATGGTGAAGTGGATAGAGTACCAGGCTTGGAGACAGGAAGATTATATATATATTATATATATTCTGTGTTTAAATCTTACCTGAGACAATTAATAGTTGTATGACCCTGGGCAAGTCATTTAACTGTGTTTACTTTGGTTTCCTCAGCTGTAAAATGAGCTGAAGAAGGAAATGGCCAACCATCCAGACGTTTTGCCAAGAATGGGGTCACATTTTGCCAAATGGGGTCACAATGGGGTTGGATATAAATTCAAAAACTGAAGCTCCTGGAGAAAGGGCTCATTATTCAATTAAAAAGGGGAAAAGGGTGGGGCTTTAGGAAAATAGGGAAGCAATATGGCAAAATTAGGTTTAGACCTATATCGCTTGTGTCAAGCCAAGCTACAAATGAATATATGACCTACTTTTAAAGGGTCACTTCATAAACAAATCAGAGGAACAAGGAAGAAATTACCTTTTGGGTCTATGGAAAGCTAAGAGCTCATGACCAAATAAGGAACAAAGATCACAGAAAATAAAATGGACAATTTTGATTACATAAAATCAAAATTTTTCTACAAGGAAATCCCAAACAGTCCAAGATTAGAAGAGAATCAGCTAATTAGGGGGAAATTATATTTGCAGCGAGTTTCTCTGATAAAAATCTTTTTTCTAAAATATATTAGAAATTGATTCAAATCTATGAAAACAAGAATCATTCCCTAACTGACAAATGGTCAGAGGAAGGCGTTCTCAAAATGTGGTCTAATGACTCTGGAAAGACTCTAAGACCCTTTCAGGCAACCAATAGAGTAAAAATTAGTTTTATAATAACACTGAGATATTTTCATTCCTAATAAGGTAAATACTTATAACTACATTTCGCATAAACAAGAGCTCTTGACAAGAGGGGCTCTTTAATCATTTTTAAGCGGATAAAGGGGTCCTGAGACCAAAAAGTTTGAGAACCACTTGTTTATGAATATTAATAGGCAGTTTCCAGCAGAACAAACCCAAGAAAAATACCTATATTTTTTGTATGCTCTAAATTAAGAAATTAAAATGAAAACAAATCTTTCTCCCTCTTCCCATCTTTTTGTCTTTTTCCTTTTTCTTTCTTTTCAGTGAGAGGAAAAAAACAAATGTTTGACAAACCCAAAAAATTTTTTTAAAAAAGCAATTATTGGTTGGGAAGGGGAGATGATCCAAGTAGGCCTCTTGAAGGAGGTGATATTAGAGCCTGTAAAAAAAAGTTATGTATTCTAAGTAGATATGAGGAGAACTCAGCTTTTTAATCAAGCAAGGCAGTTTGTGAAAAGCCACGGAGATGGGAGTTAGGGTGCTGTGTGTGAGGGATTTAAATTATCCCTGTGGGGCTGGAACGCAGCTGCTGGGTCCTGTTGACCCTGATACGACCGACTTTAACCAAGTCTCTTTGGTAGCTCAGATTGGGTGTGATCTGGAGAAAATCCTCCCCATGAGGGAAGCTGGGCCAGGTACGTACAAGTGAACCATGCGTGCAAGAGCGGAATGGTATTTGATGGGACCCAGTGTAAGGTCCGGCCTAGCTCTCTGGAGGTCCTCCCAACAGGCCTTGCTTTCAGCAGAATAATCACCACGAGAATAGTCAGGAATAAAGTCCAAAGTCTTTATTATCTCCTTCACACTCTGTCTCGTTCGCCTGGGGCTGGGCTAGCTTTCTGGGGGACTTTCAGACGGCCTTGGTCTCAGTGGAAGAAGCAGGAGGCAGGAGAGTCCCCAGGATGGCTGGAGATGGAATGTCTCTCTTCCAGTCCTTGTTGGTCCTTATATATTCTATCACAATTACATCATTGCAGCACACTGAGCATGTGTGAACTCAGAGCGCCATGACATCACCAGACTAAGTACTAAGTATCTATGGGAACTAGAGAACCATGACATCACCATACTAAGTACTAAGTATCTATGGGAACTAAAGAACCATGACATCACCATACTAAGTACTAAGTATCTATGGGAACTAGAGAACCATGACATCACCATACTAAGTACTAAGTATCTATGGGAACTAGAGAACCATGACATCACCATACTAAGTACTAAAGTATCTATGGGAACTAGAGAACCATGACATCACCATACTAAGTACTAAGTATCTATGGGAACTAGAGAACCATGACATCACCATACTAAGTACTAAGTATATGGGAACTAGAGAACCATGACATCACCATACTAAGTACTAAGTATCTATGGGAACTAGAGAACCATGACATCACCATACTAAGTACTAAGTATCTATGGGAACTAGAGAACCATGACATCACCATACTAAGTACTAAGTATCTATGGGAACTAGAGAACCATGACATCACCATACTAAGTACTAAGTATCTATGGGAACTAGAGAACCATGACATCACCATACTAAGTACTAAGTATCTATGGGAACTAGAGAACCATGACATCACCATACTAAGTACTAAGTATCTATGGGAACTAGAGAACCATGACATCACCATACTAAGTACTAAGTATCTATGGGAACTAGAGAACCATGACATCACCATACTAAGTACTAAGTATCTATGGGAACTAGAGAACCATGACATCACCATACTAAGTACTAAGTATATGGGAACTAGAGAACCATGACATCACCATACTAAGTACTAAGTATCTATGGGAACTAGAGAACCATGACATCACCATACTAAGTACTAAGTATCTATGGGAACTAGAGAACCATGACATCACCATACTAAGTACTAAGTATATATGGGAACTAGAGAACCATGACATCACCATACTAAGTACTAAGTATATGGGAACTAGAGAACCATGACATCACCATACTAAGTACTAAGTATCTATGGGAACTAGAGAACCATGACATCACCATACTAAGTACTAAGTATATGGGAACTAGAGAACCATGACATCACCATACTAAGTACTAAGTATATGGGAACTAGAGAACCATGACATCACCATACTAAGTACTAAGTATCTATGGGAACTAGAGAACCATGACATCACCATACTAAGTACTAAGTATATGGAACTGAAACCATGACATCACCATACTAAGTACTAAGTATCTAGAACTAGAGAACCATGACATCACCATACTAAGTACTAAGTATCTATGGGAACTAGAGAACCATGACATCACCATACTAAGTACTAAGTATCTATGGGAACTAGAGAACCATGACATCACCATACTAAGTACTAAGTATCTATGGGAACTAGAGAACCATGACATCACCATACTAAGTACTAAGTATATGGGAACTAGAGAACCATGACATCACCATACTAAGTACTAAGTATATGGGAACTAGAGAACCATGACATCACCATACTAAGTACTAAGTATATGGGAACTAGAGAACCATGACATCACCATACTAAGTACTAAGTATATGGGAACTAGAGAACCATGCCATCACCATACTAAGTACTAAGTATATGGGAACTAGAGAACCATGACATCACCATACTAAGTACTAAGTATCTATGGGAACTAGAGAACCATGACATCACATACCTAAGTATGGAACTAGAGAACCATGACATCACCATACTAAGTACTAAGTATCTATGGGAACTAGAGAACCATGACATCACCATACTAAGTACTAAGTATATGGGAACTAGAGAACCATGACATCACCATACTAAGTACTAAGTATCTATGGGAACTGGAGAACTATGACATGGCCACGCTAAGTACTAAGTATAAGTTAACACCTACTTTCAAGTAGACTTCTCCAGAGTTCTGGCTCTCCTTGACCCAGTATTCTCTCCCTTCCAGGGTCATCTCTTTGCCTCCATATGCCAGTTAACCATCCCATTAAAAATCTTTTTCTAAGAGTCCAGATTCACAGAAAAGATGCAAGCGAATAATAATGCACAAAAAAATTCAGCGCGTAAGTTGAGGAAAGTAAAATTCAGCCCACATAGCTAATGAACCACGAGGGATGGAAATTAGACGAGAGTGATATTATAAACATTGATCCCTCCTCTTGTCTGCAGTCTTCAGCATCCAGTTAAAATGTCCCAGAACTGCCAAGGGAGGTGACAATAAATCATTTGAAGCTTTTAGCCCTAAAGTAAAAAAGAAGATATTTACATAATTTGTCCTGCTTCCAAATGTGCCTTTTAGACAATGAGTCAGATGTTCTATGTTTCTTGGATTCCATTTAATTTTTGAAAGTAATTCTGTAAAAAAAAAAAAAAAAAAATGAGGCCCAATGTTCTAAAGTCAGAAGGGAGCTCAGAGGTCATTTAGTTCAAACCCACCATTTTATAGATGATGAAATTGAACCATGGAGGGATCGGGAATTTAAGGTCACAGGGTACCCAATGGCTAGGCCATATTTCTTTAGCTTTTTACAGACATTTACTGAAAGGTTATAGCAAGAACAGAATTTACGCAAAATTTCCCCATCCCTGTAGCCAGACTCGCTTTTGTACCAGAATAGAGTGAGCTCAGCTTTAGAACCTTTACTGTAATGTATTTGCTGCCCCTTTCCCAATTCCCTGCACATCTGAAAGAGACAGAGCCAATGAATGGGTCAAGTTCTCCTTCCTGGCTGCCCTCAGTCCATTGCCGGGCGGATTCCGGCAGGTTACTGGGCACTTCCTTCCACAATGGACTTGACGGTTTGCCCAATCAAGTATCTGGAATCTCTGGGATCTCACTGATCTTTTCAAGCTCCCAAAGTCAGCTGCTGTTTCATCTAAAAGGAAAAAAATGGTCATGGTTTATGTGCTGGCCCAGATGGGGAATGTCTGAGGCTTCTCCCTACCCAGAGGCCTCCTCATTGCAAAGAACCAGGGAGAAAAGGACCCAAGTCCCCTTTCCACTGAATGAAGCTATTATAAACCTCCTTTCTTGGTGATCTGATTTACTCTCATAGATTTGCTTATTTCCTATCAATCTACCAATCAAGATTTATTAGTCAGAATGAATAAACATTTATTAAGCTTCTATTTGCCAAGCACCCTGTTAAGTGCTGAGAATACAAAAGACCTTTTGTGTCCTGAAGGAGTTTACAATCTTGGGGGAGCCAGCAAGCAAACATAGGTTAAAATAAGCTCTACATAGGATATATGAGAAATAACGAACAGAAAGAAGGCATTATAATTAGGGGGATTGGAGAAAGGCTCCCTATAGAAAATGGGATTTTGGCTGAGATTTTTTTTTTTTTGAAACATGGGATTTTAGCTGAGATTTTTTTTAAGCCTTTTCAAAATACATGCATAGATAGTTTTCAACATTTAACCTTTGCAAAATTCTTGTGTTCAATTTTTTCCCTCCCTTCCTCCCACTCTCTCCCCTAGATGGCAAGTAATCCAATGTTAAACATGTGCACTTCTTCTATATGTATTTCCACAATTATCATTGGCACAAGAAAAATCAGATCAAAAAGGAAAAAAAAATGAGAAAAAAAATAAAATGCAAGCAATTAAAAAGGTGAAAATACTGTGTTGGGATCCCACAGGCCCCACAGTGCCCTTTCTGGGTTTAGCTGAGATTTAAAGGAAGCCAGAGAGAGTGTTGGAGAGAGAGTCTTTGTGGGGTGGGAGAGGGCAGAGAAAATGTCCAAAGCAGAGAGACCGAGGGTCTTGTTCATGGGAGAGCCAGGAGGCCAGTACCTCTGGACCAAAGAATATATAGCAGGGATTTAGGTGATGACTGTGTGAGGGGTCACCATTTAATAAAAAAAAAAAGCTGGAGAGCTCTCTAGAAGTAAGGTTAAGGGCGTCCCACCCATCAAGCAGTGGGGGCAGGGTCAACATTTTTAATCCCTAATGCAAATCCCCCCTCCCACCACTGACCCTCATCCTCACTGGCTGAGGGTCTCACATTCTAAACGCCGGAACTACCCAAGAAATTGCACTTGACCAATAAGTACATAGCTGCCCATATTTGACTGAAATAGGGAGGAGAGCAGGATGGGGACTTAGGTATGCCCTTGACTCAATGCTTCAAGTCCTTCAGGCCTACTCCAACTCTGAAGCAGATGAAGCCTTACTCGATTTTCACAACTATCTTAAGAGATCTCACCTCATCTCGTTCAATTCCTAGTTTGAAATACAGGCACAAGGGACGTGTGAGGAATTCACTGCAGCGTTCTCTTTGCCAAAAGACACCTTTATTTACAAGAGGAGATAATGGACAAAATGAGGAGTAAAATAGACATCTGAAGTGGTAAATATGAAATGGGTTTGAGAGAGAGAGAGAAAACAAAAAAAAGCAGTAGAAGGGGTTCTGATAAGGGAAAAGACAAGTTCCCTAGTGGAACTCACAATTAACCAGGAGAAAGAGAATATCCCATGAGGTGGGAGTACATCGTTGATTGGCAGGCTAACCCCAAAAGGGGTTGCCAAGGGGAGAGGGTTACACCATTCACTGGGGGTTAACCTTAGCCCCCTAAAAGAGTTAGCTCTAACAAGGAAGAAGACACCATGAGGCATGAGAGGGGGAATGGGATGAGAAGAAAGACACCATCAGGCAGAGTACCCCATTGAGGGCTAAAAAGGGATTTTATCAAAGGTGGTGGAAGCCATGGGCAGATTTATCTGATGAGGAAATTTAACCTGGGGGAGGGGAGTTGACATCCCAATTTGTTTTTTTGATTGGATATAGTAGGGTGGGGTTTCCAAGGATCTCTGCTGGGGGTGGGACTGCAATGAAACTCCACTTGAACAAAGGACCTACTGAAAAACAAAAGGCTCACATAAAGCTGAGCTGATTCCATCATTGTACTTTCCTGCTTCCCTCTGGGAATATTATTATCTTATCTGAGCAAAAGCCCTGGACCTCCTCTGCAGAATGGGGCTAGGTTCAGCAGGGCTTTGAATGCCAAATAGAGTGTTTTGTATTGATCCTAGAAGCAATGAGGAGCCACTGGGGTCTATTGAGTAAGGAGCCAACATGATTGAATCTGTGTTTTAGGAAAATTACATTGGTGGCTTAATAGAGAAGTGACTGGAGGGGAGGGATTTGAGGCAGGCAGACCACCCCCCAGGGGCTACTGCAAAAATATAAGTGATGAAGGCCTGCATCAGGTTGGGGTAGGTCAGAAGAAAGAAGGGAGTATACAGGGAAGTTTCCAAGGTAGGTCTTAACAACAGTTGGATTCCAGGTATGAGAGAGAGTGTGAGGATTTCTAAATTGTGAGCCTAAGGAGCTGTGAGTAACAACTCTCTATTATAACAGGGAAGGTAAGAGGGAAGGATAAGTTTAACTTTTTTTTTTTTTAATTTGAGTTCCAAATTTTCTTTCCTTCTTCAGATGAGTTTCATTTTTTGTTGGATTTAAGATTATCCTAGACAATCGACTGTCCCAGGCCATCTCCTCTGCACTAAGGACTCTCTCCTTTTCTCCCCATCTTGACTCCGTGGTGATCCAACTCTCCTGCCTTCCTCTCTTGAATCCCTAGATCCCTTATATTGCCAATTACTCCCAGCCAGATTTGAATCATTCCCACCATTTATGGGCTTCATTCCTGCACATGTGCTGCTGAAGAAAGTGGCTAAAATCATGCATCATTCTGATCGATTCCACCACAAATTTGTTTCTTAACCTCAACTGGGCCTTCACTGCTGCTGGGCAATCTTAGTACTCTCTTTACTAAGGCACCACAATGGCTCCTCCCAACCTTCTGATCCCTCCTCAAGCCTCTCACGGCTCCCCCGACCTCAACAGAGAGCTCATATTTATAGAAAATATTGAGATCATTTGTTCTTCCTCATCTCCTATGGGATGCCTGACTCCTTTGAAACTGCCCTCTCCAAAAAGTGACCAGTCCCCACAGCCAAATGGTCTTTTTTCATTCTCAGGCTCCTTGCTCTCTCTGCAGCCTTGGTCACTCTTTCCTCCTTGAAACTGATGGGATGAATAAGACCCCAGCAAAAAGACCCCAGGTCCTAGGTAGCTAAGTGGGCTAGAGGAAGGTGCATTCACTAGGAGAGGACCCGAATTATTGCAAACCATCAGGAAGTCGAGCTACTCCCTGAGGCAAGCGGGGAAGGGCACCGATTTATTTTATCTTGGGCCTTTTTGTTGTCCTTAAGTGCAGTGACAAAATTATAGTGACCCCATAGTGACTGTGTACAATCCAAAGGGCTCGCTGTAGTTGTCAACCTACAAAAGCACACACTTCTGTACTAACTCCTTTTAGGAACTTTGCCCCTTCTAAGCCCCACAATAGCAAGTTCATCAAGAATTTGCTTTATGTCGGCTTCCTCTTTGTTAATGGTGAGTTCCAATAGGGAGCTTAGCCTGAATCTTTATCCTTGTTAATCAATAACTCCCTTTTTGAATTTAGCCGACTAGTCAATGGCAGAATCATAAAATCTTTGCTTCTTGATTCGGAGATGATCTAAATCTACAAATTCTTTTGAAGCAGCTTGTGCCACCGGCCCCAAATACTCTATTTTCTCTAGATTGGGGGAACTCTTCCCTCTCCTGTTTCTCTTATCTCACCCCTTTTTCTTTGTCTCCTTTACTGGATTCTCCTTCAGATGACATCCTCTAATCTTAGGGTTCCTTAGGGTTCTATCCTGGGCCCTCTGCCCTTCTTCCTCTAAGTTACTTCACCTGGTGGGTGATTCATCAGTTCCCAGGGATTTAATAACCATCTCTTAATATACCTTTCCTGCCCCAATCTCTCTGTTCACCTCCAGTCTCCAACTGGCCTCCGGACTAGGTAGCCACACATGACATCCCATCTGTTGCCTCCAGTCATTTGGAATACACATGTCCCTCAAGTCCAAAATCTCTAATTTCCCTGAAAGGCTAGCTCAGGTTCCATTTTCTTTCTTTTCTTTTTTTTTTAAATCAAAAATAATGCTTTAATTAATGAATCCTTTGAGGGCACACTTATAACAAAATAAACTGTTGTGAAAAGTAAAAAAAAAAAGAAAAAATTATAAAATAGTATTGTCAATTGTCAATGATAAAATTCCCACTAAGCCCTACATGCAACAGCTAAGTGGTACAGGTACTTCCAGGACACAAATATTTCTGTAGAGAGCCTCTATTTGTCCTAGAATTACTAAACGTGATCTCTGAATCCTTTTTATGTGACATCTGCAAGATCTATTTTTTTTTTCCCCAGGGCTCTCCTTTTAATGCTCTTTTTTTTTCTTTCTTTTCTTTTTTCTTCTTTCTTTCTTTTTTTATTATAGCTTTTTATTTACAAGTTACATGCATAGGTAATTTTACAGCGTTGACAATTGCCAACAGGTTCTACTTTCTACTAGAAGCTGTTACTAAGTGCCCTCCTAATAACTCTCCCCCAATCCTTAACGAGCTTGGAATTACTTAGAAGTAGTCTGTTTCTTTATGGGAATACATGTCATCTGCCCCCAGAAGAGTCTAATCTTCTCCTGGAGAGGATTTTTGTCTCTCTAACCCTAACTCCTAGCTCAGTTCTCTGAACACCATAATGTGAATGGAATAAATATCTGTGACTTGGATTTTTGTGATTTCACTATAGGTAAACTTAATAGAGGTCAGTGGTGCTATGGGCCAGAACTCTGAACTTAAAACAAAGGATTCTTACAAGGTACTAAGTCAGTGGAATCGGCCCATAGCACAGTAGTATTGAAGAAAAATATTAATGCTGTGCAATGTAGGGACAAGGTTGCCTGAGATTACTCTATTTCATTGAACTTAATTTTCAACCCAAACATTTCTAGCTTGCAGAGACACATGCTTGAGTGGACATAATCGGCCATTCTCTTGGACATCTCTCTGTTCCAAAACAATTTAGTTAACATATATAGAACCGGGAAAAAGATCGTAATAGGTTAAACACAGTTTGTGGTTAAAAACTCCCTTCCACCATACTCTCCCTTCATTTCTTCCTGGATCACTCGGGTCAGGGCCTGAAATTGTCTCCTTTCTGGTAATCATTATCCTCATTCTTTCAGACATAGAGGGGAAAGAGATTCCTTTGAGTGGGTC
The DNA here is from genome assembly GCF_902635505.1 of Sarcophilus harrisii. Lineage (NCBI taxonomy): Eukaryota > Metazoa > Chordata > Mammalia > Dasyuromorphia > Dasyuridae > Sarcophilus > Sarcophilus harrisii. The sequence continues at coordinate 273,142,028 of NC_045430.1, forward strand.
ACAGACAATTGTTTCCTAGGTTGGGGAAATTCAGGAAAGAAAGGAGAGAAGTTTGATTTTCACTCTTTATCCATTCCCTGGAATTTTACCTTTAGTCTTTACTTCTTATATATTTTTTCCTTTTTTTTTAATCTTTCAGCTTTTAATAAACACGGACTAAGTAAACACTTATTTCATGCATTCTCTGTATTAGACATTGGTATATAGGAGTTATTCTAGGTAATAATAATGTTATTTATTTATTAAATAGTTTTTTATTTTCAAAACATAGGCATGGATTATTTGACAACATTGACCCTTGCATAGCTTTGTGTTCCAGATTTTCCTCTCCTTCTTCCCTCCCCCTCCCTAGATGACAAGCAATTTAATATATGTTAAACATGTTAAAATATATGTTAAATACAATATTTTTATATATTTTCAAACTGGGAAAAATCTGGAAGGGGTTTTTAGATCAGAGAAGTAATATTTTTTAATTTTTCTAAAAAAACTGAGACGGGATTTAATATGCTTCCATAACTGTCAATCTGATTGAATTTTCTTTTGTTCCCTATAAGACAGAGAGAAATGAATCACTGGGGCAAGAAAATTCATATGCAGAATAAGTTAGAAAATGAATGACCCAGAGGTGTATGAAAGGAGGTGGAGAGAATCTGGGAAGGAATTAGTACACAACCTGTGGCCTGTAGTCCCACTAAACTTGGGGTTCATGTAGAGCTGGATTTAATCCTAAAGGTTTATGGCTTATGTTGATGTTCCTTTAAGTCAGAATTTACTCTGGGCTATCTCTGAGCCTATAGCTTTAGACCTGGATCTAAGACACTTGGGGAGTGCAGTGGGGATTTTCACCCACTCTCAGACTAGAAATCTAGGACCATTTTTTCCGTGTGTGCTGCCTGCAGCGCTCATGGCCAGGTCTTGCCAAATGCAGTTGGCTAGTTTTCACAGTGGTGCACTATGATGCGCAGAGCCCAGGGCTTGGAATCGGGAACTCCCATCCTCACGAGTTCAGATCCAGCCCCAGACACTTTGTAGTTGGGTGACTTTGGCCAAGTCACTTAACCCTAGCTTACAGGGAAGAGAACGCCTGATGGAAGCCGGCTGAAAGGGGAAGAAGGTCAAGCAGGGGCCTTCGGGGGGCACATTCCCAAGAGTCAGATGCACAGCTGAGAGAGGAAAGAAGCTTGGGCCCGGTTCCAAAATGGAGGCCCCGAACGGACTCCCCGGTGCAAGAAGGGGGCCGAGGGATGCTGAGAGGGGCAGCTGACTGGGGTGGTTCCAAGTCAGGCTAATTTGCTGCTTTTTAAGGAAGGATCCCGAGAGCCCGCAGCTCAGCTCTGAGTTTGCCTCTTTCCCCCACCCAAACCCTGCATTTGATTTGTAACCTGTCCAGCTTTTCTGGGGGAAAGGCAGCTGATCACATAAATCAATAACTGAAGAAGAGCATTAGTGGGGGTCCGACAGGCTTTTCAGCCCGGGAAGTCTGCCAAACTTTGGGGATCATTCCAGAAATCAATGGGAGCCTTATTTCTTTCTCCTTGACCAGAAGTCAACTCCACAGCTTGTGACGACTCTCCATGCAGGAGAAGCTGGTGACTCCCAGCAGGTCCTGGCGTGGTATGGTCATTGGGGGGCCCCATAGCCCAAGTGTCCCAGATAGGGGACGAGGAGGTCAGCGGAAAGCCCCAGACCTACGGTGTCCCTAAGGTTGTGGCTTCCTGCTGCAAAGCAGCGCAGGGAGCAATAATCCTTTCAATCACCACAATGCTCTTGTACCCAAGATGCCTTGGGAGGGGAGCAGACGCGCCGTACTTCTATCTAATTACAAAAAGCAGCTGTTTTATCTTCTTCGATAAGACTGCAGAACATGAAGGAAAGAAGGCTGAGGCATTTGGAAGCACTTAACACCGTGTTGGGGATACAGAGAGAAACATTCTAGTGAGAGAAGGGAGACGAAGGGAGGCCGGCGGAGTCCAGGCCCGGCCCTAGCCAAGTATGGCCCGGAATCTTTGGGCTTCTCCCCCACACCCCCATCCCACTCAACCTTGCTCCTTCATCAGCATCCTCTGCCCCCCACTGGGGGCGGAGCCAACCCTCTCCTTCTCAGGAAGTGGGCTCAGCAGCCGCTCATTTCCCCCAGGAGAATTCGTTTTGGGTTTCTTTGATTTCCCCAGAGCCAGGCCCCCTCCCCTGCCCCGCCCCCACTCTTCAGCTTTCCTGTATTATTTCTCATTAGATGGTGGCTTCTAGGGGCAGGGCTAGTGCTTCCTTACAGTACCAGTCCCTATCACCCGGCCTGACCCAGAGCTAGAAGCCGTATTAGCTGTCTGGAAATGGCTGTGACTTTGAGACTTGCTTCTAGGCCAGGTTAGGTGAAAGGTCACCGACCCGAGCCCAAGAATCCTGAAGAAGAGCCGAGAGTCACTTGTTCCATCCCTGTTTTTGTCTGATTTCCTTCAAAAAGATACGCTGGGGAGTGCTACTGCTGGGCTTATACCCCAAAGAAATACCCAAGAGGGAAAGGGACCTGTATGTGCCAAAATGTCTGTGGCAGCCCTGTTTGTGGTAGCAAAAACTGGAAACTGAGTGGATGCATCAGCTGGAGAATGGCTGAATAAACTGTGGTATGTGAATGTTATGGAATATTATTGTTCGGTAAGAAACGACCAGCAGGAGGATTTCAGAAAGGCCTGGGGAGACTTACATGAAGTGATGCCGGCTGAAACGAGCAGAACCAGGAGATCATTATACACGGCAACAATACTATATGATGATCAATTCTGACAGACGTGGCCATCCTCAACAATGAGATAATTCAAACCAGTTCCACTTGTGCAGTGATGAAGAGAATCAGCTACACCCAGAGAGAGAGCTTTGGGAACTGAGTGTGGACCACAACACAGCATTTCCACTCTTTCTGTCATTGTTTGCTTGCATTTTTGTTTTCCTTCTCAAGTTTTTTTCTTTCTTTCTAGATCCAATTTCTCTTGTGCAGCAAGATAACTGTATAAATGTGTACATATATTGGATTTAACTTATACATTAACATATTTAACATGTATATGTTAAATATAGGACTACCTATATTTTAGGTATATATATATATTAGGACTACCTGCCATCTGGGGAAAGGGGTGGGGGGAAGGAGGGGAAAAGCTGGAAGAGAAGGTTTTGCAAGGGTCAATGTTGAAAAATTACCAATGCATATGTTTTTAAACAAAAAGCTATAATATATAATAAAAAAGTTGGTATTTCTTTCCAACCTAGCTTGCTTTTATAATTAACTGACAGGAAACTATGAAATCTTAATCATTTTTACTCTGCAAACGCCCCAATCCTTTTCTGCAGGTTACAAGGGAAATGTCACCCATGGGATAATTGGGATGGAAAGGGTTAAATTTCCCATTAAAAATAAACCAGAAAAGAATTGGTTACCTCCCTGACACTTTTCTAGACAGGAATCCCCCTTCCCCTCCAAAGAGATTCAGTATCTTCCATTGCCTCAAAGACAAACACAGATTCCTCTCCCGGGCTCTATATTCTAGCCCATGTAACAAACTAGCATCCACATGTGAATATAGATGTATAAAATCATCCATCTCCAGTCACCATGACTTTGTCTAAGGTGCCCTCCTTGTGTGGAAGGCTCCTTCTCCGCACTTGTCACTGGAATCCCTCACTATCTCCATGGCTCAGCTCAGGGACCACATCAGGAAAGAAGAGACCGTTCATTCCTGATTTTCCTCCTGGTTCGGGCTCTACCCGAACCAGGTCTTGCTTGGAATAGATTCTCAATTTTCTAGCCTTTTAGCATGTAGAATTTCCTCCATGAGAATGTCCACTCTATTTCCTCGGAGCCTTCCATAGGATAATAAAACCTTGGGTCATTGAATTGACCAGAGTGGAATACAGCAGCAGTCAGGTGACACAGGGGACAAAGTGCTGCTATCAGACACTCTGGGCAAGTACTTTTAACTTTGTCTCCGTTTCCTTAACTTTATCATTCCTTAATTTATTTATTATTTTGCCCAATTAAATTTAAAACATTTTTAGTACATTTGTTTTTTTAATTTTTAATTTAATTTTTTTTTTTTTTTTTGTACATTTGTTTTTAAAACTCTCGAGTTCCAGGCTCGTTTCCTTATTCTCACCTCCAGCCCCATTAACAAAACACATGTGAAGTTACGCAAAATAATAACACATCTGTCTCATCCTTTTGTAAGGATCAAATGAGCTGACACATGTGTAAAGTGCCATGTAAGTAAATGCTAGTTAATGTTTTTACAAAGCTGAATCCAGTTTGATTTGAGAGGGTCATGGATCGACTCCCAGAGGTATGAGTTACTGAGGAATCCAATCTCTTGGTCTTGGCCTTGGCTCGCACCTCTAGGTGGTTTTTCAGTGGAACCTAGAACCTAGAAGGAAGGTGGGGCTTCCTGGAAGTGGAGGTGAGGAGGGAGAACTTTACAAGCTGGGGGAGAAAGGGGGAAATGAAAGTCTAGGGACTTTCAGGGAAGTACAGGGATGATGCAGGAGCAATGTGTACGGAAATAGAGGAGGAGGCTGGGAAACATGTAGGGGGCTTTTGCCCCATCCTCTGGCTAGGACCTGCAGAGCCCAGAGTTCCAGACCTTCCTTTGAGATCCCGGGCAAAGCAGTAAAGTTCGGAGTGTTCCCGACACTGGCCGGCCTCCTTTGAAGACCTTGCATGATGACGAGACTTGAAGGGTTCCTCCCTGGCGTGCGGGTGGGGAAGGGCCCCCATCCTCTGCAGGCCAGGGCAGTTAGCCTGGAACAGGTGCAAATCTGCAGCCGGGGAAGGCAGTTCTTCAAAAGGAGGAATCCCTGCTCTGGCTGATTGTTTTTTGACAACAGAAATTATGAAAAAGTCATTTGCTTGCAAGTGCTCTCTAATGATGAACCCTCTTCCCTCCTACACAATTCTGCTCCAGCTGAGGAGCCTTCTTAATTTCCTCCTAATTTGTATTACTAGAACCAGCCATTTAGAGTGCCAGATTGCTGAGCCAGAAGTTTCTTGTTAAGGTGATTTGCCATTTTTTTCTCCAGCCCATTTTACAGATGAAGAAGCTGAGTTAAACAGGGTGAAATGGCTCACCCAGCTAGTCAGTGTCTGAGGCTGGATTTGAACTTGGGTTTCTGACTTCAGCCCTGGTGCTCCATCCACTGCACCACCTAGAGCCAAGAGACCTCAGTCCAAAACCCCAACCCCAGTCAAAAGCAAAGTCCAGGTTCTCTGACCAAAAGCAAAAGGAGCCTCATGGCTGGGGTATGGGCAAGGTCCAGTGCTGTAAATGGGCTCCTTCTCCTCACCTTCCATGGGGGGAAAAATTACATCTTTATATTAATTAATCTCTAACTGAAATTTAATATTCCTTTAAATTATTTGAAACCATAAAGACGGAGGGTAGAAGGAAGAATCCATGACACAAAAAGTGAACCACTCCCTCTCCTAGTAGTTCCTTGGCTCAAAGATGAGGAAAGGAGGCTTTTACTGGGTCAAGTGATACTCCCTAAGTTATAATTCAAAGAAGTTTCAGCAGGAGTGTCTATAAATTGCCTTATCATTTAGAGTCTCTTCCAAGTTAGAGATATTTCCCCTCCAAACTCACTGGTCCATATTTTAAAAACCTTCCTTTATTTTCTTAATTTTTTGATAAATCAGATCTCTTCAGTCTATTGGATCCAATCCATGGGTTTAATACATAAACTACATCTAAGACAATGAGTTGCCAACCAAACTTGATGGCACATGGTTAGCTAATATTTGTGCCTTTTGAAAGAGAAATGGGGGTTTAGATCAGATGACCCCCAAAGTGTCCTCTAGGTCTATGATTAAGTGCTCTGTTATTTGAAAAAGTCTGGTAACTAGATCCAGAAGAAATACTGAACAAATGCTCCAATCACTTGCCTGTGTGGGTTCCCATTTGGGAAACAGAACGGAAAACTTGGAACCTCAGCTTTTCTAACTTTTCATTATTATTATTGCTGATAGAGCTGGCCTTGGAATTAGGGAGACTGGAGCTGAAATTTGCCTTTGAAACATCCTGGTTGTGCTTTTACATATAATTGGGGGAAAAAATGAAAGATTAAAAAAGGGGTATCCCAAAGTGCGATGGGCTGAGTCAAGCATCCACTAAGTGCCAGGGGCTGCATAAGAATCAGACCGAGAGCTGAAAACCCCACAAGCTGAGGTCCTTCCTTGCAAAGAGAGGGGCAACATCGACCTTGGGGGCTACATGGCCTTGCAGCAAAGGTATAATCTTGCTGGAGAGGCCTTTGGAGAGCATGAGCCCAGTAAAGAGCCATTGCAACGGGCTTTTGGTCTCCCCAGAATCTCCCCTTTCACCACCTTCCTCCACTGCTGACCTCCAGGGTGGCCCCTGCCCTGTCCTGGCGGTCCTTTGTGACTAGCTTGGGTGAAAACTGCCACAAATCTCCAGTTAACAAGAGCAGCCAAATTGTGTGGGGCCAATCAGGATGGAGTGCCTGCCCAGCATCAGAGCTTCCGAATGCCCAAAGCCCCACTGGAACCAGGGCAGGTACTCTATCCAATTTCTTGAGAGATTAAATCACCTGAGCTCCTCCGTCTTCCCCAACTTTGTTGGGAGAGCTTCCTTTTTTGTTTCCCCTCTGGTTTTGGTCTCGTTTCATAGGAACCCATGTGGAACATGTTCCTGATGCTGCTGGGACTAAGTAAGTGGGTATTTCCATTTCCTCTGATACTGTCTTAAGATCATTTTAATAAGGTCATCACTTAGGGCAGAATTAAAGGGCGGCTTGACCAGTTTTCAAGTTCAATATGCACAAATAGCCTACTGAGAATCTGGTAGCTGCCAGATGCCTGTTCTGTGATGGGGGGAGGAAATACTGAGCTGTCTTGGAATAGATTTTTCAGGGTAGATCCTCCATCGTCCCAGATGCTCTCATTTTCAAGCTCCTCCCCCAGAAAATTTCAACTACAATTTGTAGGGGTCTTGAGTCAATGGTTATTTTTTGGTTTTAAACCTAAGCTAAATTAGGAGACGAGAATGAGCAAAAAGGAGTAAGATATTGTAGATGTATCTATTGTCATTTCATTTTAAAGATCACTACATAGGGTAAGCGAATCCAAGCCAACTGTAACCAATCTTGTTCCTAAAGAACAGCAAACTAGTCTCAACATTTTCTTGAGGGTCTTTATTTTCATCAGGGTGAGCAAGCTGTTTTCCTTCACTGACTTTTATAGATGTTTTGCCTAACTCACATATGGTTTCTCAATTATGTGGAGATAAGGGAAAGAACCTAAGAACTCAAAATTAAGTTTTAAAACAAATGCAAAAAACTTGAGTATAACTGGAAAAAAAGCATTAAATACATAAATGGTGAATGTTCCCTGGCTCTTCGGGGAATGATTTGACAACACTTGGACAGATGTTGCTGTCGCTCACCGCTCCCATTTGTGTCAAGTTTTTAGAAAAAAGTCATAGCATGTAAAGGAAGAATATAAAACTATTTATTGACCACTGTTCACCAGTATTTACAATAAAGTAAACAATATACAGTTGTATAACATTCCAATGACTACAAAGTTATTTTTTCCCTGACTCCTGCGGAGCCAAGTGACCCAAATGCTCAAAAGGCTGGTCCTACTTTGAAGGGATGGTTGGGATAAAGAAGGAAAAACATGCACGTCAAGGATAGAAGACTACATAACATGGGTACGTTCGCTTCCCCATTTATGCCCATAGTTAGAAAAACACAACCCCCCCCAAATGCCTGCCCTTTGGGCAGAATATTTCAGTTCCAGCAGATGGGGATGTTACTACATGATTAAGAGGACCCTTTGGTTAGTAAAACAAGATGGGGCACCCCAACTTTCTGAAGCAAGAAGTCCAAGTTTTTTCTCTGAAAATCAAGGCCAAAATGGTTCTACTTCAACATTGTAGGTAAATGTTCAAACAAGTTCCGGCAGCATTTACCCGGGCATGTTCCTAAGCTGAGACTGGGCAGCATCGACAACCGAGATGTCAGGCCCCGCCCCAGCACGTGCCCCCCTGCCAAGTCCTGGCAATCAGGGCTCTCGTCCACCCAGAAATGACCGAGAAGGCTTCGGGTGGACGTGGAGTTGTCGTCCCCTGTCTGTTTGGGGCTGCCTGTGTCCCCAGGGAAGATGCTCAAGTGGCCACCTTAATGGGGTCCAGAAATCGAGCACACCACGAACACTCCAGCAAGATTCCAAGTGATACACAATCATTCTCTTCTGTTCAAAAAGTTAGTGTTTGGAAAAGCAAAGGCAGCCCAGTTCTCAGGCTCCTCAGAACCAAGCAATCGTGGGGAATGGCTGCCGGAAGCAACCTTTCAATGGATTTACCTCTAGGTGGAAACTGTAACCTTTAAGAAGTTGGGTTTTTGAGTGAACGTCAAATCTACACGGACACAATATTTTCTCGGACAGCTAACCTTAGGCATACATGGGGGCTAAACATCTCTTAGGATTCAGAGTAGTGACTACAGAAGGTATTAATCAGTATTTATAAAAGTTTTTCTCTACTGTGGAGGAAGTTAATAATTCCATAGTATCAAATGCTCTCTCTTCTGTGATAAATGTTAAGTAAATGCAGAAAGCTTGTATTTACTTGTTCAGTTACCAGTGCTGTTGATGCAAAATAAAAACCAGCCCAAACAAAAAACAAACCAAACAAAAACAAAAACCTACTTTAAAACCTACCCAACTCAGTTCTCATTAGATGTAGATGGTGCTCACACTGCTAACAAATCAAAGAATGCAACTGAGATCCAGATTTTAAAATAGATATACACATATAGGCACTGTATATGTGTATATCTATATTTAAAAAGCAACACAAATGATTATTGTGCTTCGTCTTCAGGACAAGAGTGCCAGGTCAGCCGTTCCTCATAGAAGGCAATGACTATCTGAGGACATTTCATATTTGCTTCCTTGGCCAGCACCAAATCGGCCTCATCGGAGTCTTTCCTGTGTGGAGGTGGGAAAAAAAACTGGGTCAAAAAACAACCAAAATATTTACCTAACTTAAAACTGCTGCTTTAAAAGAACATCAGGCTTCTATTTAAAATAGGTTTAGTATTAGGACTCATCAGTGTCTTGGAGATATGGGCCCTTCTGCAGAGACTTGCAGAGTCAGGCCCCTGGCTCCCATCTCCACCTTCTGCTCCAGAGCTCCTGGGACAGATCCTGACCTCCCCCTAGAGATGACTAGACTGCTTTAAAATCTACACACACACACACACCCCCCCTCCCCAATTAGATCTGTGACAGAAGCTTACAAATGCCCCCTTTTAAGCTGCAGTTCTGCTGTGCAGACTGGCTCTAGGTGGCTCTCCTGTGGTACCCCCAAGAACTGAGCAAACATGGCTTTTTACCCACTCTCACTCTGCTCCTTACCACTTCATGAGAAACATTAGTTCTCCACTGCTGTCTGTAGCACCAATGATTCGCTCTGGATCCAGGCCCCGTGCGAAACCTCGAGGCTTATCAGCCTGTCGTAAGAGACAAGACTCCATCAAGGTCTCGTTCTGTCCTGGAACTTCTGCCTCTACCAGCTTTAAAAAGGGGGTGCTATTAGAATACCCGCTCCAAACTCTCCATTCTACAGATGATGAGAATAGAGTTTAGGAGCTGGGATAGAACTTATCAGAAAATCTATGTGGCCCAAGTGTGACTATATTCAATAGGGTGGGGAAAGACTCAAGATGGGTCTTCAATTGTCATTTTAAAAAGCCTCAAGTATACCAGCAGGGGTCAGGTTGGTTTTCCCTGTAATCCAATTAAGGGCATTAAATGTCCCCACATAGGAAAGAAAAGCTACAGGATCCCCTCCAAACACAGCAGAACTTCTCAGAAAGGAGGGAAGACTTTTGAGAAGCCAAAAAGAATGGCCACCAATTAAAACTAGTCTATTTTTTACTTCACCCCCGTGAAGTGAATTCATTGCAGAGATACTGCTTAGCTTAGGGAGGCCCATCAGGGTCTTACAATCCAAATGCTGTGGGCTTCACCACCTGTGACATAAAAGCTCTCAATTTCCCACTTGGAAGAACAATTAGGAAAATGAGTCCAAGACATTCAAGTCTTTGGGATGCCAACTTAGATGGACGCCCTCTTCTCCTAACATGTCCTTTGTAAAGGGCACTGGAGATGAGGACTCACAAGGGAACAACGCCCTGGACCAAGAGGCTTGGGGAAGGTACTTCTAGTCCAGCGCTGATGCTGACTTGGGTGACCTCTCCCCAGACTATCAAGGACCCAGCTGGCCCAGCCCCAGGAGGGTTTATAGATTGGTGGGCATATGTTTCTGAAAGGAAGACCACCCCTTGGTCTCTGGGGAGGGGCTGAGTCAGAGAAAAGGGGCATCAGGGTCACTGACTCACACCTTTCGAGTGGAATAGCCTGTTTCAGAGTATTGGCCACTACTCCAGGCCACTCGGTGGCCCTTGTCAGAAAAACATGCCCACAAATGCCTCCCCAGTAAGTGCCCCCAACAAGCCCAGCCCAGGCCCCCCCCCCCACTTACAGACTCGCGCTTCTTCTTTGACTTGCTGTCGTCCGACTCGCTGTCTGACAATGACTTTCTCTTTGCTCCATCTTTTTCTTTACCAGCCTTCTGAGAGTTCAGAAATGCTTCGATTAACTCTGGGCAATCGAGGTTTTCCTCGGGTTCCCATGTGTTGTCGGCACTGTGTAGGAAGAGTCCAAAGTTACAGCCTTCAGTGACGGGCAGCACTCGCCGGCCATTCCTGCCCAGCCCCAGCCTCTTGCAATGGCCACGGCTTCCACTGGGAAGGCTCTGGTGCCAACAGCCTAGCGCTCGGTCGCCAGCCTACAGAGGGCCAATGAGCAGGCTGGGACAAATGAGCTACAGAGCACATGAGAACGGGCGAGCACAGGACTGTCCCAGAGAGAACCTGTCTGAAATCCAGTCTCTTCCCAACACGAGACGGGGTCAAGGGCACAAGCAGCGGCCTTGAAACACTTGGTGGCACTTCCTGACCACTTCAGGGGTAGGCTCTGAGTCTAGGGCCTCAGGCCTTCCCCCCTCTTACCACAAGTGTTCAAAGGTGCCTTTGGAGGAAGCAGATCCTTTTGCTATACAGAGACTGACACACTTTTAAAGGATCCATCTCGGAGTCACAAGATGGGGAGGCTTTGAGGGAGTCTGGGAGAGTCATGTGGACCAGACTCCATCCTGGATCTTGCTCAACGGAGCCCCTGCCATACACCACCCTGGGGCTCCCCAGTTCTGTGCAGAGCGTGAGGCACCAGAGGGCTAAGGGCCGTCCCCACGTAGACAGTCCAAGAGGATGGACCCAAGTACAGAAGAGTGGGGAGAGGAGGGAAAAGCCCCGGGAAGGGGAGTAATACAAGGGACCAAGACCACTATCTGCACTGGGCTAAGCGCTCAACAAATGTGATCACAAAGGACCAACTGAGCGCAATGACGAGACTTGCTAACTGGAGGAAGGGGACAGGATTCTCGGCTCCAAGGCCACAATGGAATGGGGAGAAGGAGCTGGGCCAAGGATGAACAAGGACAGAGTAGAGAGCCTGGGAGCATGAAGGGCCACCGACTGAGGCTGATGGAGGATCCTGGAGAAGACAGGTGTGGCCCCCAAAGAGGCTGCAGACATCCAGGCACTCCCTGAGGCTGGGACCAGCACCAGCGGTAATAGGTGGGCAGTGCCAGGGCACAAGGCAATCTGCTTACACTATGCTTCCCATTTTTAAGGGACAGACCCCCGAGCTTCCTGGGGCAGCCAGGTTTACCTGGAGAGCAGAGTCTGGGTCCACAATTAGGGAAAAGAGCCAGACTTCCCAAACAACCTGTCACACCTTTCATCCCTTCACACTTTGGGAGGGAAAAAGAAACAGATCAGGAAACTGAGGGCAGCTTCCCTTCACTGGCCCTTCATGAAGCAGGCCGAGCACAAGAATCACAAAGACTCTGTCATGTCTAGTTTCTTTGGTTCCTCAGTAGTGGAATTCTGACCCTGTCTCCCTTCAGTACCAGTTTCTACAAAGAATGAAACGAATGAAACTCGGGTCCCCTGGGTCTAATACTAGGAGCCAGTACCGAGTGCCACTGCCCTTCCCATTCCCTTCAGATTCTGAGAACCACAGGATGTCCAGGAGGTAGCCCCCACTGCTCCCCAACAGCACCTGCCAGCTCTACAAGGAACCTCCTTTTCACTGATGCTGGCTTGAGCTCAAACCTGCTTCTCGCAGAGCCCTGAGGACTAAAAGGTGTCTGCCTTTTTTGATGATGCCGAAAAGGCAATGCTCTGGCCCTTCAGGTGACTTAAGCACCTGCACTGTGACAACAGGCACCCGGGACACTCCTGCTATGTTCAATATCCTCAAGGCAGAGCAAAATGCTGCTCTTTCCCAACATCCCAGCAAAGTGCCTCATGTGCCGTGTGCAAGCTGTCTGCTGGTCCCCCCTCCTGACTCCATACCATCTCCCTCTCTCGGGGAAGGGATTCCCCCATTTTGCCTGCTGGACACACACCCAAGGGCTCTCCAGGAAGTAGCCATAGTGTGTACAACTCATCTTAGTCTTGGAAACCCACCCAGAACCCAAACGGAAAGAAACCTCATTATCTGAGGATGAACAATTAGAATAATCTGCTCCTGACCCAGCACCACCTGACGCTCAGGGCTAAGAGCAGCTTTTCCAGACTCCCAGATTATTCTTCCATCCAAAAGGTAATTCTGGACTTAATTTTCATGGTCTGAAGTGAGTGACCCAATAGGTAGTGTTCTGGAAACCCTGAAGTGACCTGTAAGTTCCTATTCTTATTTAGGCCGAGCTAAATCCTTGGCTCTCAAAAGGCCCCTGGCTCCCCTTCTCTTCCATATGAAACACGAAACCAGCGCTCGGCTCCTGTAGGAAGGACAGGCTTTGGGTTAACCCTGCACTGTCCATCTCCTGAAATGTTCCTTTTATCAGAGAATCATTGGGCATAAAGCTGATTAAAGGTGGCCTTTCTACCTGCTTGTGAGACAGAAATTAAACAGGTGGGAAAGCTGCCAGCAGGAACGATGCAGATCAGGGCCCCCGATGCCAACTTTGCCAAGTCTGCAACACTAGTAAAGAGATTCCTGGAACCACCATTCCCACAAGAGGTCTTTCACCTCATGCACATCAGAGGTTATGCAGATGAGTGCGAGTTCAGGAAATCCAGTCTCCTTTTCTAATCATTAGCTTAGTTAGTTAGCCAGGGATCAGACTATGTACAATCAAGTATAACGACAAGGATCAATGGTGGCTGAAATACAGAAATATGCCCAGGAGTCTGGGAGTAAATAAACTCAATTCCACTATCTCCCGTCCTTGGCCAGGGAAAGTCCTGAGGGCAGGGCCCGAATCCCCAGGCTGGCAGTCTCTGCAAAGCTGACATTTGGGGCTCGGATAGGAAGCGTGGGGGCTGCTGGCTCTCCCACCAGTTTAATTTCTCAGTCTCAAATGCAGATAGTTCCATGTAACCAGTTTTATGCTTGATTTAAAGCAGGCACTTAATGTTCATTGACGGGGAATAGTTTGGTAGAGGAAGTCAAAGGCAAGGAGAGGAAGCAGCTTTGGTTTTCTGGGGAGGGAGGGAGGGAGGACACCGCTCTGAGAACTCTCCCAGGTGCCACGATTTCCCCCTCGACCCAGTGGAGATAATGCAAGAGAAACACAGGTTTTAGCTAAGTCCGCTGTCCCCTAGATGCATCTCCATGAGGAGGTACGGTTGTTGCTGGCAACAATGTCAATGGGGAAAGGAGTGCCCAATCCTTTTGGAATGCAGACTAAGGCTGTGTTAAGAGACCCCCTGACTCAGTGGGAAGGAAGCCCCCAGACAAAGGCTGCGGGGGCACACCTGTTGCCCACAGAGTTACAATGTTAACCGCCAGTGTTACAGTTGACTCCGGGCTCCCGGCTAGGTTTCCTTTTTGCTGTTGACACTCATATGTCTGCTCTGAATTCCTCAGAACTAAAGCCCCCCAGAGGACTAGGGCCTTCCAGTTCAAGGCACAGGCCATGGCCCCCGACATTTCCAGGCCCTGCCAGAGCTCCTCCTGGCTTGGGTAGCTACAAAGTCACTTCCACACCAGAAAAAACCGCAGGAATACCAACTCACCCACCTCCTCATTTTGTATACAAGGCCTTAGGAAAGATGTAACCCCTGAAGCCAAGTCCTTGCTCTCAAGGAGACACTGGGCTAAGAGAGAGGAAGTTGGGATCACTAAACTGGATATAGGGCACCAGCCATGTCAGCCTTGGAACACCAAGTTTCCTCATCTGTCCAATGGGGCCCATGGCAGGTTCTGTCTCGGGAGGATCTTTGTACGGTGGTTGTAAACCACGGCGCGTTCCGCACCCAGAGTTTGGCAATACTGACTGCTAGCTCTGGCAACAAGTCTGGCAGGAGTCAGTCCGTATTGGTGTAAAGCACTGGCTTTATCCTGGACCCGAACACCACCAACAGGGGCGACGGCAGGGCACAGGATGTCGAGTCACATTTCCGTACCAGATTTTAAAAAGCAGCTACTCTCTAAAGGAGCAAAAGGCCCCTATGGCAGGTGCACAGCCATGTAACATCCATTGCACAGAGATGTCAACGCTGCTGATCTAAGACACCGACTCTTCCTTCTGCTCTGAACTACCAGGGTCTACCACAGGATTCACAGATCAGCCCCTGTAGGAGGCCCTTCCTCGTCTCCTCAAAGACCACAGCCTCCTACCCCCCAGTCTCCCATTACCTTGGCCATGGATATATGGTTTCTATGTGTACTCTGAGAGGGATTACAAAGCTCAATTTATCCCAAAGCCTCTACCCTGAAATCAGGGACAGGGGTCAAGAGGTGGGGAGCTGCTTACTCTGTAAAGCCTTTCCATTTCAAGAAATATTCCACCTTGCCGTTCACCACTCGCCGGTCCAACACCTTCTCCACCACAAACTCCTCTGGTTCTGCTTCCTCCACTTTCTTACTCTTGCCATTCTGTTTCTTGCCCATCTTTTGCTAAAGAAAGAAAAGGGAAAAAAAAAAAAAAAAAAAAAAAAGAGCCATGTCAAGCCTTCTGACTTCCTTGCTTTCTCAATTAACTGCCATGGGTTTAACTTCTAACATGTGGTGGCTGTCCCAGGCCCCACTTGTACTCTTCACCCAGCAGAGACAGCTAGACGGGACAGAGGGCACCCACAAGAGCCCGCCTGCCCAGACTAATCCGCCCTAGCCCTTCTACCCACACAAACACCAGAAACCACTCCCCAGTTAGCCTGACCCTTTGTTGCACTGCAAGGCTTCCTAGGATTGCAGGCACATTTCCAGGTACAGAGCCCCAGAAGGGAGCAAGAACAAATAAAATGCCATAGCGGGATGCACACCGACCAAGCAGATGCCCCTTCTCCTTCAGAAACCAGATGTTAGCCAGGGACATGCATGTACGTGGCCAGTCATATGGCTGGTAACTCAATCAACTGTTAACAAGAACTGCAGCTCAGCAGAAAGAACCAGAGCCACACACAGTTAAAAACTGACTCTTAATACACCCCAAAAATCTCCAAGAGGAAAAAAAGTAGACAGTGCTTGGGTTAGAACCCGCCCCAGAAATCACTCAATGGTGCCTCCCTTTCCCCTCTCTCCCAGCTCAAAAGGTGATGGACAGACAAGGTATTCCCAAAACTTCTTCCTGAACACTCGAAATAAACCGACTCTTAGACAAAATGATTTTGACATTCTAGAGGTAGGAAAAAAAGGTTCCTATTTCAGTCCCTTAAAAGAACAAGTTCTAAAATACTGGCCACCAGCTCACTCTGATGCCATTAGGGATTCAGTAGGCCCTTAAAGGGACAAGACATTTCTTCAAATGACATTTTTCTTAAACCCATTCAAACAATTCCCCCAGATTCCCTGGTTAAGCATTTATGCTTGTATATGTTTTCTTGGAAGACAATGGTTTCTGTGTTTTTTAAAAAAACACAAGGAAACCCTAATTGCTTTTGGCTTAAGGCAACCTCCCAAATACAGTATGAATGCACAAAAAAAATGAGCATCTCAAGCTTCTAAGAAGCTATGTTTTAAATATTGAGACACACACATACTTTTTTTTTTTTTTTAACCCATGTGTGAAATGGAAGACGTCTTGGCTCCATTATAAATTCACCAAACTTATGATTCTGTTTTATTAGAACTTCCAAGATGCCCAGGATGTAAACTCAACAGTACCAGGAGGATATAAATCTTTTGGCAATACCGAACCCGGTCCAAGACCTTTCTGCTTTTGAACAGTAGATGGTGGAAAGGGGGAAGGGGAGCGTCAAATCGAGAAATTGGGAAAAGACAAAAAGCAGCTCAGAACGAAGCATGACCCGACTGTGCAAAACACAAAATAGTTGCTGTCCATGAAGATAAAGAGCAAAGAGAGTGGAGTTCAAGGGGATGATCACAACAGATGCAGAAACCAAGAGGAAGGAGATAGGGAAAAAGCAAAGCCAGAGATAGGCCAGGCCGGAGGCCTGGGGGGAAGAGGCTGCCTGGGAGAGCCCTTTTCCTGCTCACAATGTTCTCTTCTGGGAAAGCCTAAGGCATCTCCCTCTTTTACCCTGGGGGAAAGCAGAGCCAACCCCCTTTCCTAACACAGGTATAGAAAAACTGGGTCCTCACAAAGAGAGGAACCCCCTCTAGGGTTTGGGGGTTTCTTAGGATCAGAAGCTGCCATTTTATGATCCTCTAGAGAAGATCTATGCTTACTTATATCCAAAGCTAGCAAGGTGAGGTGGTCCAAAGCTCTAGAAAGCAGCGTGTGCATGAGACTTTGCTGCTGGCTGAAGAGCTAACTTAAGAGATGGCAGCAAGTCAATTGCTCCACAAGTTCTTTCTGCCCCTCTATTTGGCATCAGAACCTTCACCCATCATTGTAGACAGTTAACTCTTCCCCTCATTTGTGATGATTTGACCTTAGGACGCAGTCAATTAATAGTAATAAAATAATGGAAGTTTTGCTGAGGAAACTTTAGGGGAAAAACCCAAAGGAAAGACTCGAGGGTTATCCTAAAGGCCTCTTTCCAGGGCCTTTTAAGGGCTTGGGAATCTCAGACAGCCTCAGTAGTCCAGCTATCAATGCATTTGGCTCAAGTGCACAATCTAGCAGATCAATCAACTCATTACCAATTTTCTTTCTTTAGTGTGAGGGCCAAAGATTGTACACAAAGCAAAAACAGACACATGATTTCAGCTATGTCAACACTCACCTTTCAGGCCTAACATAATAGCTAATACAATACAGAATTTGATACACTTGGGAACCATAACTTTGAATTTCGTGATTTTTGTGTGATTTTCAAAGAATGTTCTTAATGGAAATTTGTTTTTGGCAAACAATAAATTTGATGGGTCTAAGCAGATACATCTTTATGCACGGTGGGGTGGGGAGCCATAGAAACCAACATGAGGCATCATGAAATAGCCAGTTGCAATTGCAGTCAGCAGAAAAGGCTGTTCTGAAATATGCACTAGGAATGGAGCTCCATCCTTCCCTGTGTCCCCCAAACTTTCTTACAGAAGTTACAATCCAGGGAGGAATAGAGCAGTTTAGAAATCTCCCTAGCTCTCAAAACCTTAAAAAGAAAAAGTGATTCCAAGAATAAGTTTTACTCCAGATTAACTGAAGACACAAACAAAAACCCCAAACTCAATTCGCCCTAACTTCAACTGTGGCTACTCTAGAGAAGCCAATCAGAAGGCTCCAAGGAATTCCACAGGCCCTCTCATACTGGCTGCATCCTATGTGATGGATACAGCAAGAAAGGATGCTAAAGACACCCAGACACCCTGTTATCTTCTCCGAAGATACTATGTAACTGTGCTCAATATAGCTCTAGTGAAGCTCCCTTTCCTATCCTACAAAAACCCCTATGTGGTCAAGATTAATTTCTCACTAGATTTATTTGACTTGTTACAAAGTCATTTGAATGTCTTCAAGGTCTTTGGATATGGCTTAAATTGTTAGACTCGGGTCAAGCTGGATGTGAAATTTATGAACCACAGAGATGCAAAGTTATAATTTTGGGGGGGTGGGTGGGGGAAGACTTGGATTAAGCCTTACGTATTTTAGGTGCTTATTAACTTACCAATGTAGTTTTATTGGAGGCCATTTTTTATTGCAGACTGGAAGAGCTTTTACTAGAAAAATGCATGACAGTTAAAAGGAAGTTTACACGAGAGAAAAAAAAGCTAGTTGAATACAAGTTCGGTCCTGATTCCAACCCCCACGGAGGCAGCACACAGGTCTATCCAGACACAGCTAGAGTTTGGACAAAATGCAGGGGAGCAGCCCCTCGCGCTCCTGCGCAGGTGACTAGTGGCGCACGGCTAGGTCTCCGTCAGCATGCTCACCTAAGCCCTAGCCTTCGCCAACCTTCGTGGGGAGGGGTCAGACACAAAGCCTGCCGCTGCTCCGACCCGGGGGCGAGGAGGGTGGGCAGGAGCGCTGCCAATTAAGCCTCCGGGGCCCCGAACTGGACATCGGGCGGGGAAAGAGTCGCCCCCCGCGGCTTCCAGGCTTCACGTGGCCGCCCGGCCGCCCCCAGCCCACGCTCCCGAGGCCAAGGCCACAGGGAGGCCGCCGTCCAAGGCCAGGCCGCGCCGCTGGGCGCACCGTGGGCCGCCCCCAGCCCCTTCCCGGCCCGCCTCTCGCCCTCCACCTCCCACCCCCGGCGGGCTCCCCCCGCTCCCGCCCTGAGGACCCCAGCGGGGGCGGGAACAAAGGCCCGCGGCCGCGCGGGGGACCGGGCTCGGCCCCCCGGCTAACGGGACGGGCCGTGGGGGGAGGGAGTCCCCGCCAGGCGCTCTGTCTAGCTTGGTCGGAGCCCGTATCGCCGTGGGCGCCCCCCGCCCGGCCCCGGGGAAAGGGAAAGGGAGAGCAAGAAAGGCACCGACTTCACCGCCGCTCTGGGTCCGGGCCGCTGCTACTGCCGCTGCCCGCCTGCCTGCCTGCCTGCTGCGTGCGTGCGGGCCCTGCTCGGGCCGCCGCCGCCGCCTCCGCCGCTGCTGCTGCTGCTGCCTCCGAGCGGGGGCGAGGGACCGGGCGGGCGCGGCGGCTGCGCGGGGCTGGGCCGAGCCGGGCTGGGCTGCGCGGGGCCGCCGCTGCCTCTGCTGCTACTGCCGCTGCTGCCGCTGCCGCTGCCACCGCCTCCGCCACCGCCGCTGCTGCTGCTGCCGGGACCGCCGCTGCCGAGCAGGGAGGGGGGAGCGCCGGGGCGGAGCCGAAGCAGGCCGGGGCGGGGCGATGACGTCAGGGGCGGGGCTCCGGGCGGCGGGAACGGGCGGGGGAGGGGCGGCAGGGCCGTCCGGCCCCCGCCTCCGGGCCGCGCCGCGCCGAGGGCGTGGGGGGCGGCGGCTCCACTTACCGTCGCGGGCCGCGGTGCGGTCCCCGGAGAGGAAGACGGGACTGGGGCGAGGGGGGGCGGAGGGCGGCCGCGGATGCAGCTGCCGAAAGCCCGGGGCCGCGTAGGCTCGGGCTGTACTGGACTAGGCTAGGACTCCGCCGCGCCGGCGTCAGCGCTGGCGCCAAAACGCGGGCCCGAAGGACTTCCTCCCCACGGGTGGGGGGCGGGAGTGGGGGCGGGGTTGGCCGCGGGTGGGGGAGGGGGCCCCGGGAAGAATGGGGCGGCCGAGTCGGGGCCCTTTAGGCGGGCCGGAGCCGAGTCGTGTCCCCGGAACAAGGGTGGGGGCGTGGGGGGGCGGAGCCGGGGGGGGGCGGGAGGCTCCCGGACTCTGGCGGCGCGGAGAGAGCCCGTCGGGGCCCCGGGGCGGGGGCGGGGGCTGTGTTAATTTCAAACTGCGCGACCGTTTCTCCCCCGCCCTGCGCCGAGGCGGGGGCCGTGCGCAATTCTGAGACGCCCTTTACGCCGCCTCGCGCTCTGCGCCCGGCCCCAGGCCGCGTGGACGCCAATGGCGCCTGGCACCGCCCTGCGGGGGCGGGGTACGCCGTTGGCGTAAGACGAGCGTAGCCCCTCCGCGCCGTTGGCGGCCGTTAGTGCGTCTGCGCAGCCGCACTGACGTAGGCGGAGGGGGAAGACGCGTTGGTCGGAGGGAAGGTTCTAGAAAAGCGGCAGCCGCGCGAGCGACAGCAGCAGTCGCAGCAGTCGCCGCCGCCGGAGTCGCCGTCTCCGCCTGCACCTCTCCCTCTTCGCCCTCGCTCCGCGCTTCAGACCCAGCGCCCAGCGGCCGGCGGCGGTGTGGTTTCCCGGGCCGCGGCACGGCAGCCCCTCACCGGCGCCAGGACGAGTCCGGTTCGCGCCCGTCCGCGGAGATCCCTCTCATCTCGCTCGGCTGCGGGGCCCCGGCCTGAGGCGACCGACTCCGCCATGGAGGTGAGCCCGGGAGGGGACGGGGGTGGGTTGCTGAAACGGGGGCTTTTTGAGGGCCCGGCCTGAAGACAGGGCGGCCCCCGCTTCCCCCCCCCCCCCATCCAGCCGCAGGCGCCATTTGTCTCCGCGCGGCGAGAGTGGGGGAGGGGCGGCTGGGCTCGGTGAGCGAGTGGGTCCTGCGGACCCCGGCCTTTCCGAAGGCCCTTCCCCCCCCCGCGGCCGCCGTGGGCCCTTGGTCGGGCTCGACCCGCCGGCTTCCCGCGCTAGGCCTGGCCGTTTGGGCGGCGGCGGCCGGGAGCGGGGGGTGGGGGGGAAAGGCGCGGCCCCGCGGCGCGCTCCCGACGCCGCGCCCAGCGCCAACGCCGCCATTTTCCCGAGCTCTGTCGCCCGCGCTGCCGTCGCTGCTCCGGCCGCAGTTGTTGCCTTGGGCTCAGTTCGGCCGTGGGGCTTGGGCCCGGCTTTCTGCGCGCGCTCCCCGCCGTCCCCGGCCCGGGCCCGCTCCCCCCCCTCCCGTCTTCTTGTCCGGCTCTGCGGCTGCCGCGACCTTCCCGCGAAATGGCGCCGTTGCCCTCGGAGCGCGGGGGGAGGGCGGCCGCCAGGGACCCTGGCGTGAGTGGGGGGGTGCGGGCAGGGCTTGGGGGGAGGGGGGAGGGTGGGGGGGTGCCTGGAAAAGCTGCTGCGCCATCCGGGCCCATCCCCCGCTCTCCTGCTCCCTCCCGCGCGGGACCACGTGGTCGGTAATGTACAAAGCGGGGGGTGGGGCGGCTCCGGCTGAGCCGCTTCGCAGTTTCTTGCTGCACACGCAGGAGCCGGGCCCCGGGGACCCGCATCCAGCCCCAGTGGGACCGAGCTGTTGGCCCGTGGGCCCCTTGGGAAGGGCCGGGAGCCCAGGGAGAGGGGGGGAGGGCCTGCGGAGCCGGACCAGCGGCCTTGGGGGGGTAACTAAACGAAGTCCCGGCCGGCCCAGCCCGGAGGCGGCCCCTCGAACGCTTCCACGGCGAAGCCCGAGCCTCTGCCCCGCGGTGCTGAATCTTAGTGGGTCGCATCCTCGTCTCCCAAATTCTCGACGGGATGCTTGAGGAATTAGATTTTTCTGCAAAACTGGGCAACGGTAGCACAAATCCCTTTAATCTTTATCTCGACGGGCAAAGGGTAACCCCCAGCAGCCTTTAAAAGAACGCTGAGCTGGCTGGGCGGTGGGGGCCGCTTATTTATAGTTCTGCGCCACCAGGGTCAAGCCCCTTTTATGCTTCTCGTACAAAACGAGGCGGGCTTTTGAGCCGCCGTGTGCCACGCAACAGCCCGCGATTAATAAATTAGTTTGGGTGGTTTTTTGCCGCAAGAACCTGCAAGTCTGTGGCGTTTAGTCATTCTTCAATCTGGGATCACACAGTGTAATCCTGTAAAGCTTTACTTGTACAACCCAGAGCACTTCTTGGCCAAGGTCACGCCAGAAAAGGGGGTTGAAACTGGCCTCTCCATCTTCCTGTTCTTTATTATATACCACGTGGCCATACTCTAATCATGGCGGGTTTAGTTTTTCCCTTCGATTTAGCCATTAAGAATGAATTTAAGCGTCCGAAAGGACATAATGTCTTGTGGACATTAAAATATAATTTAGGGTTAGAAATTACATTGAAAATCTACATTGAAAAGTAGAAATTTTGAATAAATGAGAACAAAATGGAAGCTAACGTGCTTGGAATCTCTTAAGAAGTTAGAAAGGAAGTTTAAAAGCTAGATACTGATATTTGTGCATTTTTCAAAATAAGCCTAAATAAGTTTTTTTAAATGACTTCCCATTTATGTGAACAATAAGATCTCGACAGCTTATTTAAAATTGTACTTCACTTTGAACTTAATATACTGCTTGGATTATTAGAAGACTTGAGGAAAACATCTATTTTATATTAAGTTTTCTGCCAGAAATTAGTTTTTGCACAAATAATTGGCATTCCATTTTTAAAGCAATTTTTTTTTTAATTGGAGAAAAGTTCAATGCTTTAAAAGGCAATGGGCAACAAAGCAAACTTAAAGCCCTGGACTTGAACCTCTTGAGACTTTGGAAGCACTAATTCCCTATGATCTTTTTGTCTTTGAGATTGTAATTGGAACTTGTTATAAAAGGCATGTCTGTAAACAATGCCTACTTAATTTAAAAAAAAATTTACATTTTAATGTTTTTACCTATTTTGGGTGCACACAGTGTGAGCCATTTAAGTCTTTTTAACTTTGAGTAGCTAACTAAAATTGTTTGTTTTCAATCCCATCTTATGTACTGCAGCTATTTCTGCCTCAATTTCTAAATCTGTAATAGTGTTAATATGCATTTTCGTTTGTAGTAATTAGGGTCAAGTGAGAGGATGCTAGGTTTTGGGAAGATTTTACATCTACATTTAAGGTGGTAAACATGTGCTTTAGGGTTCTGATAATTTAATTTTTCAGGAATGATATACTATGAAGTTTGAAGGTGCTAGCCACCAGTGGTTTGCTGAAACTTCAGCCAGTAAGCTTTTTAATTATACAGATTAAGTGGATAATCTAGTTAAGACACTTGAGCAACTGGGCTTGTTACATGCTGTTAAAGAAATGTGGAAAATTTTTTATAGCAAGGAAAAAGTTACTTTTCCTTGCTATAAACTGGTTTACCACTTTTGAGTAATGGAAAGTGGCCTGAAAGTTCATTTATGGCACCTATTTGTCCCATCTTGGATTTTTGGAAAAAGCACTAGGGGGCAGACAGATGGTAATACTAAGCTCTTAAGTTACCTTACTGTTAGATTGAACACTCCCGAAAGAGGAAAGCCTTACCTAGTACCTGTAACTTTTAATATCTTTCATATAAAATTCAAATGATTTAAATAGAAAGTAAGCATTTAGAGGTCATGTATAAAGTGCATGTGAACCTGAATATGAATATCTCTTGTTTTTGTTCAGAGAGAAAAGGAACAGTTCCGTAAACTGTTTATTGGAGGCCTAAGCTTTGAAACAACAGAAGAAAGTTTGAGAAACTACTATGAACAATGGGGGAAACTCACAGACTGCGTGGTAAATTGTCTTTGAATTCCTTCTTGCAAACAAATTTATAAAAACTTTGTCTATTTATATTGTCTATTATACTCGCATATTTGTGTTATTGGGTAACATTGGTTAATTTAGATTTCTCTTTAATAGGTCATGAGGGATCCTGCAAGCAAAAGATCAAGGGGATTTGGTTTTGTAACATTTTCATCTATGGCTGAAGTGGATGCAGCCATGTCTGCAAGACCTCATTCAATTGATGGAAGAGTGGTTGAGCCCAAAAGAGCGGTAGCCAGAGAGGTGAGCAGAATCTGACTTGACTGAAAATCTAATTGTTTTCAGCTATGTTATGATTTCATCAGTTTTGTTTCCCAGCCATGTTTTTTTGGTGTAGTTTTGACTTGTGTGGTTTTGACTCTTGGATTTTGAAAGATTTTAGAAGATTGTTTTCAACTCCCCTTCTGGTAGGCATGTGTATATACAAGTATAAGTAGATGTGCACACATAACTTAGATACTTCCTTCCAAATAGTCTGGGGTTACAGGGTATAGGCACAAAAGACATGCTCCTTGCTTTGTATAGCAAGAAACACAAAAGACTTCCTTAGATGCAATGGCTGGCTTCTTTTACAATTAATCCCTTCCATAAATCTTGTCTTTTAGGAATCTGGAAAACCTGGTGCTCACGTTACTGTGAAGAAACTGTTTGTTGGTGGAATTAAAGAAGACACTGAGGAACATCACCTTAGAGATTACTTTGAGGAATATGGGAAAATTGATACTATTGAAATAATTACAGATAGACAGTCTGGTAAAAAAAGGGGCTTTGGTTTTGTTACATTTGATGACCATGATCCTGTGGATAAAATTGTATGTAAGTAAATTACATCTTTTGTTTTCTATGTAGTGTCTTTGGAAAGTTTGCTTTGTTGCCCATTGCCTTTTAAAGCATTGAACTTTTCTCCAAATTAAAAAAAAACAAAAGATTTAAAGAATGCTGGAATGCTGGTCTATTCTCAAATTTTGAAATTTGTGTTGCAGTGCAAAAATACCACACCATCAATGGCCATAACGCAGAAGTAAGAAAAGCTTTATCTAGACAAGAGATGCAGGAAGTTCAGAGTTCTAGGAGCGGAAGAGGAGGTAGTGTGGCTCTTTTGCATTTCATCAGATTAACTACCATACTGGATATGTTAAACTGGCTCTAATGTGAGCAATTTTTTGCAGGAAACTTTGGTTTTGGGGATTCCCGTGGTGGTGGTGGAAATTTTGGACCAGGCCCAGGAAGCAATTTTAGAGGGGGATCTGGTAAGTTCAAATGTAATACTTGAGGTACAAGTAAACTATTGAATAAACAATTATTTTCTTTGACTTAACTCTTTGCCAGTCTAATAGGAATTTCCCCTCATTTTTAGTACTTTGGTTGAAAAGAAAAATCCAGTTTTAAATGGTGTGCTGTAACCATGTATACTAAGTTTTTGAAATAAATTGCTTCAACTGGTTAACTCCATTGGGGTCAAGGAATGGCCTGTTACCTGGTCTTTTATCTCCACCTGCAAAGGCCCTTCAGTCCAGTAGCTATTGGAATGAATTGGATACATTGATATCTAAAGCAAATTGCTAAAAAAAAATTTAAATTTAAAATTAAAATTTAAATTTAAGAATTTAAATCGTTGAGAAAGCTCTACTATTTAAGTATTAAGAACTTTCCAAATTCATAGTAAAATTGCAAAAAATATTCATGTTCTTAACCAGTAGGTTCCATAGTTAGAAAAACTGAAATGGGTGTGAAAATAGGACTTAAAAAGGCAGAGAAGTTGAGCAGATGAGATCAGCCCATATATTTGGTAGCGGCAAAAGTACTTAAATCTGTCGTCTTTTCCACAGATGGATACGGAAGTGGTCGTGGTTTCGGAGATGGTTACAATGGATATGGAGGAGGACCAGGAGGTTAGTTCTAAGATGGTGGTTTGGGGGTGGGTTGGGGATAATCGGGGCTTGGCTTGTTTAGTATGGTTTTTAAGTGACATTGGTTATAAGTAGACTATGATCTGACCAGGTTTTCCCTTCTCCTTTTTTCTAAGTAAGTATTCTGTTGTAAGGAGTTATAAATGTATTGTTTAAAAAAAAAAACCCATCAACAGAAATTGAGATAGAATTGAGATTAATCATTTTAGTTATGTGCCTTAAAACAAAAAACTTCATGATTGAGGGAGGTTGGACATTTTGTATTCCTATACTCAGTATTTGCTCTACTGGTAGTTTTATTAAGTGTAAATAGAATAGGAAATCTTAAGCAAAGCAGTGCATAGCTTTGGTAGAACTCAAGTTCTTAGAAGAAGAATTTGCATGTTAATATTTAACATTTTAAAGAGGAATAAAAATGGCTTTTGAGAACTTTAGAGCAGTTCCTTACCTTGACATGTTCTGTGATGTCATGGAATTGGTGTCCCACAAAGTAATCAAGGTGATTTGGGTGGGGAGGGGCAAAGATAGTTTCTGCCCAATTTACATTTGCTAGAT
The DNA here is from genome assembly GCF_902635505.1 of Sarcophilus harrisii. Lineage (NCBI taxonomy): Eukaryota > Metazoa > Chordata > Mammalia > Dasyuromorphia > Dasyuridae > Sarcophilus > Sarcophilus harrisii. The sequence continues at coordinate 273,167,968 of NC_045430.1, forward strand.
TTCTGATAGTCTTACCTCTTTAGCATTTTAGGCTTTTAAAAAAAAAAAAACTAGGGTCTTTCAAGGTAAATGAATGGTCCTGATGAGAATATTTAATCTAAAATCTTGACTTTACACAATATATCTTTGAAAATCAGATTTTGAGCTTAATTTACAAATTTTTTTTAGGGAACTTGAGTATCACCATGTTTTAGAATATTCTTTTGTCCTTAATATTGTAAGCACAGGGTCCATATGAGGACAAAGATTTGAAAGAGTTAAATGATTTAGTTGGAATCTGGAAATTTTAAATATTACTTACATGGACAATATCTAGCAAGAAAATTCAGGCAGAAGTACAGAGCTGAGAATTTTTGGAACCAGGAACCTGTTTGCATCCCCCCCCCCTTTTTTTTTTTTTTTAAACCCTTTAGGAAATTTACTGGTAGCTGCAGTTGCTGTCCAAAACGGGGGAGATACTTTATTTGGAGGGCAAGAGAAATTTTTCTTAGGTGCCTATTATGCACAAGAGCATAGATAACAGAATTATATAGTAACATTTTCTGATTTGCAAAAGTTAACTAGAACACTCTCAAATAGCACTTGTTGTAGATTGGTATGCTTCCTCAGATTGAACAGTTCTGACTTTTGAAGATATTAAGCAATTACTGAAAGGCTTATTTTATAATAGGTGGCAATTTTGGAGGTAGTCCTGGTTATGGAGGAGGAAGAGGAGGATATGGTGGTGGAGGACCTGGCTATGGCAACCAGGGTGGGGGCTACGGAGGTGGTTATGACAACTATGGAGGAGGTAATAAATTCATGTGAAAACTTTATGTGGGGAAAGTATGAATTTTGAATTTAAAATGACTTTAACACTTGAGTTTAACATTGTCATTTTAAAAGTGTAGAGAGGTTATTACTATTGTTATAGTTATTTGAGGTTTGTCTTGTAAATATTAAAGTTGTGTAGTATATTTTAATGTTAAAATTCATTCATTGTACACGGTTGCTATACTTTTAATTGTCTCTGATATTTAACAGGCAATTATGGAAGTGGGAACTACAATGATTTTGGAAACTATAATCAACAACCTTCAAACTATGGTCCAATGAAGAGTGGAAACTTTGGTGGTAGCAGGAACATGGGGGGACCATATGGTGGAGGTACTGAATATAACCTTAATCTCTCTTATTAGGAACCAGGCATGTGTGGCATGATATGAATTGTGGACATCTTTTAAGATGAATTAGTTTGGAGGCTAATTAATTCAGCTACACAATGTTTTTTCTCCCTACCATTGTATTAAAAACATAAAAGGCACTGTCTTGTGAGTGTCTAATTAGATAAAAAATAACTTTGTGTAATTCACTGACAAGGAATTACACAAATACCAGAGATTTAACATGAAAATCAGCCCAATGTTAGGGTAGCAGGTCATAGCAGATAGAATCCTGTGTGTTTAGTTAGATTAATCCTGCTCGATAGCTCTAGCCCAAGTAATTTCCTTAGGGATTTTTTTTCCCAATTATAGTTTTTTAAAAGGGTTGCAATAATCTAAACAGCACTCAAATGACCATCAAATAAAAAAAACTGAAAACCCTGATTATGGATAGACCATGGCTGTTTTATGGATTGATACATATGTGGAAAGGTTTCTCTGGGAAATTTCATGCCTAAATGTAATGATTTGTTGGAAAATGGCTTTTTGAGGTTTTTCTCTCAAGCATTATTACAATGTTAATTGTCCTACACATCTTGGTAAATGTGTTTGAAGAATAATAAAACAGATTTTTCTATTTTAAAATTTTAGGAAACTATGGTCCAGGAGGCAGTGGAGGAAGTGGGGGTTATGGAGGGAGGAGCCGCTATTGAGCTCTTCTGCCTGTTTGCCATGGGTAAGTGGATTTTTGAGAGTTTTACAATTGCTATTTCTCTTGGGAGACCTAGCTGCAGGAGTAAAAGCTTTTTAGGCTCATATTATCTTTCCTTTAAAAACTGGTTAGATGGATAATTTCATAACCTATTTTTTTTTTACTCTTTACTTCTGTTGAAACAGGCTTCACTGTATAAATAGGAGAGGATGAGAGCCCAGAGGTAACAGAACAGCTTCAGGTTATCGAAATAACAATGTTAAGGAAACTCTTATCTCAGTCATGCATAAATATGCAGTGATATGGCAGAAGACACCAGAGCAGATGCAGAGAGCCATTTTGTGAATGGATTGGATTATTTAATAACATTACCTTACTGTGGAGGAAGGATTGTAAAAAACACAAAAAACACAAAAAAATGCCTTTGAGACAGTTTCTTAGCTTTTTAATTGTTGTTTCTTTCTAGTGGTCTTTGTAAGAGTGTAGAAGCATTCCTTCTTTGATAATGTTAAATTTGTAAGTTTCAGGTGACATGTGAAACCTTCTTTTTTAAGATTTTTCTCAAAGTTTTGAAAAGCTATTAGCCAGGATCATGGTGTAATAAGACATAACGTTTTCCTTTAAAAAATTTAAGTGCGTGTGTAGAGTTAAGAAGCTGTTGTACATTTATGATTTAATAAAATAATTCTAAAGGAAATTGTGTAATTATAGACTTTTTATTTTAAAGTTAAGGAGGGGGTAGTATATAATTAAGTCCATTGCTAAGTTATTGTTACATATGTAAATTTAAATGCTGATCAGAAAAAAGTGTGTTGTCTGCAATTCATCAGGATAAAAGTATCTAGTTAACTGAAGGGATATCTCTGCAAAGAGAAACACCTTTTTAGATCTTTTAGATGCTGCTTCTTCAATGCAAGGAGATATCCCCAGCGAGGTACTCTTCCAGGGACACAGGTCTAGTACAAGAGAACTCTTGACGGCTACTAAAATCAGCCGGTCTTAAAACTGGGCTGTGTTTCTGCAAAACTTTAAACTGCCATAGTTTTTAGAAGGATGCCATCGAAAGCTGAGGGTGTGTGTAGAGAAAAATAGTTCTAAGCTTCAGTTAAACTGCTTTAGGTAAGATCTTATTTACTTTTCCTTTCTTAATTGTTCCCCCCCCCCAAAAGATATAAACTAATATACTATATGACAAGTCTATGTCAGTATAGTGATTATTCATATGTAGTTTAACATAGCAATAAATTTGAGTTAACCATATCGACTCAAAATAATTTTGTGAATCCTGTTTTCCAAAATTTAAATTGACATTTGGGGGCTTTCTGGCTTTTTTGGGGAGGGAATTTGTTTTCATTTTTTTTATTTTTTCTCTTCGTGATGAAGACTCTGGTACTTTAACATATCATTTTTTTCCCTGCTGGAATTTAGCATTGATATGAACCAAGGACAAGCATAATCTGCTGCCACAGGGACTGTAAAGTGCTACCTCTCAACAACTGAGGCAAGCAGGTGATCATTAAATAAAGCTTTTCTTGGGGTTCCTTCAGTGGTGTTGACTTCAAAAAATTCAATAAACCAAATGAATGATATCCCATCTTGACACTGATTCTCAAGTCACAATGGAGAAAACATTTTGAGGACATATTAGAGCAGTTTTTTTTCTTTTCCCCCAATAATCAAAAACGCATAAAATTTTCCAGTTACATATAATGTCTTAGTACATGTGTATGTATCATACATAAACCATATGTCTTCTCCCCTCTATATCCCAGGCAGCAAAATTCAGTTGCATTATTAATCCATGGCAGACATTTCACTCTTCTCCAGTAGCACTGTTCAACATAAGACAATGGAGGGCATTTGTAAGCCTACAGGACTTCTAAGGTGATTACTTGTGAAAACTAAGTTTGGTCTGTGAGATTCAACACTAGGCTTTATTGCCTGGGATGGGATATGACCATCAAGAGATTGTCGCTAGTTTCTTACCAGTCAATCTGAAATCTTAAGACCACCACTGAAATGATTGGTAGCTACTTTGGAGCACACATTGATAAACCTCTTCAGATACTTCTTTTTTCTTTGGCAGGAATGTGTCTTGCTGCAGGTAACTAATGAAGAAGTGGTCAACCACAGAATGTCTTCAAGAAATAAGAAATTCTGTACCATCTGAATATATTTCTTGTTGGTGCCTTCATTTTTAAAAGCACTTTTAGTTGAAAGGGAAATGTATTTGGATGATAATACAAAACGATCAGTTCAAATTACCGTGATGAGAATTGTCTGTAAAGATCAAAAATTCAGCCTTCCTAGCCAGCATTAAAATTGTATGGTGTTTTTAAAAACAGGTTTTGTGGAACAGACAAAACTTTTTTAAACGTTTTTAAAATAAACATTTTTGTATCGAAGTACTTCTATTTTGTGTGATGCTTACACACACAATGTGTGCATTTTTTTATTTCATAGGCTTGTAGCTGTCTAAAAATAACATTGCTACTCCTTTAAAAATTGCACATTTAACAAGAATGTGGATTCTTATTTGCCTGAATAACTGCCCTTGTATTTTTTTTACTCTATTTTTATAAAATCAAGAGTTTTCCTGTTTACTTGGTTCTCAGCAAGTTCTCTGAATTTAACAGAAAAATTTCTCCTTTAAAACATTCAAACACAACATTGTAAATCACTTCAAATTAAAATACCTGGATATTGCATTGCCAAATGTTACATTTGCTTGGAAAAAAATGCTCTTAAACTCTTCCCCTCCCTCACCAGTGGGGTTTTTTTTTTTTTTTAAGTCAATTATAAATGAGTCCAAAATGTGGATTGTTTTGAGTGGAAATAAGGTGTGGTGTACAGATGAGGTGTTCACAGATGACTGCTTGGCTGGGTTGAATCTTGGCTAAAAATGACATTTGGAAAGGCTAAATACAGGGTCCATGCACAAGTACAGTGGGGATAGTCTTGGGTTCAAAACACATCATGGAAATTGAGATTGGTGATAGGGTTCTCCAAAGAGTTAACAGAAAGCAGTGTAGCCTTCAAAGAATGGTTGGGAGGGACTGCACATGCCGGATTGGGTGCTTGATGTTACTCTAATGGGCTTTAATAAAATGGATGCATTTAAAAGGTGTTAAGAAGAAAGGGAAATGGCTACACAAGAGGACTTCTGAGTCAATGAGTGTCTGGGGGATTGGGTGTTTAACCTCAAAGGGAAATTGTTAATCTGGAGGAGAAACTTCAAGTGTGGATCTTAACATGTACTTGGATGGTCTGGGTTTTGTTTCATGATTGCTCAAAAACAGAATTTAATTTGGTTTGTGTGCTTTTTGTTTTGGGAACTTGGAAGGGAGCCATATCATAACAGTCGTAACATCATTAAGAAGGGATTATTGTGGGGTTTTCTCTTAAGTGTTACCAAGTGTTTTACCATTCACATGTAATTATTGTCCCATCAGCCTTTCCACTATGACCAGACAATCTTGGCAATTCTGTGTTGCACTTACACAATTTACTGTCAGCAGCTGCTTTAGAGATGGGGCCAGGGCATTGGACAAGGTGACAGCTTGCTATTGGGCTCCAGAAGCAGTTGGTTTTTTCACATGGCAGACACAAGGGTTTTAATATTGAATGTGAGGGCCAACTCTCAAGTGCCTAGTAGTAACTGGAAGGAGAAGCGGCTTCCTGAAGACTTCACCCAGCTGCAGTTGCTGTTTACGCTGCAATCCAGCTTCCTGCTTCTGTAACCTCTACAATGTCATGTTACCTTTGGTTTGCCACCCTCTCCTAGGGCCTCTCAATGCCTCTGAAATGGGAGTTCTGAGCAAACATTGGAGCAATGAAGATGAATTGCCTGTTGTTACCTATGGGGTCATTTGGGATGCTTTAGAGGTGGGTTTCTAAGCATTCCTAAGAGGGACAATTGAGAAATGAGGGGACCTATGTCCCCCCTCAAAAGAAAAACAAAAAATGGGTATTGCCATTGTAAGATTTCTCAAGAACATTGAACATGGAAAGGGTTTGGGTCATCAGAAACGATATTTGAAAGGGCTCAAGGTAAAGCTTTTTAGGAAACTTGGACCTGGTTAGAGTCTGGGGAAAGAGGAACAATTCCGAGTAACGCCCTGTTTTCAAGTTTCCAAGTTAGCTTTTACTACCATGTCCCTAAACTTCATTTGAATGACCCCAAACCTTTTCTACAGATGAGTTGGTGCTTAAATATAGCCAAGAACAGCCCTTTTTAATGAAACCTTGACATCTGCAGTGATGGATGGCAGGGTGGATGGGGTGCAAGGCCTTGGAAAGATATTTGCTCTGACCCTAGGTGAGATCTGTAACAAACCAGGGGTCCTGTGTGACTGAATAACTACTGTCCTTGGGACTCAAGCAAGAGAAAACGAACGTACCAAACTACCATTCCAGTTAAATGTCTGAGCCACATTTGGAACAATTTTCCTGAATGCCCTTCTGTAGTGGTGAAGGGGCCTGAAAGGGGTACCCTTGGGATTTAAAAAGGAACACCCAGGTGAGACTGCATGCAGCAATAAGGCAGGAGGATGGGCTTTGAGTCGTCTCCAGTCATGAAACTTTTCCTCCCCTGGCTGCTAGGGGGAGGAGGGGTGCAAGTCCACAAGGCAGGAGGTTAGATCCACTTGGCTCCTTAAGAGTAAATTAGATGTTAATGCTGTAAAGTTACCCATACATATAACCTGTAAATAAAAGGCTGTTAAATTTAAAAAAAAAAAAGTAAATTGGAATGCTGGTTGAGGAGGGGAAAACTCCCAAAGGAATCGGAGCTCAGCCTTGGGCAGAAGGGGCAGCCTCTCACTAGACTGGGTCTTCATGGAGGACACTGGGAGGCTGTTCAGGCCGGGTAGGAGCCTGAGGGAGCTTGACTCCTGACTTCCAGGCTAGTGGCTCCGATGCAAGCAGTGACTGACCCACGAGCACCATCCGCTAATTAGTGTTCACTGCATGGGGCAAAAAAAAATTCCCATTAAGCACAAAGTCCTTTATAAGGACTATATAAGGCCCTTTATAAGGCTTCATTCAAGAAGCTTAGTTTCCCTCGGTTATTGTCAGGTAATTCTAAATCTCTAGTCCACACCTGTGATCAAGGACCTGGAGTTATTGCTGGGACAAACACTCAACTCTGTCAAGGGAAGAAAACCCAGCCAAAATCTTGACTTCATGAAGGTGTGTGTGGGGGGGACCCCCTCTGAAGGAAGAAAGGCCGGTTAACACAAACATTTCTGCATAAAATCGCTGGGTCAAGGAGAGATGGGTCTGAGACAGACTGTCGTGGGGGAAGGGAGATGACCCTGCACAGGATCCCCTGCTGAGTCGGGGCATCGGGTATAAAGGTGGTCTTGCTTTCCACGGAGAGGCCGGGGCAGCCTGTAAGGCCCAGTGCAAGGCTGGGCAGTCTAGGCTCTGACAATTCCGTCAACACCAATGGGAAGGACAGAAAACACAAATCACTCCGTATTTATTCCGTTAAGAAAAGTACACTTCATCTGTCATTGGGTACAGGGGGGGCAGTCCTTAAACCACTCATTTGGCACAGTTTCAGGCTGGCCTTGAGCTCTGTCATTGTAGTGCCCCCCGCCCCCCCAATGTATCTAAAACAGACCCATTTCAACTTAAAAACATTTTTTTTTTTTTTTTTTTTTTTGGCTGAGGCAATTGAGGTTAAGTGACTAGCCCGGGGTCTCACAGCTGGGAAGTGTTAAGTGGGATTTGAACTCAAGTCCTCCTGACTTCAAGGCTGGTGCTCTATCCACTGCACCCCCAGCTGCCCTTAAAAACATTTTCAATAGCTTCTGGAAACAAAAAATACTTATGAAGAGATTACTTAATTCACAACAAAGTAGTTTAAAGAAATAGGCACATGGCAAAACTTTGGAAATAAGGACTGTCTCTACCATCATTTAAAAAACAACATCTAGTGTCGAGCCGTCCATGTCACCCAAATTCAATCGCAGAAGCAGATTGTTTTGGTTTCGAAGTCTGTTTCACTGGAAAATCCGGCCTTTAAAAAGGAGTTTCCAAAGAAAGCGCCATACCAAAGGCCGCCCGAGTAACAACCGAATACTTTTTCTTAGAGTAGCAAAAAAATCAGATCGGGTGTTTAGGAAAAAAAAAAAGCTATTGCTCTATAATTAAGCACCTTCCCGAGAGCTGTGAAAATTCTGCCTGTTCCTAGGGCAGGCCTGAAAGAAGTTGCAGGAAATAAAAGTAACAAAAGAAACAGCATTGCCAGTTTGCTCAAGATTTCAGTATAAATATATAGATTAAAAGTCTGAATAGTCACCAGGACATCTTCAGAGGGGACAAAAAGAAAACCTAGTTTTCTACAAATACATAATTTATTTTTATAGAAGAGAAAGAATAAATTAGTTATTCACAAAAATTTTAAGTCAAAGTGGCTTTGGAAAAGCTGACTGTTGGGCTCCAGTGCTAACAGACTAACTGAGAAAAAAAATCTGAAAAAACAACTAAGGTCACTTTGGGGCAGCCAGGAAGACCCGAGTTGAAATTTGGCCTCAGATACTCGTTAACTGTGACTCTGTTACTTTACCATGTTTGCCTCAGTTTCCTTATCTGCAAAATAGGCTGAAGAAGGAAATGGCAAATCCTTCCAGTATCTTTGCCCAAATGGGGTCGCAAAGGATAATAAATAACAAGGACAAAAGATCACTTTGAATTTCAAGAGGCTCCTCCCTATGAAAATAGGGAATCTTTTTCCAACATAAAGGATTTGTTTTTTGCTTGAAAGTGACCACCTTCCTCTAGGATGTGGCCTCTACCCACGAAGCCTCGGTGGCTTTCACTGCCTCTATCTGACTCAGAAATTCTGCTCTACCCCCTCTTTGGGAGGGAAGGGAAGGTTGGTGGTGGCGTGGCACCGACCACAAGAGGATCTGCTGCAAAATACGGCTGCCCCATCTAGCAATGGGCACTGCAGTGGAAGGGCTCGTGTGTCGGTCTCTTGAGGGAATCGGTTCATTCAAGTAGGGGTACATTTGGACAGCAGCGGCCGGCTGCCACGGGCCAGGCCGGGCCCCAGGACTGACCATCTCCGTGAAGCCGCTTTCCCCAGTCCTTCCCCAGGGTAACCTTTCCCCCGGAGAAGCCCGCGGCCTAGAACCCCCCTCATTTTCTCTCCTTTTCCTTCTGAGCGTCTCTTTTGAGACTGGAAGTTATCAGTTCTTTGGGCACAATCAGGACACTGCCGTCCTGGCCGCAGTGGAGAGCGTACAGGTTGGGGTTGACGGGCCGGCCCTGGTCGTCTCGTAACCTACTGAAAACATCCTGGTAGAGGTGGTGGAGCTTCTGCTTCATGAGGTGAAGGGCCCTGCGGCACTGGGCCCGCTCGCGGGCGAGGCTCTCCCTCCTGGCCTGCAGGCCGCACACCTCCTCCTCCAGGCTCAGGATCACGTCCAGCTTGCGCTTGCGGCAGTTCTGAGCCGCCACTTTGTTTTTGCCCCTCCTTCGGATGTCGCGGAGCAGGGACACCTGCGTGTCCGTCAGGAAGCTCTTGGCCAAGACGCTGTTGAAGGAGTCCACGGGCATGCTGACGATCTCCTCCACCGAGAAGGGGAGACGCAGCGTCTTGGCGTGGCGCTCGTCCTGGCTCAGGGCACCCTCCCGGGCACGGGGGTAGCCGCTGCCTCGTCCGTCCTGGGACCTCGGGAGGCACGGAGAAAGGGCTTCGGGGGCCGGCAGACCCGGCCCGAGGGAGTAAGTGTGGTTGTGAAGGACGCGCTCCAGCACGGGCGCCCCGGAAGGCTCAGGACCCTGCTGAGCAGGTGGCCGGCCCAGCTCGCTGCTCTCTGGCCAGTGACCGCCCACGGCTCCCTCCAGCCCCTGGGGGGAGAGAGACGGAGCATGGCCGCTGTAACCCACGGCCCCTTCGTCATCCCATGGGGAAGCCGCCGGCTCGGGATTGGGCACAGGAGTGCTGCTGTGGCTGGAGTCTAAGGAAAGGCCAGAATCATAATCGGGCTCTTCAAAAAGCTGGGAAACTTCCAGTGGGTCAAAGCCCCCCTCCATAGCGAGCGACAGGAGATTGATCTCGTCAAAGATATTGTCGTCAAAGTCCAGGGGAAGATCTTGGGCTGCCAGGCTCCTGGCCCTGGTCTCGGCAGAAGGCACAAGTCCTGCCCAGTCCATCCCTGGGAGGGCAAGGGCGCTGCTGGAGTTCAGCGGGGAGAAGGCTTCCTGAGGCTGGGCAGCCCGGGGGTCTCTCCTGGATCCGTCGGGGCCCGACAACATGGCCTCGTGGAGGCTGACGTTGTGGCTAATCGCCTGGCTGAAGTCCCTGCCGTACTGGCCGGGAGCGTCCACGCCGTCGCCGCTGCTGTTACAGAGGGGCGGCAGGGGCCCACACAAGATGCCCTGGAAGGAAGGACAGAGCGTTAGACCGACATCCCCTTCGTCGTTGGAGGGAGGGTTTGGACATTGGGGCGCAACAATACGGAAGCGGGAGGTTCTATCGGAAACGGGGGGCTGGAGCCATTTAGCCAGCAGACACGAATCTGTGTGCACGGCCCCCCAACCTCATCTCATCCTGAGGGGCATCTGTGGTCTCCCCCAGGAGAACGCAAGCCCATCACGGCAGTGACTATCTATTCAAAACCCATCTGCACCCCCAGTGCTTTCTTAGAGTCTCCTAAATGTTTTTTTTCAGGCATTCACCAAATAGATTTGAGGGCTCCCTCCAGGGCTGCAGATTGCCCACACTCAGTCAGTTCCCCAGCAAGCCTTGTTAACTGCTGACAGCTCGCCAGGCACTGAGGTGTTCCACCTCACGCCGTCCTTGTGGAACTGCTGTCCTCCCCTACCTTTGCTCACCGAGGTTCCACCCAAAGGCTGACTACTTAGTCAAAGAGAGGGTCTCTGTCCTTCCCTGCCCCCTTCTCTCCCCGCCTTTCCTTCCTGGGGCACGTCAGTTCTTTGTGGGCAGGGGCTGGCGGCCTAGCTCGGCCCTGGCACAAAGCAAGAACTGAACAAATTAGTTCCAGTGTTACGGAAACCTATTTAGGAAACACAGCACGGATGGGCTATTCCTTTATCACGTTGCCACTGGATAAGCATTTTACATCAGCTTCCCGGGGATGCTGAGGTCCATGGAGTGCAGGTGATTTCATCATAGGATCACACGCAGCTCTAGAGCTGGGAGAGAATTATGGGTCAGCTAGGCCAACCTTCCCATTTTACAGATAAGGAAACTGAGGCCCATTGAAGGGAGATATGATTTGCTTAGGTTCACATACATTCAAAACTAGAATCTGAACCCACCTCTACCAGATCAGGGTTTCTTAAACCAAGTTCTGTGAATTAAAAACAAAACAACTAACCGTGTGATAACTGACTTTCTTTTAAAAATGTACGTCGTCTTTTCTCCCAAATATATGTAAAAATCTTTTTTTTTTTTTTAAATTGGAGTTCCAAATCTCTCCTTCCCTTTCCACACCTCACTGAGAAGGTAAGCGATTTGATACAGGTTGTAGATGGAAATATATTTCCATTATAGTCATGTTGTAAAAGAAAAATAGAGACTAAAACAAAAACCAAAACAACAAACGCAATGACAACAAAAAACAACTTCAAGGAAAATAAAAAAATAAAAAAAAAGTCTGCTTCAATCAGCTTTCAGACACTGTCAGCTCTTTCTCTGGGGATGGCCAGAATTTTTCAAACTCCGTCCTTCGGAGTGGTCCTGGATCGCTGCATTGCTGAGGGTAGCAAAGTCATTCACAGCTGATCCTCTTGCAACAAACACTGCTGTGACTTTGCACACAGAGCATGTCACTTAACATCGGCTCATGAAAGTCCCTTCAGGTTTTTCTGAGAGCATCCAGCTCATCATTTTTTTGGTAGCACAAATAGTATTCCATCGTAATCCCATAATCCAGTTTGTGTAGCCTTTCCCCGACAATGGGCATCCCCTCAGTTTCCAGTTCTTTGCCACCAGGAAAGAGTTGCTATAATCATTTTGGTACATAGTGGTCCCTTTTTTCTTTTAATCTCTTTTGGGAAACCAAACTAGTAGCTGCACTGCTAGATCAAAGGGCATACATGATTTTATAACCCTTTGCGCATAATTCCAAATTGATCCGCAGCATGGCTGAATCAGTTCACAACTTCACCAACAGTGTATTAATGTCTTTTTTTCTCCACATCCCTCCCAACATTGGTCATTTTCTTTTTTTTTGTCCCATCAGCCAGTTGAATAAGTATAAGGTAATAATACCTCAGAGTTGTTTTAATTTGTATTTCTATAATAATAATAAATAATTGTAAAATAATTATTTGATAATAATCAAATAGATTTTGAGCATTTTTTTAAAAAATGGCTATAGATGGCTTTAATTACTTCATCTGAAAACTGTTCCTATCCTTTAAGCATCTATCAGTTGAGGAAAGGCTCTTATTGTTATAAATTTGACTTAGTTATTTGAGAAATGAAGTCTTTATGAGAGAAACGTGCTTCCATTTTTTCAGTTACAATTGCTAAATGTATTTCTCTCCATCCTATTTCTTACCCCCATCCATTTAGTCTATTCTTTCTTTTTTCACTCTGTCCCTCCTCAAAAGTGTTTTGCTTCTGACTAACCCTCCCCGATTTGCTCTCGTCTATCCCAGGATCCCCCCAACACTTTTTCTCATCCCCTTCCTCTCCTACCTTCATGTACGGTCAAGTGGATTTTTATATGCGATTGAGTATACATGTTATATTCTCTTTGAGACAATTCTGATGAGAATAAGGTCCCTTCACTCCCTTCTTCCTCTCCACCATAAAACCTTTTTCTTGCCTTTTTTATGTGAGATAATTTACCCCATTCTACCTCACCCTTTCGCTTTCTCTCAACTCATTCTTCTTTCTCATTCCTTAATTTTATTTTTTAAAAGCTATTGTCTCTTTGTATTCAATTCCCACCTTGCACTTTGTCTATAAATACTCCTAACTGCCAAATAATAAGAAAGTTTCTATGAGTTACAGGGATCATTTTCCCCTGCAGAAATGTAAATAGTTTAATCTTAAGTCTCTAAGCAATTCCCTTTCCTGTTTACCTTTTAATGCTTGTCTTGAGCTTGTATCTGAAAGTCAAATGTTCTTTTTAGCTCTTCCTTTACATCAAGAATGCTTAAAGGTCCTCTATTTATTGAATATCCGTTTTTTTCAGCTGGAGGATTATGGTTGGTTTTTCTGGGTGGGTGGTTCTCGGTTTGCCTCGGAATATCTGACACTCCCAATGCCCCAGCCCTTGAATGTAGAAGCTGCTAAATTTTCCATTCTCCTGACTGGCTGAATGAATCTTATTTCTTTCTGGCTGCTTCCGATGCTTTCTCCTTGACCTGGGACCTTTGTGTGTTTTGGTGCTTTCAGATTTGTGATTCTGGGAAGGTTCTATCAGCTTTGCCAAAGGGCCCGTGTCCTAAAGCAGCAGACTTTCCAGTGTACCATTCTCACTCACACATACACACACTCACACTCTCACACACACTCTCACTCACTCTCACACACTCACACACATTCACACACACACTCACACTCTCACTCACACACACACACACACTCACACACACATTCACACACATACTCACACACTCACACATACACACTCATACACACGCTGCCTCACTTGGCCATATCTCTAAATTGGTTACAATTCTGAGTTAGAAAAACACTACGTCCTAAAAAATAAAGTGAAAACTTCTTGTCCTTGTGGTCTGAGTCCACTTTAGGCAGATCTGAAACCCTTGGACTTAGCCCATTCCCTGTTTGCACTTCAGTGGTTTTTGCTCAAAACCTGATTCCTTTAAGGGGATAGAAACCATTCTCCATGTCACCTTTTTTGGGGTCCCAGGCCTGCCTTGGCGGGTGCCGTGGTCACAGGACCACCCATTTCGAAGACTGGTTTCTGAGTCTATGAGAACTCGTGGCTGTGGGCCTGAAGCCTTGAGGAACCGTCAAGGTTTCCTTGCAGAGGATTTGGTCTGATGGTGACGTCTGACTGTCCAGCCCTGACCTCTCTCAGAAACGCTGTCTCGTGTCTCAATATCATCGCTCACCCTTGATAGCTCAACCTGGGGATTCCAAACTCCCTGTGTCCATGGTGGAAGCCGTGGGCTCTTTCCCTCAGAACCCTCCCATCTTCCCTTCCTCCCACACTCAGGGATCTCTCTTGGACGGCATCTTTGGGCCCTCCTTAGTCCATGCATCTGTTTGCATCCCACTTCTCCCTTTGGGACATCCCTCGGGGACATCTCTCGTTCCACTCACAGCTCACCCCCAGCTGCTGCAAACCTTCCTCATCCCCCCAGCTGCTGCTATAGCCTTGGTGTGTGTGTGTGTGGGGCTGCCTGTTCCCTCAGCACAGGCCCCACCACGCCATTCCGCTACCCAGAGCCCCCCTTCCTCCCCAGCACTTCAGGCCGGATCCCTCTTCTCTTTCCAGTCCTCTTATAAGCAGTGACCCCGGCCCTGCAGCTCCTGGGGCTCCTCACTCCCCACTCCTGGCGGCCTTTCCCCCTTCTTCCGTTTCCCCCTTCTGTAGGAAGCCTTTCCTGGCCCTTCTCCGTCTCTGAGGATATCTGCACGTTCTCTCTCTGTGTTAGACATGGCAGGGACACTTTGTGCTTCTCTTTGTACTCTGCCTGCACATAGTAGGTGCCTGATAAAGGTTTCCCCCTACTGTGCGTTCTCTCCCAAGTGCCTCCTCTCCACTATACTCGAGGGATCCTGCCCATTTCCTGCGCCTGACACGAGGTGGGGAACGGGCAGCTGTGGCTCCCGACCTGTTAAGGGCAGGCAAGTGGCTGCAGGGGACTCCAGAGCTCTTCTCTCTGGGCTTTCCTGGGGGCTGTGACTCGGGGTGCAGTAAGGGGAACCCCCCACATACAGGGAAGAGACAAGGGGCCGGCAAAGCGGGCCCCTTCCTCCTTCTTTTGGGACAAAGGTACCTAGGCCTAAAGTGGGAAGCTTGGAAGGAAATCCTCCTCTCACTTTTCGATTGTTCAGTGAATAATTTTTATTTCCCTTTTAAGCACAAACTCCTTGATTCACAGAAAAGTCTGGCTGGAGACAACGTTTATGAAGCCCACTCTGCGCCAGGCACTAAGTGCTTGACAAATATTAATTTATTTGATGGTTGGTTGATTATCATTTCATTTGCTCATCACCACAATCCTCAGAGGTAGGAACTGTGAGGATTCCCATTTTACAAACCCCATAAATGTGAAGGTGCCAGGATAAGGAGCTATCACTTTCCCACTGACAGCTGCGTGATTTGGGGTGAATCTGCTTTTTACTAAGGAAGGGCGGAGGGGGAGGGAATCGTGAAGAAGACTGAGGGCTCCTGGGCCCCAGCAAGCTGCTTGGTCCTTTGACAAGGGAGGGAGGAGCTCCTGAGAGGGAAGAGAGAAGGTCCCGGACTAGGGAATATGGCAAATATTGTCAGGCCTGTTGGCCAAGGTACTGATCGATTTTTCAGGGCTCCCCCCTTTTTAAAATATTTATGGGGCGGCTCCCTGGGCACAGGGAGGGGAAGGATACAGCAGATACTGTCAGTGACAATTGAGAATTCTTTTTTTTAAAGAAAGCAACTAAGGTAGGAAAGGAAGAACTGAATTCTGGGAGTTGGGAGTGAATGTCACTGCCCAGGATACACAAGTGAGGAGGCGCAGGTGACACTGTTGCAATGATGGAGTTTTCAGTGTTACATTATCTAAGGCAGGGGTCCTCAAACTTTTTAAATAGGGGGCCAGTTCACGGTCCCTCAGACTGTTGGAGGGCCGGACTATAGTAAAAACAAAAACTTTGTTTTGTGGGCCTTTAAATAAGGAAACTTCCTAGCCCTGGGTGAGGGGGATAAACGTCCTCAGCTGCTGCATCTGGCCTGCGGCCGAAGTTTGAGGACCCCTGATCTAAGGCATTGAAGGTCGGATAGGTGAGTGGGCTTGGGCTCACAAGGGTGAACTATGGACAGGGATAGCTGTGGGACTGTGGCTAAGTCACTTAAGCTCTTGGGTTCTGCTTCTGGATCCTATATTTTAATTTCCCTGATAATTCCGGGTATTTTATGTCAGCATTTACATCATTGCTCTGAGGAGGCGCCTTTGGTCTCATCATCCCCCCAGGAGGCTCTGGGAGCCAGAAGGGGCTAAGAACCTTGATCCGGAGGCCGAGCTCCAGGCTGGGATTTACTGACCATGGGGCCTCATGCAGTTCCTGCCTTTCCCTGGGCCTTAATTTGCTCACTTGAAAGAGGGGGTAACCTGATGACCCCTTTTGCTGAAAGGCAGAGTCAAGGCTTGGATGGGATGTGACTCGTGAGGAAGGTGGGACGACCCTGGGACGAGAGCGAGTGAGGACGCTCAATGACTGTTACACCCCCCAATGGCAGCTCCCAGGGGTGGATGGACTGAGTTCTTGGAGCTGGGCCACTCATTACAGATGGGGAAACTTCCAGGGCTGATGATGTACTCACAGCCACGCTGGCCAGGTCTGGACTTGGGTCACAGAGATAGGGCCGGGAGGGGCCTCTGTGTCTGACCCTCTCATTTCACAGAGGAGAAGGGGGTGACCTGCTCGGGTCGGAGGTCCTGCCTTCTCCCCCGCAGCCCCTCCCACTGTCCCTAGGAGCTTGGCCAGGGGAAGGGTACGGCTGACCCCGGGGCTCCCCCCATCCCCGGCCCTGCAGGGTTACCTCCGGGGAATTCTCCATCGGGGGTGTCATCAGGGGGAAGATGTCTTCCAGGGACCAGCCCACATCCGAGTCATCCCCATCACCCTGTAAAAGACACAAGAAGAGGGATGGTTTCTTAAAGCTGCTGGTTTGAAGGAGCCGCCCTGACTGGGGAGAGCCTGGACCAGCAGCTGCCCTCCTCTGCGCCCCACTAACCTTCCCTTCTGGCTGGGGGCCCTTTTCCAGGAAGCTGCAGGGGGAAAAGAAGCTTCTTCTGGGCTCATCTCTCAGGCCATGGGAGAAACTGGCCGGGTTCCTCCCGCAGGGCACTTTGCCCTGACCTTGGAGGTCGGGACAGGGCCCTTGATGGGGCGTCCAAGAGCATTTTGAGAGCAATCTCCATTTGTCACACTGGGTAATTTTTTGATTCATGATAAGAAGGAGTCCACAGGCTTCCCTCAACCCTTTTATGTTCTACTGAGGGACTGAGTTCCAAGTGACAGATGATGTACTTTCTACATCTCTATTGGTGGGATGGTTCTCTCCTCACTAGGATATAAGCCTCTGAAGGCAGGAACCCCGAGTCCTCGGCCCAGAGCCCGGCACTTGGCAACCCAAGTGATTGACTTTTGCCAAGGTCACCCCAGATCTTTCTTCCCCCTCTACCTGCCTTCTTCCCCCTAAAGAGACCTCCCCATAATGCACAGGGTCTTCCGTCTCTGTTCCTCTGGGTTCGGGCCTGTGTGACCCAAATTTGGCTCCCTCTCCACCACCCAAGACCAGCTCTTTCTCAGGAATGGAGCAGCATCTGGAGGATGCTCCTGCTAAGGGCCTTTTTCCAAGCCCCTCAACGCCCACTGAAAGTGTTCCGAGAACTCGGTGAACTCCAAGGAACAAAGGCTGCCCTTAGGCAAACCGGTGGCCAAAGGTGAGTTCTTCTGGGGCACTTGGACTCTATGTGCCTTTCATCATGCTTGATGGCATACGTTCTGCCCTCAGAGTAAAAATACAGGATTGCTCTAAATAATCTAGAGAAGCTTCCCCACCCTCCACCCACGGCACAAGGATTCTGCCCCTGAATCCGCCAGAGACCTGTTAGTCAATGAGGCACTTGGCTCTTTTTGTGCCTCAGTTTCCTCATTTGTAAGGCAAATAGAAAGTACTTTGCCATCTTAATGACACAAATTCTAGCTATTATTATTATGTAACAATTATTACACAAAACCATATATTTATTATATTTATATAACTATATATTGATATATAACTGCATATAATAATAATGTAATTTATAATACTTAACATCATTAATAATAATGGTAGCTAACATTTATATAGTACTTCTTAGGTATCAATTATTGGGCTAAATGCTTTGTAATTATCAGCTCATTTGATCCTCACAACAACCCTAGGAAGCAGGTGTTGTTATGATCTCCATTTTACAGATAAGGAAACTGAGGCAGACAGAGGTTCATTCACTGAGCCAAGGTCACCAAGGTAATAATAATGATATTAAGATACAAGAAGAATATGGTCAAGCCAGAATTTCAAGCCAGCATCCTTCCTGCTGACTCCTATTTAATTCTGGAGGCACTTTTTAGGGAGGACATTGAAAAGGTGATGAGCAGACAGGAGGGTTAACCGGAAAAAAGAATTAATAACTAAATTATTAAAAAAAACTTTAAAATAATTAAACAATTAAGAATTAAAGTGTAGAAATAATGCCTTATGATAATTAAATAATGATGGTTAAGTGACCTAAAATAATCTCTAAAAATCATTTGATAACTAATGATGAGAAAATGAAGGCAGAAAAGCCAAAACTTTTTGGATGTGATAGCTCTTTTTCAATATTTAATGAGCACCTGATGAGGCACAAGGCTTCCTCTATTTGGCTCCAAAGGCCAAGACTCTGATGAATGAGGATCCTTGGGGAAAGGAGGGCAGGGCAGCCGGGCTCTCCTGGCTGGCACCGGGGGCACTACCGGGCTCCAGACTGTGAGCGTGGGCCAGGAATGATGGACAAAGGCCCTTGGAGCTGAAGTAGAGGGAGTGGGGGAGGGAGTCTGGGCCTGAGGGGGTGGCATGGATAAGGAATCCAAACTGGCCCAGAGAGGTAGAGAGTGGGGCCAGCAGGAAGGTATGTTCTACACGTGTTCTGTTCTTCGGTGAGTGGCCTGAGGAAGGCTCTGTTTCCATTTGTCCCATATATCCTAAGTGAGCACCTCTGCCAAGTAGTCCTGGGAGAGGAGCATCCATCATTCAACATTTATTAAGCCTCCTACTTGCCCGGCACTGTGACAGGCCCTGGGATACAAAAGACAGAGCCTGCCCTCAAATGTGAAGGAGAAGTGGCGGATGAAGGCAAAGTAAAAGGCAGGAGCCCTGCCCTGGAGGGAGAAATGGGGGATCAAGGCAAAGTAGAAGGCAGGAGCCCTGCCCTGGAGGGAGAAATGGGGGGTGAAGACAGAGTAGAAGGCAGGAGCCCTGCCCTTGGGGAGCTTACAGTTTGATGGAGAGAAAAGAGAAACACACTAGGGAGAGTTAACTACACAAGACACTATTTCACTGATCCCGTACAGCAGACTCTGCCTTTTTTGTAAATTTTGGAAGAGTCAGGTCTGGCCTTGAAAGGCCAATTGTTAAGGGGCAGGTCAGTTCTCCGAGAGCCTCCACAGCTGTGGATTGTGACTCCTGAGGGAGTTGCGGGGGCAGCCTTTACTGACACAGGTGTTGCTCGTGATGGGGAAAATAAATTGGAGGCAGAGGGAAGAGGAGGGAGGTCAGAGAACGCATCGGCCTCTCGGTTGGAGGGCAGAGGACAGCAACGGCTTCTCGGTCTCCTTGTGTTACCGTCACCCTCTCCCAGGAAGAGGATTCTACAGCTCCGAGTTAGACCTCCAGCGGCCGCTGGCAGGTGGCTCCTGTATCCAACAGCCAGCATTCCAAGATGGCGCTCCTATGACCCCTACGAATTTTCCAGGTGTAAGTAAACAATATTAATTTTACTTTTGCTTTTTGGTTTTTTTTTTTTTTTTTTTTTTTTTTTGCCAGGCAAATGGGTTAAGCGGTGGACGATATTTTTTAACTGAATCACAAGCAATAAGTATCGTGAAATGCTTTGTCAAAGCCAAGGGGGACTGAAAAGGGAGTGGGGTCGGGAAGCGGGAATAAGAGATGGTTAGATGGGGCAGCTTGTGGATGCTGCTGACCTCCATGGAATATTAAAAGAGCAGAGCCACCGAGATAACATGACAAAAACTGCTGGGAAAATCGAAGCGCTGTAGGACGAAACGAGGCCACGGCCGGGGGTTGTTCCTTTACTATTTTTGTATCATTGATCCCTTTGGCAGGGCCTGAAGAAGCCCATTGGCTCCTTCTCAGAATCCGGTTTTTAAAGGCAAAAAACAAAATACAGAGGATTAAAAAGGAAGCCGATTATGCTGAGATAAAGATGTAATTTTCTTCCCCACCCAAGTTCATTGATTTCCTAAATCTATCTATGGATCTCCCAGGGGTTTGACCCCAGATTTAGACCAACATCTCCCAGCATATACAGTTATCCCTTCTCCATTGTGACTTTCCCAATTGTCATTTTGATACATTGCATAAGAAACTGAAATGAATTTGAGGGGACTGTTGCAGAAGCCACAGATGGTACCTGAAGGCCAGGAGAAAAAGCTTAGAACCTCAGAAATGCATAAAATAGATGTGTAATATTATATAATATCAACATAGCTTTTAATACTGTTAACACCTCACAAAAGAAAAGAAACTCAAATTTCTCTGGTATAAAGGGAAGGTCAAAAAATTTGCTCAGATTTTTCAGGTCATGGGAGTGCTGCACTCCCAACCCCCATTAAGTGAAGGGGATAACTACTACAAAAAGCTCCAGATGGACATGGCCTGAATACAGAGAGCAGCAAAGTAGGACTACGGGTGAAAAAGTCAAGGAAGATCAGAGACAGTGGTGCGGTTTTAATTATTTAAAGAGCTTTTGCACTAACAAAATCAATATAGCTAAAATTAGAAGAGGAACAGTTGAATAGAAATATTTTTTCCAGCAAGACATTAAAATATATAAGGAATATATAAGAACCAGAGCCATTCTCCAATAAATGGTAAAAATATAAATAGGCAGTCTTTTAACAGTTGCATGTTAACTTAACATTAGTTCAAATGACGAATAATGGAAAGAACAACAAATTAAAATAACTCTTGAGGTTCTACCGCCCACAGATCAGCTGAGATAATGAAAACTTGCAGGAATGGAGGAAGGATGTTGTTGGTAAAGCTGTGAATCAGAGCTGGCGTTCCGGAAAATGACTCTGGAACTCTGTCCCCAGAGTAACAAAACTGAACGCTCTTGTACAAAGTCTACTATTACAGGGATCAAATGTTTAGTGGTAGCAAAGATCCGGGAACTAAGGGGGTGCTTGTCACCTGAGAGGTGTTTGAACAAATTATAGACTATTAGAGTAATGGAATATTATTGTGTTTTAAGGAATGACTAGGATGGGTTTGGAGAAACCTGGGAAGATTTGTATGGATGAACGCAGAGGGACATGATGATAACTACAACATAGCAAACAAAAACATATGGACGCTGGCTCCTGTTGCTATTTAAAATTATTTTGAAGGCTTAAGAACTCCCCTTTTTCTTTTTGATCTGATTTTTCTTGTGCAGCACGATAATTGTGGAAATGTGCACTTCTTCTATACATATGTTTAACATTTGGATTACTTGCCGTCTAGGGGAGAGAGTAGGGGGAAAGGAGGGAAAAATCTGGAATACAAGGTTTTGCAGGGTTAATGTTGAAATTTTCCCATGCATATATTTTGAAAATAAAAAGCTTTAACAAAAAGAGTTAAAAACTCTTGTCAAGATAGTGATCAACCAACACTACAGAGAACCAGGTTTAGAGTCATCAACCCATCAGAGGGATGGAGAGATCAAAGACCAGGATGAGAGACGCGCTGTTGGACGTGGTGGATTTGTTTTACTTGGTTAAGGGTATGCTTTTTTATTTTTAAGTTGTGGGAGTAGAGAAGAAAAATGGGCCTTTGTATCATTTTTTTTTTTTAAATGCATAGAACAAAAGAAGGTTCAGAAGCAGATAGAAATAAGCAGGATGGCTTTCAAAAAACTAATAGGTTGAATTTATGCTAATCTTTTAAAAAAACAAAAACAAAAAACTAACATCTGTACAGAATCCAGCTGAAGTATCATGTACAAGCTTCTAATCTCAGAATGCTGGCCCTAGAGTTCAAATCCTGCCTCAGACATTTACTAGTTTGGTGATTCTAGACAATTAATTTCGGGTTTCTTTGGTTTCTGCATCTGTAAAATGGGCTGGAGAAGGAAATGGCAAACCCCTCCTCCAAGGCAACCCCAAAAGGGGTCACGATGAGCTGGACATGAATGAAACAAGTGAATGACAACAGCAATCTTTTCTCTCTCGGTAGTTGTGATTATTGAATAAAATAACAATTGCTTAGCACAGTGTCTGGTACATAGTAAATGTTAGCTATTAAGTATGAAACAAAAAAATTAAAATGAAAAAACAGTGTTTAGGGAAGGCTGAAGGTACATGGGGAGGTGTTCTGTGGACCAGAATCTCCAGGATGAGAAAGCATGGCCGGGTAGGGTGTTGGAGAAAGTGACTGCCTGATGGATCAGGGATCCCTTTCAGGATGCTTCACAAGTGCATTCTGGGGTTTCCCTCAACATCAGTGCAAAGACTTTTGGCTACTGGGCCCTTGGGAACGCAGAACTAGGAAAGTTCCTTTCAAAGGAAGGGGGATAGGACCAGAGCTGAGGTGTCCAGGAAGTGGGACAATAGACCAGCTAACGGACCCAGGCTGATCACTGGAGGCAACACCTGTCAGAAGTGCAGGTACAGGCCAGCCATGTAAAAACAAAGGGAGGTAATAATAGGAAGAGCACAAGTGGGGTTGGGGGCAAAGAGAGGGAGCAACAAGGGGACAGGAAAGAAAACAACCTCCAGCTGAAGAAATGCAAGGTGGAAGTGTCTCTGAGGTCAGAGCAGGGGAGCTCTTTAGAACCAGATGAAGACACATCCACTCCAGGGGTAATTATTCAAAAGTTAATGTGCTGGGGGGTTTTTAATTTTCTTTTTAAAAATTCTGAACTTGGTATATAATAGAGCATTTCAACATGCCAAGGAGAACTTAAAATTTGGGGATTAAAACATGGATTTCTCTTCTCCCACAATATGCAGGTGTGGCCCCCAACTTTTCCTGCATTTTGGCAAGGTCTATTTTTACGTGCCAGAAGCAGAGATTGAGTGAGGAAAGGGGACATCAGCCAAAAGAATTCTGTGCAGATAACGGTGCTCCTCACTCTGGCTGACCAGGCAGGAGAACACCGAGACGTTCTCCAATATCCTGTTTGCTTCAGGGGATTAAAAGGTCCATCTCTCTGAATCATCTATACAAGGAAGCCCAATTGGAGGAAAAATGTCTCTTGAACAGATGATGACTGTGGATGGGTTGGTCCCAAATTTGAGTAAGAGGAGAGTGGGCTGGATTTCCTTCTGGAAACTGCATAATTCCCAGCATTCTATGCAATGATGAGATATAGAAGAGTGTAAAGACAGAGTTAGCCCCCTGGATGCCTTAGAATCGGGCAGAGTCAGGATAAGCAAAAGTCCTTGGTCTTTAGGGGGAGAAGTGAAGGGAACGGACACAGGATCTCCACGACCTCCCCTCTCTTCATCTACCACCAAAATGTCTCTGGCTTGTCTTATTCCACCCCCTAACCCTTCCCACAATTCTCTGTATACACCCAAAGATTGAACCAGCACAGAATAGTGGGAAGGGCCATTTTCCAGACAAAAACAAGCAACGTGAACGGTGTGCTGTTGGGGAATGAAGGTTTTACAACAAGAAGATACATTCTCATGTTGGATCCCCCTCGCACCCTTTTGACTCGAACATGAAAGTTGAGTGTCCTGGGTTCAAGGTTTGCTTCGGGTCCACATGCCTAAAACTATGGCTCGGAGGCCCCCACTATGAAAGGCTCCCTTAGTAGTCGGCCAGACAACATGATGAGCTCAAAGTAAAGGCATTTACCGAGACTTCTCATAAGAACAGTAACTGTAAAACACCCTGAACCTGCGCCTCCCTCTCTTGCAAATACACAAAGCATTATGGGAAGAAGCAAAAACAGACTCCTTTAATCAGCTCTCGAGTAACAGTTCATCATAGTCGCTGTCACTTGACTAAACTGTTCTCTCAAAAGTTGCTGACTATTTTTAAACAAATTTCCTTTTAGGAGATTAGGGACTAGATTAATTAAGAACACATTTTACTCTATTATAATTATCATTGCATAGCTGTAATAACATTGCATAAATGATCATAATGATGTTGACAAATAGCCTTCTCTTATCTTATATAGTTTCATCAGGTGGCCTGGAAGAAACTTTGCTGAAATCCTAAGTCCAGCTAAAATCCCACCTTCTATAGGAAGTCTTTCCCAGCCCCTCTCAATTCTAGTACCTTCCCACTGTTAGTGATTTTCTATTTATCCTGTATTAAGCTTTCTTTGTACATACTAGACTGTCCATTGTCTCTCCTGTCTTCCATTATATTATAAGCTCCAAGAGGACGGGCCTATCTTTTGCCTCTTTTTGTATGAAGAATATAGTAGGCGCTTAATAAGTGCATGTTGACTGTGGATTACCTTAATCGACCTCCTACTACATTAAAGATATTAATCTAATGGAGGGGGCTCTGATGGACCGTACATACATCCTCACAACCCAAGAAGGCCTCCAGCTGAGGCCCAGGGACGGATGGGCCCACGCTGAGCCGGGCAGCTCTGCCTTGTTGGGAGGTGATTCAGGCCAGTTCCAATAGACTTGTGATGGAGAGAGCCATCTGCATCCAGAGAGAGGCCTGGGGGCACCGAGTGTGGATCAAAGTATTGTATTTTCATCTTTTGTTGTTGTTTGTTTGTTCTTTCCCCCCCCCCTTTTTTTTTTCTGGTCTGATTTTTTTTTTCTTGCTCAGTATGATAAATATAGAAATATGTTTAGAAGAATTGCCCGTGTTTAACCTAGATCAGATTATTTGCTGTCTAGGGGAGGGGGGGAGGAGGGAAGGGAGAGAATCTGGAACACAAGGTTTTGTGAGGGGAAAATGTTGAAGTCTATCTTTGCCTGTATTTTGAAAAATAAAAAATGAATGTCAAAGTCTCTTTACATATAATTGGAAAAAACAAACTGCTCTTTACAAGAAAAAAGACGTTCGTCTCAACTTGTTTGCCTTTTAAGATGGGGTCTCTTTTTCTCGCGGGTGGGGGAGGAACGTTATTTGAGGGTCCAGTCTTGGGTGAGCCGGTACTGCACCCTTTCTTCCCCCCCCTTCCCCCCAAGTGCCAGGCTGCTGACTGGCTCAGCCCAAGGCATTTGGAGCTGCTGAGCCTGGGGAGCCTGGATTACAGGGGAGGCTCCCAGAACCCTCTTCTTTGAAGATCAAGAACGGGAGTTAAAACCTTGTTCAAACCTACTGATCCACACCTGAAGCTAATAAAAGTGACACCATTCAGGGCCCTGTTAAGCACCTGGCCCTGGGGTACAAAAACAAAGCCCATCCCTGCCCTCCAGATTGGTCCGGGAGGAGGAGGGCAAGGCCCCAAACAGTGTCCTACAGGAGCCAGTCTGATCGTGGGCCCCAGAGCGGTGACTAACCCGGACCTGAAATGTTGTAAAACCAGCTGCCAACCAGCAGGGCCACATGACGCTTGGGGCTCTGAAATGGGGTTTGGAGCCAGGGCCCGGCCACTGGCGCCTCTCTGGCTGGAAGCCTGAAGGTGGGACTTGAATGGGGAAGCCTTGGGGGCGGGATGTAGACCCTCAGAGCAGTAGGGAGGGAATAAGCAGTGTGAATGGACAGGAGGAGAGCATCCGCATCAGGATTTGAACTCGTGCTCTCTGGTTGCCTCTGTAATTCACTTGCTAGTCATGGCATCCCCGCCATGATGTCACCGTGCTATTTGAGAACGAAGGACCATCGACAATCCAAGGCCATATGGGGTTTACAGGATTTTCCATAGGGAAAATCGCAGGAATGAACAAAGCAGGGAAGCCCAATGGGGAGAGATGGCCTCTGAGCCCTTGGGTACAAGGCTGGAAGCCCTTTGGGGCAGCCTTCTAGACTGACTAACTCCAGGGCAGCTGCCAACTGCAGCGATGGAGGGATTTCTTCTCCGGGAGATCCCTCCTATCTATCTAGACAAAAACACCCGAGAAATGGTCGCCGGTGAGGATCTTCCCTAAGATGCTGGAATAAGCATTGCCTGAGAAGCCATCGTGCTTTTCCTGGTGGGAGTGGTGGGACCTCTGCCGCCGTCCTGTGCCCACCTGCCTTCCTTCCCAGGCCCGGCACAGCCCCCGAGCTCCTTTTATGTAGCAGCTGAGGGGGCCTGAGTCTGGGCTGAAAGTTTGGGGTCTAGCTTTCCCCAAACCAGGCAGGGGGGCAGCAGCCCCTGCTTCTGTGGCTCATGAGTCAGCCTCGGGCCCCCGGCGAGGATGGGGTTACCGCAGGCTGCTGCTCTCTTCCCACTTCTGTGTGCGTCAAAGCACAAGTCTGTACACAATTGGTGTTTAATAAGTAAGTGCTGGCTGACTAATGGAAGGATATCTGAGGTTCACATTCTGCTGGGGGGAAGTACAAGCAAAATAAATCAAGAGTCATTGGGGAAGGGATAAAATTAGGGGGGGATTGGGAACCGGCCCTTGTGGTACTCGGACTGCGCCTTGAATCTAAAAAGCCGAGGTGATAAGGGAAGGCAAACCTGGAATGAGGGCCCCTGGGATTCCCTTGGCTGACTTCCTGGGGCCGGCCAGGGGCTCTCTGGGAGCAGCAGCTCGGCGTTCCTGTCCTGGGCGAGGAGGGGGACAAAAGCCCTGCAGGTAACTTCAGGGGCCCCGCTGGCCGGCCCCTGGCTCTCCAGATGAGGCGTCCCCTGCACAGTTGGGCAGCGTTTCTGGGAGAGGCCTGTTTGTGCTGAGGGAGGGAGGAGGCGGCCTGAGAACGGCGAGGGCGCTGTCCCCGGCGTGGCCTCAAACCGGCCACGGCGTGAGGCGATCCCGAGGGGTCCCCACGCCGGCCACAGGCCAATGGCAGACCTTTGGCCCAAGGGACAGCGGCTCTAAATCTTGGCTTGCTGATTCCTGGCCGCCTGACCTTCTGTTGGGGGGGGGGGGAGACCCTCTGGGACGGCCCCAGGGCCCTGCCAGCTGTGTCCAGCTGTGGGTTCTCTGAGCTGTGGGACCCGAGCCAGACCCGGACGAGTCCCTGCAGAGCCCTCTGGGGAGGAGCCTGCTCTGGCCAGGGGAGTCTGATCCCTCTTTCGCCTCAGAAGAGTCCATGGGATACCTCAGGCAGACATCCTCCTCCCTGCTCCTCCCTAAAGCCTGCTCTTACCTAAGCCACTCCTAGCCCGTGGGCAGAGCCCCGCCACCCTGGGAGAGGGCACGAGCCCACCATGCCCCCCCGGGGGCCCAGGCCAGACCCTTCCCGGAGCCCCAGGGGAACAGCCTTTCTTCCCAGGGCCAGGTCCCTTCACTGCTCTTGGTTTCCTCCTCAGTAAGAAGGGGGGGGTTGCTCTGGTGGCCGAGGAAGGTGTCTCTGCTGCCCAGGCTGGGGGCGGAGAGTGGAATGCAGACCCGGCCCCTCACTAGGCCAGTCGGCCTTCCTCGGTTTCCTGGCTCTGCAGGCAGACTGAGGGTTACCGTGGTCACTAATCCCCACGTGGAATGTCCCCCGGCCTGGGATCACCTCGAGGCGCCTGCTGCTGCCCCAGAGGCAGCCCTGGGACTCACAGCTTCTTTCTCACCCATGGCCCTAGGTCCATCCGGAGCTTTAAATTGTCCTGCTGTGAGCAAACATGCTGAGTGACTACGGGGCGGCCGCTCACGTGGGGGACTCCGGGGACAGGCCCACCTGAGAAACTTCCTGTACCTGGGCCCGGGAGGGGAGATGGAGACCAGCCCCAGCGCCCAAGGAGGCTGTGCACCCAACCCTGGGAGTCCCTCTGCCTCAGACCGGCTGGGGAGACCTCCAGAGATAGCTGGGGGCTGGCTGTGTGCCAGGGGAAGCCACGGGGCCCAAGGGGGCAAAAACCTGGCCCTGCCTCCCTGCCTGGGTAACTGAACAGGCTTCTTGTCTACTGCAGACCTCGATTCTCCTCATCTGAAAAATGGGTAGCTTGAGCCAGATGGCATCTGGCCTATGGCTTAGGATGCTATGACCTTTCACCCCCACATTTTCTTCAGCCGTACAATGAGAATCACCAACTTAGCCCCTGAGGTCTGTCCCCACAGACCAGCATTTGAAGGTGGCCAATCAGGTGGGACTCCTGCTCTGAGGCTAGAGACGATGATGTCTGAGGGAGGGGGCTTCCATACTGAAAGGTCCCACAAGTCCCTGAGTCCGAGGAGGCAGCAGGTGCCCAAGCAGGTGCTTGGGGCCGATTCTGAACTGCTGGCACTGAGGGGCCACAGCTGGTTGGTCGCGGTGTGGGCTGAGGGGCAGCTGGGCCGGTCGGGGGCTCCTGAGGCTGTTAGACTCTTCCCAGAACACAAACTTAAGCTGCACTTTTGCTACTTGGAAACTCCCCCACACCAAGATTTCCTGGGAACAAAAGTTGGGAGGTGGAGAGATTCCCCACAGAGCCCGGATCTTCCTGCTGCGGCTCAATGAGCACAACGGGCCTACTATGCGCCAGGCTGGAGATGGGAAAGAAGTGGGTCCTTGACCCCCGGAGCTTATGGGACTTCCGGATCCCTCTGAGGAGTCAGTGTCGGGGTGGGGGGGGAACAGGCGGGTGAGACTCTCTCAGGCTCCTGCCATGTGACATAGGTGCACGGGACCCCCCCTAGAGCTGAGGGAACAGGCTCAGAAAGCAGGATTCCCACCCAGGTCCTCTCTCTCCCCTGGTCACGGCGCACACGACCTCCCTCCCCAGAATTCCCTGCTGCTAGCCACGGGAGCCCTGGTTCTGGTCCTGTCTCTGACAGAAACTGTGCGGCCCTGGAGGTAGGCACACCCGGGCCTCAGTTTCCCCAGCTGTAAACTACCTGGGCTCCCTGGCTCTGAACACTTCAAGGGGCTCCAGAAGTCAGTGGTTAGTGAGGCTCTTGGCCATGAACTGCTCCCTGAGAGAGGCTGACGGCACTTTACCTTTCAACCCTCAGACCCAAAAGACTGAAAAAATAAACATTATTGGATCTGGGCTTTCCTTTGTGGGACTCCTCCCTCTCCCCCATCGGGGCCTCCCTCTCCCCACACGGGCACCTCCCTCCCCTGTCCCTCTCCCTCTTAAAGGGTCCCCAGGGGTCCCGAGGCTCCCAGATTCTCAGGCTAACTTTCTCCCTGCCCAAGGGGACTCTGAATGCTCATTTAACTCAGGACAGACCTCAAGCCCAGGCTATTCTTGTATCAGGCCCTGCCCAAGGCGGCCCACCCCATCTCACCCCGTGGGGAAGGTTGGCCCTGGCCCAGTGAATGGGACTTTGTCAGGGAACATTACTTTTTGCCTCTCCGAGGGCATCCTGAGCTACTGAAGGCTTTCTGGGCTCCCTCTCCCACAGCTGGAGGACCCTAGAGCTTAACTAACAGCATGAGGACAAATCATGGCATCTCTGAAGCATGCATGCCTACTATGTGCCAGGCACTGGAGACAGGTAGGATGGGGGCTGAACATCTATGAAGTACCTATTATGTGCCAGGCACTGCAGAGAGATGGGATGGGGGCTGCGCACCTGTGAAGCACCTACTATGTGTTAGGTAGAGAGATGGGATGGTGCCTGAGCATCTGTGAAGCACCTACTATGTGCCAGGCACTGGAGACAGGGAGGATGGGGTTAGGGCCTGTTATTTTATTTCAAAAGGGAACTTCAGGGCCTTTTTCTGCACGTTCTGCATGAGGCTCCCTCACTGGGAGATCCTTGGCCTTGCCCAAGGTCACACAGAGAGTGCAGCTGGAGGAGGCCTGGATTTTCTGAGGCTGAGCTAGCATAGAAACGTGCATACCTACTAAGAGCCTGGGGTCCGACCCCTCTGACCCTTTCTGGGCCCAGAGGGCAGAGGGATTTGGTGCCAGCCTGGGACTATTGTTCTCAGGGAGAGGTCGCCCATTCAGTGAAGGGAATGGCCCCCATCCTCATTCTCCCCACCAGGGGTGGGTGTGGGTAGGCCTTCCTCACCGCCCCCATGGGCTTCTTCCCTTCAAAGCTCAGCCCTGGAGCCACCTCCTCCTGAAGCCCTCCCTGATTCCTCCAACCCCACTGCAGCTCAGCGACCTCTCACTTGTCTCCATCACTCCTCGCTCTCCGTCCTCCATCTGTCTGAGAGCTTGGCAGACACGTCCTAGCTGGGAGACTCTGGGCAAGTCACTTCATCCTGCTTGCCTCAGTTTCTTCATCTGTAAAATGGGGGCAATAGCCGCACCTCCCTCCTGAGGTGGCCGTGAGAACCAGGTGAGCTCACATATGCAAAAGACACTGGTTGCCTAATCGTTCCTGAACTCCCCATGCCCTCCCTTGGGGTTTCTGGCAGGCTTCCTGCGCTTTGCCATTTCCTTCTCCGACTTGTTTTGCAGATGAGGAAACTGTGGCAGACGAGGGGAAGGGACTTGCCCGGAGTCCCCCGGCTTGGGGCTCTCCGGCCGCCTTGTGCTCGGTTTTGCGAGGCAGTTGGGGTTAAGTGACTGGCCCAGGGTCGCGCCGCCAGGAAGTGTCTGAGGGGGGATTTGAGCGGATGCCAGGACCCGCACCGCGCAGTGAGGCTGCATTTGAGCTCGGATCTTTTTGACTCCAGCCCCGCCATCTATTGGCCTAAAGCACATCACATCCCTTGGCACACTGTGAAGCCGGCTGGTTACCACTGTCGGCTTCTCCCCGCTTGGAGTTTCTGAGCTTCCCGGGCAGCACAGTAGGGCCGCAGCCCAGGGAATCCTCAGAGGGGAACCGAGCTGGGAGGGACCTCGGGGCCGCCTTTTTCACTGACAACAGGAGGCAGGGTTCGAGCGGCCCCGGGGCTCCGGCGCCCCCCAATGTGGACCCGCTGCCAGTGGGCCGAGGCCTGACTGTCCCGGGGGTCTCAGTTTGACCCGGGAGTTTTGGAGCAGGGCAGGGACCGCCTTCCTAGGCCTGACTAAGCCCAGCAGCTGTGCGGGGGAGGATGATGGGGAGAAAACAGCCCCGGTGAGAGGGGAGACGGTGGGCAGCGGGGGAGGGCCGGGAGGACTGGACTCCCCGGAGCGGGAGGGGGCGAGATTAGCATAAGGGTGAGTCATCCCGCGGGGAGCCAGCTCTGTGTAGGTGAGGCTGGAGAAGCCAGTCCGGGCCACGGAGCCAAGGCGCCCAGAACTTTGCCTCTCATTTGCATAAGCTCCCAACGCAGCCACCGCAGCGCCCGGGAGGAGACTGCGCCCGGTCCCCATCTCCCACCTCCGCTGTCGGGAAAGGCGGCGGGAACCGGGCCGGGCCGGGAGCGGGGCCTGGGCGGCCCCGCCGTGCAGGGCCCTGCGCCCGTCTGGGGCCCTGCTTTCCGAGGCCGAGGCCGCTTCTGCAGAGAAAATCTCGGAGCGCCGAAGGGCGGGAGGAAACCCGGCGGGCGCCAGATGCCCAAGTCGGGGCCCCCACCCTGAGGAGGGGCTGTCTCAGGGCTCTTCGGGAACGCTTGTTCCCCCTGTCCCGGAGCACACCGGCACAAACGGCCCAGCCGGAGGCTCGCTCCCGGCCTCGGTGCTCGCCCTCGTCGCGGTACCGCTTGGTCCGGCCCGGTCTGACTGGCCCGGCGTCTGCTGGAAGGTTCTTAACGAGAAGCGGACCCCCACCCCCCGATTTCCTTTTCCCCAGGCTCGCAGCTCTAGGATGGGGAGGGAACTGGAAGCCCCTCATTTACAGCGCTGGGAAAGGAGGCCAGACAAGGCAGGTGCCACAGGGGTACCTGTCAGAGGCAGGATGCAAAGCCGGTGGTTGATGAGAGCCGGGTGGGCTCAAACCCACAGGTCTCCGCCAAGAGCAAGGAGGCGGTGGGATCCCCAAGGCCGGCTTTCAGTCCTAGAGGCTCATGCCTCTGACAAGTCACGTCCTTCCCGTGCCTCAGTTTCCCATCTGTAACCCCCTACCCCCCAGGTGTCTGTGACACGAGTAGCCGGCAGGCAGGCCAAAGCACGCGCTGGAAGGCTTTAGAAAGTCCAAATCAGGAAGCTAGTGGGGGGGGGGGGTTGTCTCCCAGCCCCCCGCGCTGGGAAAGGAGGCCAGAAAGGTATCCCAAAGTTCTAGAACGGCAGAAGCGGCGGGGGGAGGGGCTAGTCCCGGCTCCACCTTCCTCAGAACGTCGGATTTAAGGGTCCTTCGCTTATCCCCCAAACCTCGGGGGACCCTGGATCTCAAGGGGCGCGAGCAGAGAAGCACCCCCGGACCTCCGGGGTCCAGAGTCCAAGGGAACGAGCCCTCCCCACCCCTTCTCCGTCAGAGCGCAGAAAACCCCCTGAAACCGAGTCTAATTTCCCATTTCCATCCCCTCCCGGAGCTGGGAAAGAGGCAGACTAAGCTTCGGAGTCTCGTCTACACTGTCTCGGTCTAGCGGCCAGGGCGGGCGAGGAAGCGGGAAGCGACCCCAGGGTTGGCAGCCTCTGCCCTGGAGTCCGGGCTCTGCCGCCTGTCCCTTCGCCTCGGCCCGGGTCCCCTCCCCACGCCCCTCCCCCACGCCCCTTTAAGAAGAGATGCCTCTGGGGCCCGGGCCGCGCAAGCCCCAGGGATGCCTCGGGGGTCCTTACCTCCTGGACGCCGCGCCGGCCGCTCTCCCCGCCCCCCGAGGCCGGGGCAGCCGTCGGGGGCGCCTCCGCCTCCGGGTCCGTGTCTCCCCCTCGGGCCGGCCCGCCGCCGCCGCCGGGGTCTCCGGGGTCTCCGGGGTCCGCGTCCCCGCCCGCCTCGGCGGCGGCGGCGTTCCCCAGCAGTCTCGGGGGCCCGTCGGCGCCCGCGGCCGCAGCCACGCAGTGCACCAGCCAGGTATCCGCGTGCGTGCGCGGGACGAAGGGGACCCCCAGCGCGCGCACCTCCCGCAGCAGCCGCGGCCCCTCGGGCGGCCAGGCCCAGTCCGAGTCCCGGCACTTGGGGCGCCGCGGGCCCCAGCCCCCGACGGCTCCTCCTCGGAAGGGCGGCAGCGCGTGGGCGGCGCCGCTGGGGCTCCCCAGCAGGGCCCGGGGGTTCCGGGGCGGCGGCGGCGGCAGGTAGAGCTCCGGCTCCTCGCGCAGCCCCGCCAGGCTGAGCAGCACGGCCAGGGGCAGGAGGCCGCCGCAGCCTCGCGCCCAGGACGGCTTCAGGTACTTCATCTCCGCTCCCCGACGGCTCCGGGGCCAAGCCGCCGCTCCCCGACGGCTCCGGGGCCAAGCCGCCGCTCCCCGACGGCTCCGGGGCCAAGCCGCGCCCGCCGCCGCCTCCCTGCCTCCCGCGCAGGCAGCGCCCAGAAACAACAAGCCCACGGCCGGAGCAGGAGGGGAGCGGGCGGCGTCCAGCGGCCGGCCCCCGGGGACCTGGGGCTGAGGGGCCAGAGGAGCAGGAGGAGACGGAGGAGACGGGATGCGGGAGAAGGGGCAGGAGCCGGAGCCGGAGCCCGAGCTGGAGCTGGAGCCGGAGGCGGGGCCTCCGGCCTCAGCCGCCAGCCCGCCCCGCCCCGTCCGGCTTCTCTCCGCCCCGGACCCCGGGAGGCCCCGCCCTGTCCGGCTTCTCCCCGCCCCCGGGCCCCGGGAGGCCCCGCCCCGTCCGGCTTCTCTCCGCCCCGGGCCCCGGGAGGCCCCGCCCTGTCCGGCTTCTCTCCGCCCCGGGCCCCGGGAGGCCCCGCCCTGTCCGGCTTCTCCCCACCCCCGGGCCCCGGGAGGCCCCGCCCCGTCCGGCTTCTCTCCGCCCCGGGCCCCGGGAGGCCCCGCCCTGTCCGGCTTCTCTCCGCCCCCGGGCCCGGGAGGCCCCGCCCCGTCTGACCACAGCCGGAGAGCCCCGCGCCCCCGCGGACACTGGCGGAGCCGGCAGTCTGGCGCCTCCAGACCCGCTCCCTCCTTCTGAGCGCGCCCCGGGCCCGGGACCCCGACGCTCCTGGAAAGGGGGCGCTGCCCGGAGGGCTGGGAGGGGGTTTTGTGCTGGTTTGGGGCTTGGGTCTAGGAAAACCTGGGCTGCGCTGCCCCGGGGTGTCCGAACGGGGGCGGGGGTGGGGGCGGCGACCTTGGGGGGGGCCTGAGAGGTCAGCGCGAGACCAGTGGGGAAAGCCTTATCTCCCCCTCCCACCGGATGCCCCTCCGGAGGCCGCCCGGCGCGGGCAAACGCTGGGTTTGGAGCCGGAAGGGGGAGAGCCCCAGAATCCCGGCTCCGCCGCCTGCGGGTCCTGGGACAAACATCCCCGAGCCTCAGTTTCCTCATCCGTAAAACGGAGGCGATGCCGCCCACGGGGACCGTCTGCAGGATGCTTGGGAGTTTGAAGGCGCGGCAGTGCGCCTCCTGCGGGGGTCTCCCTGTTCCCGGGACAGGAGGAAGGCAAAGGGACGGAGGAAGGGCTGCGACTGGCCCGAGGGCTTCTTGCCCATGGGGCCCGTCGGAGCTGAGCAGATCCTGAGCGCTGCGGCCTTATTTCAGCCCGGTGCGAGTCCTGCCCTCGCTGGGGCAGCGAGACAGCCCTACCTTGTCCCCTGACAGCTCTGCGGCGCTCACCTCCGCCTCCCCGCGGGCCCGCGGGGTCTTCCCCTTGCGGGCCTTGGTCTCTCTGCCTTTTGGAAGCTCTTCCTTCAAGGCTCTTAAACAAACAAACAAACAAAACCAAAACAAACAAGCCAAACAAACTTTTTTTATTGTTTTCTTTTTTTTCTGGTTATAAATGTACACGAATTAAAAAATACACATTTTTTATGAATCCCGTTGGGAGAGAAAAATGAAAACAAAAAGGGAAAAACCACAGGAGGAAAAAAAGAAAAAAGTGAATATAAAATGACAACACGACATTCATTCTCCATAGTTCTCTGTCTGGGTGCAGAGGGGTTTTCTATCCAAAGGTTATTGGGATTGCCTTGGATCACTGAGCCATGGGAAGAACCAAGTGTTTCGCAGTGCTTCATTGCACACTCTTGCTGTTACTGTATACAATGTATTCCTGGTGCTGCTCGTTTGGCTCGGCATCAGCTCCTGGAAATCTTCCCAGGCCTTCCTGAAATCAGCTTGTTCTTCATTTTTGTAGGGCAGTAATATTCCCCTACTTTCATACACCGTCACTTATTCAGCCATTCCCCCAATCGACTTCAATGCTTTTTAGGGACTTTCCTTCCAGAAAGATTTCCCTGAGCTTGGTGACTTCCCTTCCCCTCCCCCTCTGCCAAACAAGCCCACAGAGACCCGAACACTGTAAGACTAGATGTTCTGGGGGTTCCTGTGGTTTAGAGGCAGCATGGAGGGAGAACATTGGTCTTGAAGCCAGGAAGTTCTCAGCTCCAATCCTGCCTGAGTGAGTCTAAATTCTTTGTTCCAGACCAGGGGGGTTAAACTTCGATAGAAATCAGAATCCATGAAGATCCCTGCGGGTCGTATATTGACTTATTTTGAAAACTTACTATCATCTCTGCTTTATTGTATTTATTTTGTCAAATATTTGCTAATTTTGTCTTAACCTGGCTCAGGTTGAGCGATTCTGACTGCCCTTGACAACTCTCTTAAGACTTTAAACTTATAGTATATGAATGTTGTGGAATATTATTGTTCTGTAAGAAATGACCAACAGGAGGATTTCAGAGAGGCCTGAAGGGACTGACATGAAATGATGCTGAGTGAAGTGAGCAGAGCCAGGTCATTGTACACAGCAACAAGAAGATTATGTGATGATCAGCTCTGAGGGATGTGGCCCTCTTCAACAATGGGCTGATTCAGGCCAGTTCCAGTGGTTTTGTAATACAGCCACCTGCCCCCAGAGAGAGGACTGTGGGAACTGAGGGTGGATCACAATATAGCTTTTTCACTTTTTTTTTATTATTTGTTTTCTTTTCTTTTTTTTAATAAAGCTTTTTATTTTCAAAACATATGCATGGATAATTTGACCCTTGCAGAGCCTTGTTTCAGATTTTCTCCTCCTTCCCCCTTGTTTTTTTGTTTTCTTTCTCATTTTTTCCCCTTTTTGATCTGATTTTTCCTGTGGAGCATGATAGATGTGGAAATATCTTTAGAAAAATTGTACATGTTTAACCTAGATTGGATTACTTGTGGTCTAGGAAGGGTGGAGTAGGGAGGGAGAAAAATCTGCCACACAAGGTTTTGCAAGGTTGACAATATTTTTGCAGGTATTTTAAAAAATAAAAAGCTGTTATTAAAAAAAAAAAAAGACTTTAAACTTCAGAGAAGGGACCGCTGACCTACATTGGTGGGCTGAATTTCTTCACCTGGGAGTTTCCTGTGCCGGTAAAGCCATGGGCCCAATCGCTCTCTATTATGTGCAAGGGCTAATAAAGGCCAACTATTTTTATCATGAATATGCGGTTATGACAGGCTAATGACTAGTTTGTCCACCTAAAGGAGACAGTGGAGGAGAGTGTTTGTTACCCTCGAAGCCATTGTCTGTCTTAACCCTTTGGATAGCAAGTCCCGGCTTGCAGCTCTCCCGCCTGCACCAGGGCGGCCCCTGGAGAGCTGCCAAGAGCCGGGGCCAGTGGCCCGCCCCCAGCCTGCTCTTCCAAGGGGCCAACCCCCTGCCCGGCTCCTTAAAAAGACTTCTACTCCGCGGGGACACTAGCCACTGAATGTTTATGCCCACAATTCTTTGATGGAAGAAAACAGGCCCAGAGGACAGAGTGTTGTCTTTGGAGGCAGCAAGACTGAGGTCAAATGGTGCGTCAGAGTAACCTTGGAAAAATCTGTTTGCCTCCAATTCCTCCTCTTAAAGTAGAGATAATAATAAGATCTACCTCCCAAGGTTGTTGTGAAGGCCAGAGAAATAATATGTGATAAATATATCATAATCTCAAAGTGCCATGTAAACATTAGCTGTTATTATCATCAAAGATTTCAACTATATATGTTATCAAAATGTAGATTATTTTCAAACATGTATATCAAACATATTATGAATATATATGTATATAAATAAATATAAATATAGAACCATAGTTCTATGAGGGAAGAGGAAGCATATATGCTTGTCTGACTCTTTATGATCCCATCTGGGGATTTCTTGGCAAAGATCCTAGAGCAAGTTGTCATTTTCTTCTCCAGTTCATTTTAAAGTTGAGGAAACTGAGACAATCAGGATAAAGTGACTGACCCAGGGTCATACAGTGAGGGAGTATCTGAAGCCAGATTTGAACTTGGGACAATGAGTGTTCCTGACTTTAGATCCTGCTCTTCAGATACTGTGTTGCCAAATCTAGCTGCCCCCAAATCTACATCCATATACGTGTATGTATTTATCAATACATATATATGCATATGTACACATATTTACGTGTGTATATGGGTATAAAATCTCTCCTGAGTCAGGTCCATCCCTCTCTCCCTCTTCTGCTTTCTTTGCGTATCCATTAGACTGGAAGCTCCTTGAGGGCAGGAATTTTGTTTTTTAAGTTTTTTGGTATCCCTACTGCTCAGCACAGTGCCTGGCATACAGTAGGTGCTTAATAAATGTTTATTGACTATTATGGACTCTCCTTGAGGAGTTCTTGGTTTTGATATATGCTGGGTTGTAAGCTTCTCATGGACAGAGATTTTCTTGTCTTTGCCTTTGTACCCCAAACATCCAGCCCAGTCCCCCACAAGGGAACACTCAATAAATGTTTGTGGCTTGCTTGATTGGATAATCGTGAACAATTCACTTTACCGCTTGGTGTTCCAGCAGCTTTTAAAAGTGTGAGTTACAAGGGAGCTGCCGGTCTACATTGGTCAAAGGGAGGTCTGGACTCCTCCATCCCCACTCTCCACCCTCTCTCCGAATTCATTCTCCCAATGAAAGCACTGAGGCGGCGAGTCCACAACTTGATGAAAAGACCAAGGAATACTTTTAAAGGTCCAAGACATAGTTACTGGGCCTGTAAACTGGAAAACCAGTCTGTTTGGTCTAGGGAGTGCACACAGCCCATGTCCAGACTCTGATGTGTAAATGACTGTATTTATGCATTCGTAGGTTTAGTGGATGGGACATTAGTCCACGAGCTATAATTTTTATTTTTATTATTGCCTATTTTCAAAACACATGCATAGATAATTTTCACATTCAGCCTTGCAAAACCTTATGCTCCATATTTTTTCTCTTTCTTCCTCCCCCCTCCTCTCCTAAATGGCAAGTAATCCAATATAGGTTAGACAGGTACAATTCTCCTGTACGTATTTCCACAATTATTGTGCGGCACAAGAAAAAACAGATCCAAAAGGGGGAAAAATGAGAAAGAAAAAAAAATGCAAGAAAACCCCAACAAAAAAGGGAAAATATTGTGGTCCACACTCGGCTCCCACAGTCCTCTCTGGGTGCAGGCGGCTCTTTCCATCACAAGACCAATGGAATTGGCTGGAATGACCCCGCTGTTGACAAGAGCCACACAGGTCAGGATTGATCATCTTGTTGTTGCCGTGGACACTGTTAGGAGAAAGTTTTTAAATGGCTTACTTTGCTAGAAGCTCAATGGCCAAGAACACTCTCCACCCAACTCAAGTCGGAGGTTATATTTCCCTGGATTTCCCAGGACCTCGAGCCAGAAGGGACTGTGGGGATCCCCTGGTTCTAGACCAAGCTGGTTCTAGGAGGGAAGAGGCCTCCAGAGCCTCCCAAGGAGTGATGGTTGGATCAAGGGAGCAGCCCAGTCATGGAGGCAGCAGGGTTGGAAGTGAGTCTTGGCTTGGCCAGGGGGGCCAGAGCTGAGAAGACTTGGGATGTTGGTTATGGTGACGTTTCTCTGTGTCATCGAAGACAAACGCTGGTCGAGTCTGGGGGCCCTGGGACCGTACAGGCTGGGAGGCAGCTCGCCCCCCCTGCATCCCAGACTGTGGGACTGGCTGAGCATGGACGCCTCTGTCTCCTTACAGCCTTAGTGCTCAATATGTGCCCAGTGGATTGAGATGGGAGATTGAGAGCTCGAGAGGGACCTTGCTTGGAAAGCTTAGGTCATTGTCCAAGGTCCCAAAGACAGGGCCTGGATTCCCAGCGAGACCCAGCCTGGGTAAGGGGCCACAACTGAGTGTGTGCGGAACACGGAGGCACCAAGTTAAGTCTCACTCGCTTCGTTTCACAAATAAGGAATCCCTGAGCACCAGGAATAGGAGCCACCCCAGAGCACGTGGCGTACCTGGGAGCAGTGAGAGCAGAACCCGGGATTGCCTGCCGAACTCCAGCCCTGTGGCTCCAGGCCTGCGTTTCCGGAAAGTTGGCTCTATTCTGTTTTATGCCGACTGGAAACAGTAACTAGAATTAACCTTGATCCTTCCACTGCGGTGAAAACTTATTATATTATGTATCCAGTAATGGTTCTGCACTGGGGAATGGCTGTGGGGGCTTGCTCAGGATCAGAGGGCCGGTCCTCCCCAGCTCCAGGGATTTGAAAAGTTCTGTGGCAGTGGGGGCTGGGGTTCCCTCAAGGTCGGCAGAGTGCTCCTCCTGCCCTGGTCTCCCTCCCACCGATCTTAATGGTTATACCTTACTCCACCCCCCATCCCCCACCCCCATTCCTGCCAAAATCCCTCCTGTGAAAATGTCCTGTCTCCTCTCTGTGATGCTCCCCTTCCTCCCCCTCCATGATGCTCCTCTTTCTCACCCTCTGCCTTCACATCCTTCCCATGGTCCCTCTGTGAAGATGACCTATCCCCCTCCCCTTCCTCACCCCCTTCCTCACATCCCCTCCATGGTCCCTTCTCTCTGCCCAAAGCTCCCATCCTTGTGTGCAGTTGCCCGCCAGCCTGTCCTCTCGGCTCCTTCTTCCTGAGTGTGCTCTGAATGTGGCCCTAGGACCCCCGGCCCTCGACCTCACAGAACGAACGCCCTCTGGGAGTCCAGCCCTTCCTCCGGGCTCCTTCCTTCTTTCCCAGACTGCCCCTCTTCCTGACCTCGCTCATCTCACTCTCGGGTCTTCCTGACCCCAGGGCCAGAGCCACAGCCAGGGGCCATGCCGGCCGGACCGGCTCTGCTGCCCCACATGGTGACAATTCTCTTTTGTTTTTATGTTTTGAGTCCAGAGACCTCGCTGCCCTGTCCGTGGGAAGGCCCTCAGGCCCTGGGAGCTGGCTCTCGTGTCCCCTTCTGAGTCTTCTCCAGGAGAAGCGTCCCCGGCTTCTTCCGCCCACCCAGGAAGGGCGAAGGCCCTTCCCCATGCAGATTGCGCTCCCCCGGATGGCGTGCCCAGGACGAGCCGGGTCTGAGCAGGGTTGGGCTGCGCTTCCCGTCCTCCTACACACGAGTCTGTTGCCAAACCTATATTTGCATGAAGAAGAGGCCTTTCCTGTCTATGTAAATGTGTTGTAAGGGCCACGGAGGCCCCAGGAGTCCTGGTCCCCCACCAGTGCCGGCTCCCCGAAATGGCTGTAGCTGCTTCCAACAGAACCCGGGCCTCCGGTTCTAACGGCTGAAGCCTGAGCTCGAGCTGGAGCCGGGAGCTTGGAGGCTTTTAGTCCGACCCCGTCCGTTTACAGACAGGGAAACTGAGGCCCCCCCAGAGCCCGGGGCCTCCCCGGGGCACCCCTGAGGAAGGCAGGTTTGAGGTCTGGGAGGGCCGAGTGGGCAGGACACGGAGGGCCTGGTTCAGAGATGACCTTGGGATCCCCCCCCCCACCTCCCCCAGTCCTCCGGTTTCTTTGTCTGGAAGGGAGCTGTGGGAGCCGGCCCAGGGGCAAAACCCGTCCTTCTCTCCCTGGCTGCGCTTCTGTTGGAAGAGGCTTTGGGTTCGAGGATTCCAGCTGGATCCCCAGGCCTTGGGGGGTGGCGGGTGGGGGGGATGCTGGATTTGGGGGCCTGGCTTCCTCCGGTGGTTCCTGGCCTCAGTCCTCAGTTTTTTCCTCTATACAAAGGGCTTCCTCCCAACTCCATTTCCCATTTCCTTGGTTTGTGATTGGCCGGAGCAGCAGAGACCCAAGATCCTCCGGGCTGTCCCAGCAGGTCCCACATCTGCTCCGTTTCCCAGGGCCCTTCCCACAGCATGACCTGTTCCCAAGCCAGCCGGGCCACCCGCCTCAGGCAGGAACAGGAAGGACGGGTCGTTTTCCTACCCACGTGTTGGAACAGACTGGTCAACTCCTTCCCGGGAGGGCCCCTGGGGCTGGCGCTGCCCCGGCCGAGATGGGGGGAGCCTGCCTGAGCCGGCTGTCAGCGAGGGGTCCGGTGGGGAGGGAGGGAGGCGATGATCACATATTCAGTGCCTGCTGTGTACCTGGCATGTGCTGACCTAAAAGGAGCCGGGCCCTACCCTCAGAGAGCTTATATTTCAATGGGGGAAGACGGGGGACAAAGGGAAGGTGGGGGACAGGGGAGCAACCCTGGGGGGCAGAAACCCAGCCAGGAATGAAGCAAGGGGGCCTGTGGGCACATCCCCCAAATGTGGGCCTGGGAAGGGCTTGTGGGAGAAGGGGCTGCCTTGAGGAGATGCTCCAGGGCCAGAAGGCAGCTGTTGGAGGAGGGCAGTGCCAGGAAAGGGCACCGGAGGGGGCTGGTACCGGGGGGCTCGGCTCGGACCTGGGAGACCTGAGGCAGGTCCCATCTGGTCAGTCTAGGGGCTGGCGGGGAGCCTTCCAGCCTCAACACTACCATGCAGAAATGGGTTTCTGAATGCTCAGATGGGCCTGATTTATGCAAACAGGACCCGGAAAACTCTCTAGTAATAGAAAACCTGCTTTGTTTTAATTTGTAGATAGAGAAGGGGATCTATCATTTTCCCTTTTTCCTTTTTCCCTCTTTTTAAGGAAAAGTACAGGGTGATTCCTCACAAAATTGAAGGAACCTGAGGAAACTGAGGTACGTCTGGCTTCGTGTGCAGGAGCAAGCTCAGGGGCCTTGTCCTGGGCAGTTCGCTGGGGTGTGTTCCCATGATCTTCCCCCAACTCATCCTCTGTTGGTCTGGGGAGGGGCGGGGGCTTCTTTGGGCTGGATTTTGGCTTTTTTTTTTAGTAGTTCTTAACAGGATCTGCCAGCGGGTGCTGCGTCCAGGCTGCACAGCTAGGAAGGCTTGGAGCTGGGATCCGGCCTCCTGACTCTACCTCCAGCCCCCTTCCGACTCTGACACTGACTGCACATCTGAGCAATGGGCGCAGACAGCTCTCTCCAAGGTGCTCCTGAATCCTGGGCCTGGGAAGTCCCACCTGATGAGTTTCCTCCTCCGGAGGGTCCGGGATCAGGGAGGCCATTGTGGGACCCCCACAGAGGGAGGCCATTTCATTACACCTCCGACCTAAAACTGTGTCCGGGGCCCTCTTTCCGGTATCACATTTATTTGCTGCCCCAGGATCCCAAGAGCGGCCTCGGAACTTTTCACTCTCTCATCTCGGGAACCTCCATCCTGGGGAGGGGCTGGCGGCAGGTCTGGCGCTTCCTCGCCTGTCACCCAGCTGGT
Organism: Sarcophilus harrisii; assembly: GCF_902635505.1. Taxonomy (NCBI): domain Eukaryota; kingdom Metazoa; phylum Chordata; class Mammalia; order Dasyuromorphia; family Dasyuridae; genus Sarcophilus; species Sarcophilus harrisii. Next base: position 273,210,097 of record NC_045430.1, read on the forward strand.
CAGAGGCAGAATGTGGCCCTTGCTTCAGGAGGGGAGAAGGAGACTCCTTACTCTGCCTTTTCCTGGCTCTGTGACCGGAGAAGTCAGGTGCTTCAGAGCCTTGGTTTCTCCACCTGTAAAATGGGTGTAAGGATGCCCGTGGGAGGGACCCAGCAGGGTGGCCAGGAGGGTCAGACAAGGCCGTGCTTGTAAATGGCTCTGCAGCTCTTAAAAGGGAGCCCTTGTAAACGCCGGCTGTGATTATCTTTGCGTGTCATCTCTGGACCCGGCGGGCTGAAGGGGAGACGGGGCTTTGATGTGGGAGCCACGACCCTTCTTGCTTTTATAAGGGACTTCAAACGGAGTGGGGGCGGCCCCTGCGCCCCGGCCAGGGCTTGGCAGAGACGGGGAAGGTGGAGGGAGGATCTGGAACACATCCGGGAGGCGGCCGGGCCGGGCACGGGACCAGCCGCACAAGAAAGGCCCTGCCACGGCGAAAGGAGGGCCAGCGCCTGGGCCAACTGGCAGGGACCCCTGAACCGGGCGAGGGAGGGGCACCAGGCGAGGCGGGGTGTCGGCCTCCCCAGCGCCTGCACCTGCTTCCTGGCCAAGGCAGCCGCCCGGGGAGGGCAGGGTGCCCGGACCTCAGCCACCCGGGCCCGGCCCCATGCCCTTCCTCTCCCTTTGAGGCTCCAGGGGACCGTCTGCCAGGAAACAGACACAGTGGGATCCTTACCAGCGGCTCGCTGGGGACTTACACATCCAGTGGGATCATGGTGGAGGTTAAAGGAGGCGCCTATGAGCCCCGTGACCCGTTAGCCAACCGCTTTAACCCTCAGTTTCCTCATCTGTAAAATGGAAATAATAGTTTCTGTGCCATTTATCCTTCTGGGATTGCTGCGAAATCCCAATGCGGAGCTCATCACAAACCTCATTTTCTCTCCTTCTCTGTGCACTTCAGAGCCGCTCTGGGCCCACACGGAGGTACAATAACATCTGGGTATGTCTAATATGCAGGGATGTGCTTCTATTATTATAATTGCGCTGGGCTCCTTCCTCTAGGACTGGAGAGGGCTCACCTCCCACTTCCTTCATCCTACTGAAGAGAAACAGGGAGCCTCAGTGACTCCCAGACAGGCAGCAACTGGCCCAGGCGGGTTTCAAAGACCCCTCCTCTTGCCTCCTAATCCCCTGCCCTTTCCCCAAAACACCAGCACCAGGGTGATGGAGAACTACGGAGGCGGCCCAGTGCCCCTACAGCTTTCCTCGGGCCAGGCCTTTTTTCAAAGAGGGGTCCCAGCGTTCCCTTATAGCTTTCCTCGAGCCAGGCCTTTTTTTTTTGGGGGGGGGGTTATATGTGTATATTCATGCAAAAGATTTCCAAAATAATCCTGTGGTGAAAGAAAACATAAACAAATAAAAAAAAAAAAACCTCAAGAAAAAGTAAAAAAAAATGCTCTAATCTGTATTTAGTCACCATAAGTTCTTTCTTTTTTTTCTTTTTAGGGTCATATGACCCTAAATATGTCATATGACATATTACATTTGATTTTATTTTTTTAAAACGATTTGCATAGGCTTCCTTTGGCTTTTACTTTTTACTCATTTCTTTTTTTTTAATCATAGCTTTTTATTTACAAAACATATGCAGGGGCAATTTTTCAGCACTGACCCTTGTAAAACCTTCTGTTCCAAAATGTCCCCTACTTCCCCCACCCCTCCCCCAGATGGCAGGTAGATCAATCCAAGTTAAATGTGTTGAAATATAAGTTAAATCCAATATATGTAGACATATTTATAGTTATCTTGCTGCACAAGAGAAATCGGATCTAGAAGGAAGAAAAAGAAAAACTGAGAAAGAAAACAAAATGCAGGCAAATAACAAGAGAGAGTGAGAATGCTGTGTTGTGGTCCACATCCATTTCCCATAGTCCTCTCTCTGGGTGTAGCTGATTCTCTTCATCACTGAACAATTGGAACTGGTTTGGATCCTCTCATTATTGAAAAGGGCCACATCCATCAGAGTTGATCACCGCATAATCTTGTTGTTGCCATGTATAATCTCCTGGTTCTGCTCCCTTCCTTTGGCATCAGTTCGTGTAAGTCTCCCCAGGCCTCTCTGAAATCCTCCTGCTGCTCGTTTCTTACAGAACAATAATATTCCATAACATGCATATACCACAATTTATTCAGCCATTTTCCAAGTGATGGGCACCCACTCAGTTTCCAGTTTCTAGCCACTACAAACAGGGCTGCCACAAACATTTCTGCACATATGGGTCCCTTTCTCTTCTTTAAGATTTCTTTGGGGTATTAGCCTAGTAGAAGCAGGGTGTGCAGTTTGATAACTTCTTGAGCATATGAACTGCCTACTTTTTAAAGGAACTTCTGGAAAGTAAAGACAGCCTTTAAAAAATGTGAATAGGGGCAGCTAGATGGCACAATGGATAGAGCACTGGCCCGGAGTTCAAATCCGACCTCATCCACTCATTACTTCCTAGCTGTGTGACCCTGGGCAAGTCACAACTCCAATTGCTTCAGCAAAATAAAATAAAATAAAAAATATGAATAACTGCCTCATCCATAATTTCTCTGCTTTGTGAATTTCTGATTTTATGCATCTTGTTTTCTGAAAGTAGAATGCCATCACATATTATTCATGTACCCCAAGGTCCAGCCCAAATAGAGATTTCTTTTCTGTCCCCTTGCCTCAGACTCTTGTCAGCCTGGGCAAACCCTCTGCACCTCAGTGTTACGCATCTATAAAATGGGCCTGTCCACACTTGGATGGTGCGCTCCCCAAGGCTGTCCCTGGCAGGCATTCTCCTACTTGGCCGGACTTGTCTGGGCCTGAGCTCCCCTGGCTGCCCTTCAAGGGCTACACCCACCATCCGGGATGAGATGCCAGAGCAGGGCTTTGGGGCAGAAGTGATGGGGAGAGGAGGAGAGCGCTCTCCCTTCCAGGCCTCTGGGATTATTCCTATTGCACGGTAAATTGTGGGCTTGGGCACCTGCTCGGTCATTTCTGGTCTTGCTGGGGGCCCTGAGAGCTAAGGCCCTCACCGGGGCCCGGAGCTCATTGGCAGCTTCCTGACTCTGGACCGTCCCCTCCCAGGCAGCGAGTGACCCCTCCGGGAGCCTTCAGCCAGCGGAAGGCGAGCGGGCCGGCAGAGGAAGGGAAGCTTGAGTTAGAACTGGGAGCTACTCCTTGGGCCGTGACCTTGTCGCTCTGCTTTGTGCTGTGACTGACTGCGTAGGTTTTGGAAATGGAGAAAAGTTGGGGTTATTTCAGTTTGGAAGAAGTTTGAGTTTGTGGGAACTTTTTTTTCCCATAACAAAACCCTGTTATCTCCAGCCCTAAACAGAAACATAATTAATTGAAACTGGCTGGGAAAAGATAAAGCATCTTTCTTCCCCTTCCATAAATGCAGCTGAGCATCTACTCCTCCATGCATTTTTATTCTATTCTAATTTATTTTTCAGTTTTAATGTTGCCCTTCTTTGCACCCACTCTCCATCAAAGCGTCCTTTCTTCCTTCCTTCTTTCTTTCTCTTTCTTTCTTTCTTCCTTCTTTCCTTCCTTCCTTCCTTCCTTCCTTCCTTCCTTCCTTCCTTCCTTCCTTCCTTCCTTCCTTCCTTCCTTCCTTCCTTCCCTTTCTCTCTCTCTCTCTCTCTCTCTCTCTCTCTCTCTCTCTCTCTCTCTCTCTCTCTCTCTCCCCATTTGTAAAATGAAAACAATAATAGCACCTACTTGTGATGGAGAGGGCCATTTGTATCCAGAAGGAGGACTGTGGGAACTGAGTGTGGATTACAACATAGCACTTTCACTCTTTTTGTTTTTGTTTGCTTGCTTTTTTTCTTTCTCATTTTTTTCCTTTTTGACCTGCTTTTTCTTATGCAGCAGGATAACTGTGGAGATACGTATGAGGAATTGCACATATCTGACCTATATTGGACTGCTTACCTCTGGGGGAGGGAGGGGGAGAAGGGAGGGAGAACAATTTGGAACACAAGATTTTGCAAGAGTGAATGTTGAAAACTATCTTTATATCTTATAGTTCAAATTAATATTTAAAAATACTATAGCACCTACCTCAAAGTTGGTATAGGTAAAAGCATTTGTAAACTTTAAAATATATATATATATATATATATATATATATATATACATGTAGGAGCACATAGATGTGCCTAATATGTGATACTGTGATATTTACAAAATGATTTTCCTTGCCATGTGGGACCCCAGGATCTTGGATTTTGATCTGGAGGGGACTTCAGAGGTCATTGGTCCAAACCCTTCATTTTTCAGAGGAGTTAGCGGAGGCAGACGGGGTCAAACAGCGTCCCAGGCAGTATTGGAATCTAAGCGTTCCTGACCCCAGGCCCCAGGCTTTGCTGTCTACACCTGCCTCACTCCCCAAGTCACCCCAGGGAACCTAGGTGATGGTTAACCCTAATTCCAAAGTCCCAGGGGAGCCGCTCTCCAGCCGAGAAGCCCTTTCCATGGCTCCCCATTTCCTTCTGGAAAAGCTGCCTTTCCCTGTCCGGTTGGGCAAGCCAAAACCTCTTCCTGTGACTTGTGGAAGAACTGGGCAGGGTCAACGTCCTCTTGACCTACAAAGATCCAATCTTCCGCTTAAGGGATGTGTCATGAGGAAGGTGATTCATCCCGACCGGGCCCAAACGGGCCGCGGGTGATTCCTCCCCGCCTCCTTTCCCTTGTTTTGAGCTCCTTCATAATCTTGACCTACTGTCACCCACTGAAGGCCCAGGTTTGGGTGGCCAGGTGCAGGTGACTCATCCTGACCAGGCCCAAACGGGCGCGGGTGACTCCTCCCCGCCTGCTTTCTCTTGTTCCTGAGCTGTCACCCACCGAAGGCCTGGGTTTGGGTCGCCAAGCACAGGTGATTCATCCGACTGGGCCCAAATGGGCCGCGGGTGACTCCTCCCCGCCTGCTTTCTCTTATTCCCAAGCTCACTCATAATCTTGACTTATGTCACCCACTGAAGGCCCGGGTACGGGTCGCCAGGCACAGGTGATTCATCCGACTGGGCCCAAATGGGCGCAGGTGACTCTTCCCCACCTGCTTTCTCTTGTTCCTGAGCTGTCACCCACTGAAGGCCCGGGTTCGGGTCGCCGGTGTTCACGGTCCCGCTAAGTACAAATCTGGGCCTGCCTGTGTCCCTCAGGACAGAACAAAATCGCTGTCTACGAACCATGGCTCTCCCCTGTCCCCTCCCTCTCCCTCTTTTAACATCTGTTAGATAAGATGACCCTTCGTCCAATGACTGGGCCATGGCCCCCAGAACTGATGATGGAGCCCCAACGTTGACTTAGCTGCCCTCAGGACAGGGGCCCCGTGAAGGCTCTCCTCCAAGGCCCACAGGCAGACACGAAGCAGAAGCCCCATTTCCCTGTGGCCGGGCTCAGGGAAAAGATGGAGGAAGGGAAGGAGATGTTTGAAAAGTCCGGCCCCGTGCAAGAAACTCGGGCGTGACCGGATCCACAAGGACAAGTTTTTCCCGACAGACTCTAAACTACACAATGAACCTTTCCCTGCACATTCTCCGCTGGATCCCGAGGAGTTATGGAGGAGGAAACCCCAATGATGCGTGAACGTCTCTAGAGGTTCCCCCCGTGTGTAATCTGTCTGACAGGCCCCCTCAGGTTCCAGCCTCCTGCTAATCATCCACTTGGGATTTTGATGCTTTTCTTTCTTGTTTTGGGAGAGAGGAGAATCTCCTGGGTCCTACTGTTGATGTCCCCTGTTCTTGAAGAGGACGATGTTGGAGGATGACGTCTACTCTGGGGGTGTAGATTTGGGGTTGGGGAAAAGCTTTATTTTAGGCTCTTCATTTAATGAGGAAACTGATAACCAAGAGATTAGACCAACCATTCGGGTCACAAGCTTTTATTAGGCGCCTACTGAATAACGGGCATTGTGTGAGCTCTGGAGATACAAAGAGAGTCAAAAACAGTCCCTGTTTTCAAGGTACTCACAGTCCAATGGGGGGACTAGGGAAATACAAGGTATTTACACAGAAAAAGGAACGCCATCTTGGAGGAGGCAGTGGGAGGAGGAGGAGAAGCAGGACACAGGGAAGCTTTGGGCAGAAACTGGGCTTGGAATTGAGTCTTGATGGAAGCCAGGAGGGAGAGGGGAGGAAGGAGGGTGTTCTGGCAGGGGGTCCTGCCTGTATAAAGGTCCAGAGTCTGCAGATGGAGCATTACGTGGGAGGAACAGCAAGAACACTAGCGAAACTGGATCCAATCCCACGGGAGGAACAGCTCAGAAGGTGAAATGCCAGAAGGACCAGGTTAGGAAGAGCAGGAAATATCAGACAGAGCTCATTATGGTTCATCTTTGGGGCCATAGGGAGCCATAGGAGTTTACTGTGTAGGAGAACCACGAGCAGAACTACACTGAATTTTATAATTCAACCTTTAGCAGTCTCATACCTTGCCAGCCCCCATGCCTAAGAGATGCCCCCATTCTTCATTTCTACTCCCATCCTTCAAGTTCTAAATGATTTTTATTTAATAATCATATTATATATATTTATTTAATATATTTATAATTATAAAATTATAATTTATATATTATACTTATATATAAAATACATACAATTTAGAATTATAATATAATAAATATAAATATTTAATAATCATATCATTATATAGAATTAACGATAAATAAATCAATATTTATTAAGGATATATTATTATAATGACAGAAAATAGAATTATAATGAATAATTACTATTATTTAAATAATAAAAAATCCCTTCAAGTCTAAGCTCAAATACCAATTCTACTTGAAGCCTTTCCTACTGTTCTCCTCTCTAAGGCTTACCCGCCTCAAACCACCTGGCATTCATTGTGTGTGCCTTATATAGGCAACCCAGAGAGAGGCCAGGAACCTTCTCCAGGGTCCTGCCCCACCAGCAGTCCACGTTCCCAGCAGGCACCGGCTGTGTCTCCCCTCAGGATCACAGGGCTACCCCTGAGGCTCTGGGCTGGGGGCTTCATTCTGAATCGAATCCCTGGCCCGGTGAATCAATCTGAATAAAGCTGGGCAGCCCTTCCCCTACGCCGCCTTAGCCTCTGGGACAAGGGACCCCAGACCTTCCAAATTTGCTTTGAAATTCAGTGCGACCCTGGGCAAGATGCTCCCGGGCTCAGGCCCCAGCTATGGGTCTGGCTGCCCCCCGCCCCGGGGGGCTCGGCTGCCTGAAGGGAGTTAGGTCAGGCCCTGGAGACTCAGACACTCACTAGCTCCCGGCTCTGAGCCATCGCCTACCTTGGGTTTGTTTCCTCACTTGCCAACAACAGCACCCACCCACGAGAGCTGCTGGGGGTCTGTTATTTGGAGGGGTTCACAGTGCCATGGTTCCTGGCACATAGAAGGCCTTGAACAATGCAAGCCTCCTTCCTTCCTGCTTCCCTTTGGGTGAGTTTCTGCTGACCCTTCGAAGTTCCCCGGCCAGAGCTGTCTCTGGGAGTAGGGCCATGTGCTCAGGAGCTGGGCCCTGGGCAGGGGGTGAAGGCCGGGGCCTGGGAGCCGGCAGCCTTTTGCCACCCTCTCCCAAACCTAGCCAAGAAGACTGGAGCTCTCTTGCCTGGCAGCGCTGTCTGTGGCGTCAGGGGGTCATTATGGAGACTCCTGCTCTGACCCACAATGGGGTCTGCAGGGCCCTGGTTAGCCGCTGGTTAGCCAGATTTCCCTTCAGGGCACTAGAGACAAGTCGGAGAAGTGGTGGACCTTTCTTTTATGCGTTCTGCTTGAACCCTCCCCCCCAGCACGTCAGTGAGCGCCTGGGCGCTGCAGCCTCAGAAAGAGCCTCACTAGTCCCTCAGAGCTGCCCCAGACACCCGGGTCTTCCGTGAAGCGAGGCTGGGAGCTCGTACTCCAGTCATAGGAACAGGGAAGCATCGCTCCAGAGCCCCCCAGGACCCCCGAGGCCTCCTGGTCCATTTTACAGAGAGAGAAAGTGAGGCCTAGTGAGACTTCTCCAAGATCACAGTGTCCATTTGGACCCGGGCTCTGAGACTCTGGTCCCCTTGACCATCCCTCCAGCTGTTCCTCTGGGCTCATTCACCAGGCCATTAGGGGGCTCCTTGTGAGGCATTTAGGGCAGAACAAAGCCCGGCGAGACTGAGAAAGGTGCCTCTTCGTGCTGCTCACTGTTCTCTGGGCCTGTCTCCTCGTGGGTTTCCCAGAAAACATTCCCTATCCTTTCCCAGGCTCATTTAAATAAAAACACTTAACGAAATAGATGAGAACACCCCACATTTCATAGCAGATATTTGGGAATGGGAACAAAGCTCCCCGCACTGTGGGACTTTTGTCTGTCTCCCTGAATCTAGCGCCATGATGGCACATAGTAGGCACTTTGTGAATGCTTGTTGATGGGCTGGTGCTAGTATGTGACCCAAGGGACACAGAAGAAAGTCACACAGTCCCTCAAGGAGCTCCCACTCCAGCAGAGGAGAAAAGCTATCCAGAGGATCTTAGATACCGCGGTCACATGGAGGTATAGAAAATCAAATTTAAATGATTGGGGGCAGGGACAGGGAGGGGCCACCAGTGACCCAGGGGAGCAGGAAAGGCTTCATGGAGAAGAAAGCCCTTGAATTGATTTGGAAAGTAAGGAGTGAACACATTCCAGGCCAAAGAGCCGCCATCTTTGTTGGGTTAGACTGCACTGGAATTATACATGGATATTTTGGTCTGGTCGCAAAGCGCTCAGTTTCCTTTTCCGATTGTTCCTTGTCCTTTGTCAAAGACTCGTCATCTTTCTCTTTCTTAAAGAAAAGGAGCTAGAAATATGGCTGCTTTCATTCTCATTCTTTGCCCAGAGAAGCGGCGTTGTGTGCTTGGAGGGAATCCATTTTAAAAGGCTATAACATTGCTATTTCGATATTCCGAAACTCGGAGCCGAGGGACTGATTCAAAGCAGATGCGGCAAAACTTTTATTTTTCTCCCGAGGAAGAGAACAGAGGGGCTGCCTGATTGTGATTCCCAGTGGCTTTCCGTACCCTGTTATTCTAGAACTGCAACCCAGAAAATTTGCTTCTCTTCCTTTTCTTTAGCAGTTTCAAGGAAATGGTTGCTGCGGACCATCCTCTTGGCAGGGTTGTGCCTATTTGATATTATTCTTCATTTGTTCACTCACTTAATTAGTGTTGGATCCTGCCTATGGATGAAGTGTGGGTGATGGAGAAGTCACAGCCCACGCAGCCTGTGGGGACCGGCAGCCAGAGCCAGGCAGCTGGTCCAGTAGTGACATCAAAACCATTCTGGGACGGTGATGGACTTTTCGGATCTGGAGGGTCCCCAGCTCCGCGGTGAGAGGGGACGGCCGTTCTCCAAGCTTCAAAGCTCTGGGACCTCTCCAGGATGGGAGGTGCACAGGATCCCACACTGTTAGTCCCTGGCAAGTGGGGCGGACGAAGCTGGCTTTTCAAAGTGGAGCATGAGTACCTGCCCCTTGTCCAGATTTCTTAATACTCACCTTATGTCCTGACTTAAGCAAAAGGTTTTATTCTTTTTTTGGCCTTATTCTACTGCAATGCAATTAATATTGGCTGCTCTGGAGGGTCTGAAGCGATGAGCTTCAAGGAGATGACGAATCCAAGCAGCTTCTTATGACCTGAATGGAGTTTGCAGACCCACCAAGAACACCTGCATGTAAAAGAACAAGAACATTCTATGGCTCCCTTTTGCTTCCAGGATCCAATACAAAATCAATTGAAAGTTCTTTGTGACCTGAATCCTTCCTATCTTTCCAGTTTTCACATGCTTGGCTCCCCTCCCAAATTCTGGCTCTTAGACATCCACAGAAAGACTTTCTTTCCCAGCGAGAAACCCTGGCTTTCTGTGCCGCAGTGATCCCCGGGAATATTTGGGGACTTGCTCTTTTGCATTCAGCAGTTTAAAGATAGTCATTCCAGCCAATAATTGTAACTTCTATGCAGATAGCACTTAGTAATACGCATGATGGAGGCCTTTTTTTTTTTTTTTTTTTTTTTTTTCCTTTCGGTCTTGGTGAAAACACCTGAGTCTGTGAGAATGTTAAAGCAGCAAGTGTTATGTAGAGACATCCAAGCAGCAGCAAGTCTACTTTTGGACGTCCTGTTCTTTGATGGAGGGAAAATCCCCAGTGAAATGTTTTGGTTACCAATTATTTGAAATTCTCTCTCTGACTCTGCCTATATCTATCATCTATCTAATTACATAGCTATCTCTATATCTATCCTTACATCTGTATCTACCTTTCTATCATCTCTATTTACTTTCTATTTACTTTTCTATCGTTCCAAATTCCTTCCTTCCTTCCCTCTTTCTTTCCTTCCCTCTTTTCTTTCTATTTATCTTTCTATATATCTATATTCTATCTACTTCTCTCCCACCTCTCTCTTTATCTCTCTATCTCACTATCTCTTTCCCCCTTCCTCTCCCTTTGTTCTGTGGCCCAATGCCTCTGGCCTGACTTCATGCCTTAATGAGGACCGGGCACATGCTGGAAACAAAGGAGCTTTTTTTCAGGGCAGCTGCTTCCTCTAGCTTCAAGACCAGTAAGGAGCAGGTGAGAGAGGGCCTTGAAGGCTGCTGTGTGAGGGGGAACAGGACTCCTCGGTGGCTCAGGACGAGTTTTTCTTCTCCCGGACCCACTAATCACGGTGTGAACTTCACTCAGCAAAACTCCAGAGCCTTTCATCTGAGATCCCCACAAACAATAATTATTATCCACAGCCCCCTCCTTGGCTCCATTGAGCAGAGGAGGAAATGGAGGCAGAATGTTGGAAGTTCCCCCAGGGAGGGGCACTCGGTGGCTGACTGGTGGACGGCCACGCGCCTGCCCCTCTCTGGCAGCTGGGCAGTTCGGTGTGTGATGCCCTGACTGCTGGTTTGCTCTATGGGGGGCCCTTCTGGCAGGCCCCTGGTCCTCAGGGGCTCGGGTCATCTCTGCCCCGCATTCTTCCTCCCAAGGCAGCGTGGGATAGGCCTCCAGTCCATTCACTTTATTTGGAAGGCATGGAGAAAAGGCCGGGATGTGGGGCTTGAGTTGGGGGCCGTGGGGGACACAGGCTGTAAGTACTTATATTTGACCAGCTTGGCTGAAACTTTATCAGAGAAGCTAGAACAGCTCATAGATTTAGAAACAGGTGAGAACTTGGGGAAATCTTGTTTAGCTAATTTTACAGGTTAGGAAACTGAGGCCCAGGGACTTCAGGAAGGAATTCCAGCCTTCATGGCTCCCATGCCAGCGCTCCTTCTCCAACGCCGTCCTGCCCGGCTCAGGGAGGCGTGGGGTCCCTTTCCACACTGTCCCCCACATCGGGTTTTGAGCTTTACTTTTGTTACTCCTAGTTATTCCTCAGATGGGCCATGGTTGGAGGGCAGATGGTTAAGGTCCTGTGATAGGAGGGAAGATGGGAGCAGGCGGGATAAGGAGAGAAGCTGCGACTTTTAGGGGCGGACTCCAAAGGGCAGTTTGTTGATGGATGACGTGCAGAGGCGCAGAGGAGGGGGAGCCGGCCCCCAGCCGAGCCCTGGTGATGGGCAGGGCCTTGGAGCATGCAGGGACCCCACATCTGGGCAGGAGAAGCCCCTGGTTTCTGTACTGATAGAATTGGTGGGCCCTGAAGGGCATCCTCTGCCTTCAGTTTGACTTCCCTGTCTGTGGCCCCAGGTGCGAGCTTTTCCCTTGCAGGGGAAAGGACTAGAGCGTCTGTTCCTGTGAGTTTTGAAGGGTCGGGAGGGTGACGCGGGCTTCCCCGAGTCCAGATTTTACGGCCAGTTGTATGTTAGTGACCAGAAGAGCCAGGTCATCATCAGGAGTCCTTACCCTGACGTGGCTGAGACCCGGACTCGCACAGGGGGCCCCAGCTGGGGAAGCCGGCGTTCCGGGCCCTTTGACCTTGGTGGGGACGTGGTGATGGAAGGACTGCCCCCCCCACCAGAGACTGAGGGGGCATGGGCAGAATGTCCCGAGACGCTGAGGGAAGGGGGGCCTTTCATTGCTCCTGTTCCTCGGAAGTAAACGGCTCTTTGTAAAAGGATGTCAAACAGGTGAACCTGGGGCTCCGGGCAGTCCCCGGCCCGGGACAGTGGGAAGGCACAGCCAGTGGGGCTCAAGCCGGGGGTGCTGGGTAAAAGTGACTCCCTGGACCCCAGAAGGGGGGGCTGGCGCTGGCCTGGCTGGCTCGGGGGCAGTGGAGCCGAAACAGTCAGTTGTGAGATGGGTGCAAGGGCCAGGGGAGAGGGGCGGGACCTAACGGAGCTAACAGACAGTTACTAGCCAGGCTCCCCGAGGGCTGGGGCATGTAGTAGGTGCCTAATGATTACTTGAGGGATGACTGAGACTCTATGTCTGGCCCAGATTCGTTTATGTCCACTCTGGGCAAGTGCCCTGACCTTGCTGGCCTCAGTTTCCCTGTCTGTAAAACGAGCCGGAGAAGGATGTGCAAATTCCAGTATCTTTGCCAAGAAAGCTCCGGGTGGATCACAGGGTGGACACGACTGGACCCTCGGAACCGCGACAACATTTTGGTGGTCAGGTCCATTGGGACCTTGATGAACAGGGAAAAAGTAGGAATCCACTCAGGCTCTGTGCCTCAGTCTCCACGTTTGCAGAACGGGGACAAGAGTAGCACCTACCTCTCAGGGCGGTGGCAAGAGAACCGGGTAAAATACTGTACGGAAGCAGCTCTGCAAGCCTTGTTTCGAGCTGCACAAATGGCAGCCACTGAGCCTTCAGCCTCCCCAGACTGGGGAGACAAAACATTTGTCATCCCTCCCCCTCCCCCTTCCCAGGGTTTCTCTGATTTCTCTCTTTAATTGAGCCGGCAGCAGCAGCTGAGCCCAGCCGGGTCCCAGGGGGGCAGCTTAGAAGCATCTTGGGCCAAAGGCTCGGGGTAATTGGGGCTGGGGGCAGTGGCAAGATGAGCTCAGTCGAACTTAATTGCTCCATTAGGGAGAGTAAGTGTAGACAGGCATAAAGAGCCCGGCCCTGCAGTGACCCGAGGAGCGGCTCTCCTGCCACAAGGCTGCTTTCTGCCCATCTGCTGCCGAGGCTTCCCTTCCCCCTCTTCCTTCCCCTCCCCCTCTCCTCCTGTCCCCCTGTTCCCCTCCCCCTCTCATTTCTCCTCCTTCCCTTCCCCCTCTCCTCTCCTCCTTTCTTCCCTTCCCTCTCTCCTCTTCTGCTTGTTTTCTTCCCCTTCTATCTCCTTCCTCGTCCCCCTCCCCCTCTCCTCTTGTCCCCCTTTTCCCTCCCCTCTCATTTCTCCTCCTTCCTTCCCCTCTCCCCTGTCCTCCTTCCTTCCTCCCTCTCCTCCTGTCCCCTTTTCCCTCCCTCTCATTTCTCCTCCTTCCTTCCCCTCTCCTCTCCTCCTTCCCTTCCCTCTCTCCTCTTCCTGCTTTTCTTTTTTTCTTCCCCTTCCATCTCCTTCCTCGTCCCCCTCCCCCTCTCCTCCTGTCCCCTTTTCCCCTCCCCCTCTCATTTCTCCTCCTTCCCTTCCCCCTCTCCTCTCCTCCTTCCCTTCCCTCTCTCCTCTTCCTGCTTTTCTTTTTTTCTTCCCCTTCCATCTCCTTCCTCGTCCCCCTCCCCCTCTCCTCCTGTCCCCCTTTTCCCCTCCCCCTCTCATTTCTCCTCCTTCCCTTCCCCCTCTCCTCTTCTGCTTGTTTTCTTCCCCTTCCATCTCCCTTCCCTTCCCCTCCCCCTCTCCTCCTGTCCCCCTGCTCCCATTCCCTCTTTCTGCCCCCCCCCATTCACCACACGCCCCCGGCCCTCTGCCCCCGGGCCTTCCCGGCCGACGCGGCCCAGGCCTAACCCGAGGTGCCCGCCCCTTTTCAGCCGTCACAACGTCCCGGCCGGTTCAGGCTCTCGAGCACAAGGCCCCGCCCCCCTCGCCCATCCCTGGGCCCTTGGACGTTCCCCCAGCCCCGGGCGGGAGGGGCGGGGGGGGGCAGGGCCTGGGCCACTGACCGGGGCCCCAGAGCGCTCCCTTCGGCCCGCCTCCGGCGCCCACGAGACCCAGCCTGCAGGGCAGAGGCGCGCGGAAAAGGGCTCTGGGTCCTTAGAACCGGACCCGGGGAGGCGCCCTCAGCAGATGGCAGGGGCCCAGTGGGGGAGGGGCAGGAAGGCAGGGCGCCAGGCTCATTTGGGACGGGGCAGCGACACCTGCTGGCCGAGCGGGGGCCTACGCGCCTGTGCGTGGAGGGCCCGGCTGTGCCCCTTACAGAGGGCATACAGAGGCGCAGGGCTGTGCCACAGGGGCGCCTGACTGTGCCCTTACAGAGCGCCTGGCTGTGCCCTTACAGAGAGCGCCCTGACTGCCCTTGCCACAGAGGCGCTGACTGTGCCAGAGGCGCCGGGCTGTGCCCGCACAGAGGGCGCTTGGGCTGCCACAGAGTGCCGTGCTGTCCGCCCTACGAGGCGCCCTGGCTGTGCCTCACAGAGTGCCCTGACTGTGCCCTTGACAGAGGCACCTTGCACTGTGCCACAGAGGCGCCCTGACCCGCCTTACAGAGGCGCCTGACTGTCTTGACAGAGAGTGCCCGTGCTGTGCCCCTTACAGAGAGCGCCCGGGCTGTGCCCCTTACAGGGGGCGCCCTGACTGTGCCCCTTACAGAGAGCGCCCTGACTGTGCCCCTTACAGAGGGCGCCCTGACTGTGCCCCTTACAGAGAGCGCCCGTGCTGTGCCCTTACAGAGGGCGCCCGGGCTGTGCCCCTTACAGAGAGTGCCCGTGCTGTGCCCCTTACAGAGGGCGCCCTGACTGTGCCCCTTACAGAGAGTGCCCTGACTGTGCCCCTTACAGAGGGCACCTGCACTGTGCCCCTTACAGAGAGCGCCCTGACTGTGCCCCTTACAGAGGGCGCCCGGGCTGTGCTTGCCACAGAGGGCCCTGACTGTGCCTTACAGAGAGCGCCTGGCTGTGCCCTTACAGAGAGCGCCTGCTGTGCCTTACAGAGGGCGCCCTGGCTGTGCCCCACAGAGGTGCCGTGCCTGTGCCCTTACAGAGAGCGCCGGGCTGTGCCCACAGGGCGCCCCTGACTGTGCCCAGAGGCGCCCTGACTGTGCCCACCAGAGGCCCTGACTGTGCCTTACAGAGCGCCCTGACTGTCCTGCCACAGAGTGCGTGCCCCTTACAGAGGGCGCCCGGGCTGTGCCCTTACAGAGAGTGCCCGTGCTGTGCCCTTACAGAGGGCGCCCTGACTGTGCCCCTTACAGAGAGTGCCCTGACTGTGCCCTTACAGAGGGCACCTGCACTGTGCCCTCCAGAGGCGCCTGGCTGTGCCTTACGAGGCGCCTGACTTCCCCACAGGGGGCCCCACTGGCCCCAGGGCCCCACGTCCCCACAGGGCGCCCGCTTGCCCCCCACAAGGCCCGGCTGGCCCACAGGCGCCGGCTTCCCCCCAGAAGGGGCCCGCTGTGCCCCCCAAGAGGCGCCCGCTGGGCCCCTTACAAGGCGCCCCCGCGGCCCCACCCAAGGGCTGGCCCTGCCCCAAGAGGGTGCCCTGCTGTTGCCCCAAGGGCCCAGGCTTGCCCCACAGAGAGTGCCCGTGCTGGCCCCAAAGAGGGCGCCCCAGGCCCCCACAGAGTGCCCCCACTGGCCCACACAGAGGCACCACTGTGCCCCCAGGGGCCCTGCTTGCCCCTTCAGGGGGCCCCCCTGGCCTCCCCCCCCAGAGGGGCCCTGACTGTGCCCCTTACAGGGCCCGGGCTTGCCCCCAGGGGCGCCCGGGCTTGGCCCCAAGGGCCCCCTGTGCCCCTTACAGAGAGTGCCCTGACTGTGCCCCTTACAGGGGCCCCAAACTTGCCCCAAAGGGGCGCCCGGCTGCCCCCCACAGAGGCGCCCTGGCTTGCCCCACGAAGGGGCCCCTGCTGTGCCCCTTACAGGACCCCTGTGCCCCTTACAGAGGGGCCCGGCTGGCCCCGGGGCCCACAGGGCCCTGCCTTGCCCCACAGAGGGCCCTGACTGGCCCCCACAGAGGCCCTGACTGTGCCTTACAGGGGGCACCTCAAAGCCCCACGAAAGGCCCCTGGCCCCTTACAGGGCCCCTGGCTGTCCTTACAGAGGCACCGACGGCCCCACAGAGAGCCCCTGATGTGCCCTTGGGGGGCCCGGGCGGCCCAAGGCGCCCGGCTGTGCCCTTCAGGGAGTGCCCTGAGCCCCTTTGCAAGAGGGCCCCTGCGGCCCTTACAGAGGGCACCTGCACTGTGCCCCTTACAGAGGGCCTGACTGTCCACAGAGGTGCCCTGCTGTTTTACAGGGGCCCCGGGCTGTGCCCCTTACAGAGGCGCCGGCTGGCCCCCAGGGGCTCTTGGGTTTCCCCCAGGCCCCTTTCCGGGGTGCTCATCTTGAGCCTCTCGAGCAGGAGGAGGGAAGGCCAGGGAGGGCCTGGGAGCAGAGGGGGGGCTGGGGGGAGCGGCCCCTTCTGGGGAAGGGAGATGATGAGGCGGCCCTGGGTGCTTTAGCTGTTGCCCTTCAGTCCCCAGGCTGCGACCCCATTTGGGGTTTCCTTCCCCCAGACACTGGGCGGGGTGCCTTCCCCAGCCATTGTGCGGGTGGGAGCGGAGGCAGTTGTGTCGCTTATCCAGGTCCACAGCCAGTCATTTGGGGAGAATTAAGACTTCTCCCGTTGCTATACTAAATTGCATCTCCCTTTTTATTTTTTTGATAGACGGGGCTTTCCCTGCTTTTTGCCCTAAATTTTTTCTGACCCTTATTTAATGTTTGTGTGTCTCTTGCTGACTCCTCTGCTTTACCTTGCCCTTCTATGGGTGAACATACTCCCCTCTCCCCCCCAGGATCCCTCCTTATTCTCTCCTCCCATCATTCCCCGGGCACTCTGGCCCTTATCTGAATTTAGAAGTCTTTTGTAGCCTTTCAAACGTGTGTGTGTGAGTGTGTATGTGTGTGTGTCACCGTGTGTGTGTGTGTGTGTGTGTGTGTGCAAGTATGTGAGTGTGTGTGTCACTATGTGTGTATGTCACTGTGTGGGTGAGTGCGTGTGTATGTGTGGGACTGTGTGAGTGTGTGTCACTGTGTGTGTGTGAGAGTATGTGTGTGTGTAAGTGTGTGTCACTGTGTGTGAATGTGATTGTGTTTGTATGTGTGTATGTATGTATGTGAGTGTGTCACTGTGTGTGAGTGTGTGTATGTGAGTGTGTGTGAGTATGTGTGTGTGAGTGTATTTGTGAGTATGTGAATGTGTAAGTGTGTGAGTGTGTGTTGTTCCCTTTTTATCTCATTCCTATTAATCTACGCACCCTTCTACAGCCGCCCCCTCACCCTGTTGTTTCTTTATACATTTAGAAGACTTCCATTCCCTTTTAAACCTAAATGTTGTTTTCTCCTTAATCCGGATCAGATGTGAAATCCCTCCCTTATCTTCTCCCCTCTTCCTATCCCTTTGGAATCTTTTTTTTTTTTTTTTTTTGAATTTAAGAGACTTTGCTGTTCTAGATAGATTTGTGTTGTTTCCTCTTAAATCTACTTCCTGTGAGAGTTGGGTTCCAGAGCTACCAGCCTCCTCCCCATCCAATCCCTCTGGGTCACTCCTTCCTCATGCTCCTTGTTTTTTGTTTCGTTTTGATTCGGACAATACACACGCAAAGATAGTTTTCAACGTTCTCTCTTGCAAAATCTCATGTTCCAAATTTCTCTCTCTCTCTACCCCCAACCTCCTTCCCCCAGACAGGAAGTAATCCAATATAGGTTAAACACCTCGCACCTCATTTGTTGAACTATTCTTTTTTGGATAACAGCCATTTTTTTTTAAAATTTTAAAAGCTTTTTCTTTTCAAAACATCTGCACAGATAATTTTTCAACACTGACCCTTGTATAGCTCCGTGTTTCAGATTCTCCCCTCCTTCCCTCACCCCCTCCCCAGATGACAAGTAATCCAGTATATGCTACACATGTTAAAATATGCTAAATCCGATATGTGTAAGCATATTTATACAATTCTCTGCTGCACAAGAGAAATCAGATCAAAAAAAGAAAGTAAATGAGTAAGAAAACAAAATGCGAGTGAACAACAACAAAAACAATGCAAATGTTATGTCGTGATGTACATACTCGGTTCCCACAGTGCTCTCCGGGTGCAGACGGCTCTCTTCATCACGAGATCATTGGAACTGGCCTCACTCATCTCATTGTTGGAAAGAGTCACGTCCTTGAGAACTGATCATCATATAATCTTGTTGTTGCCCTGTACAATGATCTCCTGTGAATTATTGTTGTTGTTGTTGTTGTTGATCTTTTCCTTCACTGTTTTGCTTTTTAGAATCAACTCACAAGACCTCAGGTCTTAAAGACTCATCTAAGACAGTCATTTAATAATATAATTATTAAATTATATTAATTTAATTAAAATATATTAAATTATAATAATGGCCAGTCTTGGTCTGAGTCCACATATGAATATGGAATGAATATAAATGAAATATCATTCCAGCCTCTTAGCAGAGAGGCAGGGGACTATGGGCAATATGTTGTATATTCTATTTGTTAAAGTCATTATAGTTTTTGTTCATTTGTTTTACTTATGCTAAGGCCTTGAATCTGAGCTCATACCATCGGATTGGGGAAGTTGGCAAAAAAGGAAAATGACAAAGAATTCTAAAATTCACAATCAAAGGAGGAAATTATGCAGAAATTACTTGGGATTACAAATAAAAGATAGCCTAGAATCCCCTCCCCCAAAGAGATCAAAGAAAGGGAAAAGGACTGCCATAGACAAAATATTAAGTGCGGTTCTTTCTATGGTAGCACAAATCCTAAGTGGGGAATGCTAAGCAAATTATGGTGGGTGAATGCAATGGAAGATCCCTGGGCCAGAAGAAATGATGAAATGGACAGTTTCAGAGGAAACAGAAAAGACTCATGTGAACTGATAAAGAGTGAGGACAAGAATGAGCAGAAAGAAGCAAGAAAATGATTTTTATAAGTGAAAAAGAACTCTGGAAAACTTTATTAGTCTAATGAATGCAATGATCAACCCAGAGGCAAAAGGCTGAGACGAAGCATCCGAAAGGCAAGGGGTTAAAAATGTACATGTCAGATACACCTTTGTGGATATGGTCGATGGGAAAACTGGTTTTGTTGTACTCTGAAAATTTGCTATGAGCATTTTCTTTTTTCTTTTTCTTCTTCATTTGGGGAAGGGGACAATGAGAGAAATAGTAATTGCTTTAAAATTAAATAAATTTCTTAAAAAAGACTAGGAAAATGCCAAAAAAGCATAAATAAAAAAAATATATTTTTTGAAAACACTCTAGAGGAAAAAAAACAAAAGAAAAACCTATAAATCTTTTGGCACAAAAAGGAAGCTTCATCCACTGTGGTTTTCTGAGGTAGAATTTAGGGCAGGTGTTCATTTAAGAAATAATGAACTAAAATGAACAAGAGAGGTTTGGAATTCTGGCAAATTGTATTCACGGGCGCTCTCCGGAATTTTCCCAGAGAAAATTCTTTCTGCAGTCAACAGGCTTATTTTTGGACAGATAAATGAGTGGGTTGTGTGTGAGATCTTGGGAGAATCATGCAGTACTGAGGACCTGGGATATTTTTTATTTTCTTGGAGATATTGGGCTTGTTTCCAATCAGGTCAATCTATAACTATGGTCTTGTAGTCCTTGACCTTTTTTTTTAAGCTATAAAAATAAAAGCTAGCTAAAAAGGGCAGACGAGGGGCCTATCAGAACCAGATCTGAAACCGTACTACCAGCAATGGTCATCAAAACAATCTGGTACTGTTAAGAAATTGAGAGGTTGAACATCGGGATGGATTCGGTACACAATTTTTGTTGTTGCCAGCATCTTGGTGTTTGATACCCCAGATGTTGGGGTAAGAGCTCGTTATTCAATTAAAAAAAGTGGAAAGTGGTCTGGCAGAAACTAGACATAGACTAGCATCTCACACTGTACAACACAAACTCCAAATGGGAATATGACTTAGACATAATAAATGTGTTTATATGAAATAGATTTAAATGTATAAATATAAATTCTTTGATAAATGATCAAAGGATTTTAGAGACATGAAAAATGCTCCAAATTATTTATAATTAGAGAAATAACTCCGAGTTTAACCTCATACCCACTAGATTGAGAAAGCTGACAGAAAAAAGGAAAATGAGAATAGTGGAGGAGTATGGGAAAGGAGGCACAGTGATGGGAGAACCATGATCCGATCCAGCCCTTCTGGAAAACAATTTGGAACTGTTCCAAAAAGCTATTAAACTGTGCATATGCAGATGTGCAAAGATTTTTGATGCGACAATTCCACTATTAGACATTGATATTGCTATCAATACCAATATCTTTTGGATGAAAGCAATTTTTAAAAAGAAGTAGAGGCAAATTTTATAATATTTATAAAAATTTCATTTTTATTTTTAAAATTTATAAAATATTTATATATATTTTATATATTTATATTTATAAAAATATTTTTTGTGATAGCTCTTTTTGTGGTTGCAAAAAATGGGAAACTGAGGAGTTGCAGATACCCATCTATTGGGAAATAGCTAAACAAGTTATGGTATATAAAGGTGATGGAATATGATGAAGGGGATGATTTCAGAGTAACTTGAAAAGACTTGTATGAATTGATGCAATGGGAAGTGAGCAGAACGAGGTCAGCAACCTACATAATAACAAGAACATTAAAAAGCAAACCATTTTGAAAGACTCAGGAACATTGAGCAACTCGATAAACAGGCACAATTCCAGAGGATCCCTGGTGAAACAGGCTCCATCTCCTGGTGGAGAGCTGATGGATTCAGAGTGCAGGTTGAGACATGTTTCGGACATGACTAATACAGGAATCTCTTTTCCTTGACTGTACAAGCTTTCCGGGGAAAAGGGGAAGATCCCTCCTCTCCCTCCCACCTTTTCAACTTCTATATATTGTTTTCCCCCAGTAGAGAATAAGCTCCTTGAAAGCAGGGACTAGCTTTCTTTTTCTTATTTGTATCCTCAGGGTTTAGCACTGTATCTGGCACATTTTGAGGGTTGTTGTTCCGTTGTTTTTAGCTGTGTCTGACTGTTTGTGATCCCATTTGGGGTGTTCTTGGCAAAGATACTGGAGCAGCACCTGATGCGGAGAAGGCATTTAATTAAAGCGTATTGTGTGGTGTGGTTTATAACAGGGATTTCTTTTCTTTTTCAGTGAAGATGGGGGAAAGTAGGAGGGAAAAATGGCATATTTTCATGAAAAAATAAAATTGGCTTCAAAGAAGAAGAAAAGAACATTCAGTTAAGCTGTAATGTTTCTGGTTTTTCTTTAATCTTAAAAAGAGAATCTATGTTGTCTTTGTTATGTACTTTTAGCTCTAATTAAAAATCCCTCTCCCTCCATGATGTCAAATTTGGTTCCTAGATCACAGGATTATAGATTATAGACAGAAGTTGCTCACCTAACAACACACAAGTAGTAATGACAGGGGAAGGATCAAAATCAGGTCCCTGGAATCCAAATCCCAGCTGCCTTGGAGTATTTTCTACTTAACTCTACTGGTTTTCTGGTTAATGGAGTTAGTGTTCTCTGAGGGGTGTGAGAGTCCTAACTTAGGGTTTGGCTACTGAGATATAACTAGGCCCAGGTTTCTGGCACATTGCCCCATGGCACTCAAATTTAGTGGGTGCTGATAGCACTTGAACTCAGTTTTCTCTGCTGTAAAAGAAGGGAGAGATATTGGACTAAATGATCACTTAGGGGCCTTCCAGGTCTTAATCTGTGACTCTCAGATCCTTAAGCAGTGTTTGAAAATTGAATTTAGTGAATAAGAAAATGTCGCCCACAACTAAATTAATATATGTAGAGTGTCTAAAATGGTGGATCTTGCCTCCCTTTCCAAAAAGGCCCCCAGTAATCTGAGTGACCTCCCTAATACAGATGAGAGCAGCATAGACTGTGGGTACAAATGCCAACTATTGATGGATCACCAACCACTGAAATCTTGAAAAGGAGACAAGCAGATGGAAGCTTTTCTTTCTCCTCCCTCTTCCCCAGTTACACATAAAAACAACATTTTTTTTCCTGATTATATAAGTACATTCATTTTTAAAAAAAAAACACATTTCCTTATGAATCATGTTGGGAGAGAAAAATCAGAAAAAATGGAAAAACCATGAGAGGGAAAAAATAACAGGAGAAAAAGAAAAAAAAGTGAACATATAGTTCTCTCTGTGGGTGTACAGATGGCATTTTCCTTCCGAAGTTTATCGGGACTGCTTTGGATCACTGAAACACTGACAAGAACCAAGATTTTCAGAATTGATCATTACACAATCTTGCTGTTACTGTGTACAAGGTCTACTGGTTCTGCTTGTTTCACTCAGCATCAGTTCCTGTAAATCTTTCCAGGTCTTTCTAAAATTAGCTTATTCATCATTTTTTATAAAACAATAATATTCCATTACTTTCATATACTATAATTTATTTAGCCATTCTCCAATGATGGGCATCCACTCACTTTCCAGTTCCTTGCTACCACAAAAAGAGCTGCCACAAACATTTTTGCACATGTGGGTCCCTTTCCCTCCTTTATGATTTCCTTGGGATACAGACTATATGCACAGTTTGACAGCTTTTTGGACACAGTTCCAAATGGCTCTCCAGAATGGTTGGATCCACTCACAACTCCACCAACAATGCATCAGTGTCCCAGTTCTCCCACATCCCTCCAACATTTGTCATTATCTTTTCCTGCCATCTGAGCCGATCTGAGAGGTGTGAGGTGGTACCTTGGAATTGTTTTAATTGGCATTGTTCTAATCAATAGTGATTTAGAGCAATTTTTCATATGACTAGAGATGGTTTTAATTCCCATCTGGCCATGTCCTCCTTTCCTCCTCCTTCCCAGCAGCCTTAGAGGGGACTTGTGGTTTCCCAGGGTGTCTCTCCCTTACCCTCTGCCCGGCTGAGTTGGTCTGATTTGCTGCATCCCTCCTGTAGGGAGAGGCTGGAGAGACCGGCCAGATGGGCCGGTTGTGGTTGTGGGTGTTGAGTGCAATGGCAGTAGTCACATAACAAGGGTGAGGATTCTTCCCCGCGGCCCTTTGCCCGACATACCTTGTGGTCTGGCTGCCTGGAGCCGCCACTATCTGGTCTCTCCATCTGTTGCATTATTTATGTTCTCTGCGACCCCAGCTGCCTGTTAAGGTTGGCAGGAGGCACCATGTACAAGCTGGATCAATGAGTTCAGGAGAAGTTGCAGTTCCATCAGCTCAGGAGCCGAAAATTGGTGAATTTGCTTCTAAAATCTTGGCTCCTGCACATGAAAGAAGGGAGGGGATTCAGAGCAGGGAAAGTATATGGAGAGAGAACACAATGCGATTCAAGATGTCTGCACTGGGAAAAAGAGTCTCGTAATTGGTTGTGCCAAGGAGGAGAATGGGACATGAGGTGTCGTTATGGGACAAAGATCTGTCTTTCCAGACTTAACACACTAAGTCCCCATCATGCACTTCTTTCACACAAGAGTTCATTTCCCACCACCGAGCCTTTGCACACACACCCTGTGTGCCCTTTCCCCTCTCTGCCTCTTAGAATCCCTCGGTTTCATCAAGCCACATTATCTGCTCAACAAAGCTTTTCTTTAAGAGCCTTTCAAAAGATTCCCTTGGATGTGTTTCTTGGTACTTATTACATGTGTACATGCTGTCTCTGTCGGCACAGTGTAATCACTTTGAGGTCGGTTCCTTTGAGACATTATTTTCTGTTGAACCCAATTGATTATAATTGGAATTTTAAAAACACCGAGTAGGTAAACACACACATTAAAATCTCAGCTGTCATATCCTGGGGGTTGGAAATGATGTCAGGGTAGTTCAGGGGTTAGAGAAAGTACAAGGTATTATAGGCTACATTTCACAGTCTTAGTTACAAATAAATCCCTAGTGGGTTTGAAGTGATTTTCAGAGGGAATTTTGGGTAAGAAGGGATCTATTTTTTTTTTTTAAAGCTTCATCATAGTTGTAAGATCATAAATTTAGAGATGAAAGAGTAAGGAGAAAGCAACCTGGGAGCTTCCTATTTTAACTAATTATTCCTGCTAAGTAATAAGCTCCATTGTTTCTATGCTACGGAAGGAGGGCAAGACTGCCAGCCCCCTCTACATTTCAGAATGGTCCAGCAGCCCTGCCTTTCTTGTGGCTCTGGAGAAATGCTTTCAGACAGAGGAACAATTAAAAAGGCAAGTGCTCTTAGTGAATGAATTCAGATATTAAATTACTTCCTCACTTCAGCTAAAATATTATCGTTCTTGTCTGAGTCACAGCCATCCCAGCCCGGCAGGGAGCTTAATTAAAGGGGATTTTGGCAGCCTTTGGACACACTCAGGAGTCCTTTTTCCTGGTGATGTAACACTAAATTGCTTCTTGCTGAAGGTATTTATCACTCACTTGTCATGTGCCAAGTACTCTGCTAAACACTTTATAAATGGATCTCATTGGATCCTCATCTCAATCCTGGGCAGTAGGTGCTGTTTTTAATCCTCATTTTTACAGATGAGGAAACTGAGGCAGACAGCGATTGAGTGACTTGTCCTTTAGTAAGCAGCGTTTGAATCCAGATCTTCCTGAGTTCAGACCCCGCACTCTACCCAATTTGTCTCAGCTAAAAGTTAGGCTAGGCTGGAGAGGCTTGCATGAACTAATGCTGAGTGAAGTGAGCACAGCCATCATTGCACACGGCAGCAAGGTTATACGATGATCAATTCTGATGGATGTGAGTCTTCTCAACAATGAGATGATTCAGACTGATTCCAATGATCTTGTGATGAAGAGAGCCATCTGCACCCAGGGAGAGGATGGTGGGAACTGAGTGTGACCACAACATAGCATTCTTACTCTTTCTGTTGTTTGCTTGCATTTTATTTTGCTACTCTTTTTTTCCTTTTTGATTTGATTTTTCTTGTGTGGTATGATAATTATATAAATATGTATGCATATATTGGATTTAACATATTTCTACCATGCTTATATTGGACTACTTGCCACCGAGGGGAATAGGGGAAGGAGGGGAAAATTGGAACATAAGGTTTTACAGGGGCTAATGGTGAAGAATTGTCCATTGTTGGACAACAAAAATTTTGAAAAATAAAGTTTTAATAAAGAAAAAAATAGTTAGGAAAGGAAAAAAATTTAAAATTCCCCAGTTTTGGGTAAAAAATCCCTTGGATATTTCCTAGTCAGAGAGGAGGGAGTTTTTCTGCCAGATAGTTTTAACTCTCAATTTTTATTTGAATATTTGTTCCTTTCATAATTTTTGTTATGAAACTGGGAAATAGTTGTTTGTTGAAATTGAAATGTGGTTTGATAGTGGTGTGTGTGTGTGTGTGTGTGTTCAGGAGGAGAGAGAGAGAGAGAGAGAAGAGAGAGAGAGAGAAGAGAGAGAGAGAGAGGTGTGTGGGGAGAAAGAGAGAGAGAGAGAGAGAGAGAAGAGAGAGAGAAGAGAGGGGTGTGTGGTGGGAGGAGAGGTGTGGGAGGGGTGTGGTGTGGAGAGAGAGAGAGAGGGGAGTGAGTGTGTGTGTGTGAGTGAGAGAGAGAGAGAGAGAGAGAGAAAGGGGTGTGAGGTGGAGTGGAGGGGTGGTGTGGGAGAGAAAGAGGAGAGAGAGAGAGAGAGGCAGAGAGAGAGAGGGTGGTGTGTGTGTGGGAGAGAGAAAAGAGAGAGAGAGAGAGAGAGAGAGAGAGAGAGACAGAGAGAGAGAGAGAGTGTGTGTGTGTGTGTGTGTGAGAGAGAAAGAGAGAGTGTGTGAGTGTGAGTGTGTGTGTGTGTGTGAGAGAGAGAAAGAGAGAGAGAGAGTGAGTGAGTGTGTGTGTGTGTGTGTAAGACAAGTGTTTCTTTTGGATAGATAGCTTTTTTAATTTTATTTGTAATTTTTGAAATAAAACCAACATCTCCATGACATCGCTTTAGGCTCAGCTGTTTTACCCTAAGTCAGGCCTGTCCAGCGACATCCCCTTCCTCCCAAACCTTAGCAAGGCACAGAGTGAGCCCAGCTTCCCATGGGACAGTCCCTGGCTGAAGCCCTGCCGTCCCCTTTCTTGCCAGCATGGAATCGGTCAGTAGTGGCTGTCTCTCCTTGTCGGCGGACCAGCTTCCCTACATCTCCTGGTGGCCCTGAGCCAGTCATGCATTTCTGGCAGTAGCACTTCCCAGAGCCCAGCTTCCCAATCCCGAGTCCCTGAAGTACAGGAATCGCTTAACCTCTGCCTCAGTTTCCTCATCTGTGAAGTGAAAAGGCTTGCAGGCTTCCATGGCCCTTTCCGAGTCTCTGCCTGAAGAAGTGCTCAGTGGCTGCCCTGTTATCTCATAAGGAGATGACCAGAATCTGCCGCCGTCTGATTCTTTCTCCCAATTCACGTAACTTATTTCTAGGTCATTAACTACCCCTGGCTTTCCGGCCATGTGACATCCAGGTGGGTGTCACACCTTATTATCTGTAACAGAGCTCGGGAGAGCGGCTCTTTCCAGTGGCTCTCTGCCACCGATGGGGGTCACACGGAGCCGTCACGAGTTGACAATCGCTATTTGCCTCAAAGTACTCGAGGTTATGGTCATCCCATTATGCTTCTCAGCTGGCAATTTCTGGGCCTTTCATTATGGGATTTCAGGTGTCCACTCGAGAGCTTTTTATGGAAGGCATCACTATCAAATGGCTTCTAAAAGCTGCCCCAGGCCTTGATGCCTTTGTCAATCGATTCATAAAATGGATGTGGACCCGATTAGAGCGGTTGACAATGTGGTAATTAGCCGGCAGATTGGAATCCTGCTCCGATGGGTCCGTGTTTTAAATACCAGCAGCGTTCCGTTCTGGCCAGGGAGCTCGGCGCGTTATTTAATTTACTCTTCTGTCTCTTGACCAGTCATTCAACACCGTGGCAAACAGATCCATTTAGCCCCTGCAATATTTCTCTCTCCCCTGACTGCAAAGAGCCACAACTCGGTGGCCGTCTGGGCCCAGGTCTGTCTCTGTTCTTGGCAGGGCTGGGAAGTGATTAAAAGGAACCAGGATTAAGCATTACCAAAAATATGACCCATTTATCACAAGTTGGGGGAGTCTGTCAGGATTACTTTAAACTGTCAGATTAATCAAGATGGGCAATAGGATTGTTATAGAAACTACCATCGGTAAACCAGGACTCTTGGACAGGGAGAGAATTTAATATCTGAGGAAGAAAAAAACCCCCAAGTTTATTAAATCCTGCTTTTGAGAATACTGATGGAGTTCCAAAAGCACATGATCCTGAAAAGCAGAGACATTGTACGCAGAGGCCAGACCTCAGAGGCAGGGAGTTGTGGGTTTCAGCCCTGCTGACATACTCCCGTCCTGATCCGGATCTTGTCGCCGAACTCAGATGGCTCTGGAGGGAATAAGGAAGCAGGTGACCTTCACAGCCCTCCCCGCCTTTCCAACTCACTCCTATGCCTCCCTGATGTCAAGGTCCTCTTCAAGGATGGAGGACAGACAACAATAACATGATCGGCGGGCTCGAAGCCTGTCCCCATCTAGCACTGATCTGTTCTTTCAATCCGACTTCTCATTATTCTCTTTCTTCCCACTCTGGCCAAACAGGCTAATCTCCCTATATGTGTCACAGCTCCTCCTTCCGTGCTTTTGTGGAGGAATGGGCTGTTCTCCGTGCTTGGAAAAATAGCTAATGATCATAGCTAACACTTATATGTTATATGGAATCCGCAGCTAGGCAGCGCTGCAGTGGATAGAGTGCCCAGCCTGAGTTCAAATCCAGCCTGTATGTCCCTGGGTATTGCCTGTTTCCTCATCTGTAAAATGAGCTGGAAAAAGGAAATGGCGAACTGCTTCAGTATCTCTTCCAAGGAGATCCCAAATGGGGCCACGGAGAACTGGATGTCGCCAAAACGACTAAACAACACATTTATATTGTGCTTACTACGTGCCAGGTGCTTTACAATTATTATCTCATTTGATCCTCATTCCACCTCCAGGATATAGAGGCTATTATTATCTCCATTTTACAGATGAGGAAACTGAGGCAAATGGGATTAAGTGACTTGCCCAGGATCACATAGCTAGTAAGTGTCTGGGGCCGGATTTCACCTCATGAAGATGAGTCTTCATTATTCTAGGCCCGGCGCTGCACTCACTGCACTACGTAGCCACCTCGATGGTTTTTTCTCCTCATGGCTTTTTCTTGCAATCTCTACCTCTTTCCAAGGTTCAGCTCTCATGTCATCTCCTCTTCTGTGCCTTTCCTCATCTCCTTGTTTCTTAGGGCTCTCTTTCCCTCTCCTCCAGATTGTGTTGTATTTCCTTTGTACACATTTTGGGCTTAATTCTGATAGACAGCACCTTGTCCTGGCTCCAGAAGGTGCTGATTTCTTCCATCGTTATTACTGGAAAGTAGGGAAGATCACACAGAAGTGGTCCTGGAACAGCTGACCACCATTCTATCATCCCTTTAAATAAATATTGTTCTTCAGATTGTTGCACGGGAGGATAAAATCACTGGTTTTGGTAACTGGATAAAAACTGGGATGTGAACCCCTTCTCCCTCTGTAGGCTGACTGCAGGCACCATGGGGATGCTTCCTGAAGCAGACAGGAGGATGGGGAGGATGCAAGCTTCTCCTGTTCTTTCCCTGCTAGAAGAGAGGATATATAATATAATAATTATAATATATATTATTATATCTATAATCTCTCTAATCTGAGAGGATTTGTCCCCCACAGCTCTGAGGTTGTGAGCACTGGGATGGCCGTGTGTTCGTAAACACTGTTCAGTGTTATGTCTAGTCTGCGATCGCAGTCCCATTCCGATCCAGTTTGTCAGTTGAGTTAGCCTGGCTATTTTGAAGTTGACTGTTTTGAGTTTACATTCGTCCTGTGAGAAAGTGAGTGGCTGATTGTGTATCTTAGACAGCAGGCCATCTTCCTCTGCCCCAGGAGGCAACCAGTTGCACCATGGATAGAGCACAGGATCTTGAGTCAGGAAGGTCGAGGTTCAAATCTAATTAGCCTTGTGACTTTGGGTAAGACATTTTACCTTTAGCTGCCTTGATTTCCTCAATGTGAAATGGGCATCATAATAGCATCTCCCTTCTAGAGCTCTCGTGGGGCTCAGATGGGAGAGAATATTTGTAAAGTACTTAGCTCCATGTCTAGGACATAGTAGGGATATAATAAACATTTGTACTTTCCCTTTCCTTTCCTCCTCTTCCCATGGTATAGAGGGTCATCTATTTTTTCCCTGCTTCTAATTGGTCTAGATCTAGGATTTTTTTCCATATTTTCTTTCTGATGATTATCTTATGTAATAATAACAATAACTTATATAATATAATTTATAGACATATAATTCATAATAAATAATTATAAACAATATATAACATTATATATAATAATATAAATAAAATAAATAATTTATATAATTATATAATAATTTATATTTCATATAATAATTTATATATTATCTATATATAATTATATAATAGTCTACAATTTTTTAAGTACATGTTATATTGGGTCAAATATAGGATAAACCCCTAAGTGAGATCTCTTTGAAAGGAAGAACAAAAATACAGATAGCTACTGGAAAAAGGATTGCCTAAAGTAGACACCCATGGACTGGGGAAAGGTTAAACAAATTATACTTACCTGTGTGTAATGGAATAAGTCTGTGCTTCAAGAAACAATGAATAGGCTGAAAACAGGGAAACAGGAAAAGACCTGGATCAATTGATGCAAGAGGAAGTTAGCAGAGCCCAGGAAAGAGTAAGCAAAATGTCTTCAATTATATAAACAGATGGAAGAACCACACGCACAAAAATGAAAAGTACATCAGTCGTGTTCTCTTTGAATAATTACAAAGGATGAACTGGATGCCCAGGATGAGTTATGAGAAGATACTCCCTCTCCCCAAAGTCCCGCCGCTTTGCAGAGATGGCAGGGCTATGAGCAAGGTACATTTCATGTATTTTTGTACATGCCGGTCTGTTTTACTGGCTTTTTCTCTTTATGGAATGGCTAACTGGGAGGAAAGCAAAAGGGATGCTGGGAAAAATTTTGGTGATGTAAAAAAAAACCCCAAAAGACCTTAATAAAAGCTTATCACAAATAATTGCACAAAATTATCAGTTGTGTAAGTTTGGGGGGAGTATTTCTTTTTATTTAAATAAAGGCATTTTATTCCTTTTAAAAAAATCACTGTTCTCATCTTTGTCCCTGCTGCTGTCATTTTCTTATTCAGAGAACATATCTAGGCTACTAGAATACTAAGCTCCTCAGAGCTTTCAGAGGCTCCTCAGCTTTGGGACAAAGTAGGGTGAAAAGATGGGTCTGGGTTCTGGTCAGTGGACTGGATGAGCACATTTGCTCCCATAGTCTTAGAAGACAAGGTGGGAAGGGTTCTAATTTCTCCTTTACATATTAAGAAACTGCAGCATGGACCATTTTCAGAATTTTGTTTTGCATCTCCATTGCCCGGTGCATAGTGGGCACTTAATAAATGCTTCAGTTGAAATCCCTCTTCCCTAAAGAGCCACCTTTTCAGTTGATTTCAGAGCCTTGTAAAATTCTGGGGACTCAATCTCCAGTGCCTGGATGGCTGACAGAATTCTGAGGTTCCCATAAAAAGAAAGGGAAAATGAGAAATCGCCAAGCCCTTCCTGGGCCTGGATGGATGGGATGGATGGAGAAGAAACCGGGGAAGGTGAGCTGGTCCAAGTGTCTCCCCGTTTTTCTTTCGGATGGCCTTCTCCCCCCATATAGTGCTACTAAAGAAGGATGGATACCCTTCTCTGTTTTACAAATTGGGGTGTTGAGACCCAAAGGGAGGGGACTCAAATCGTTTCTGGGGAAAGGATCGAATGGAGGCTGTGTGGCTCCCAATTTGCCTTTGCCACTGTGAGTCTGCCCCCATATCCCGGTGACTGATTTACTATGAATCCGGTTCAAATAATTGCCTGGGGATGTACTAGCACCTCAATCAAGGGGAAACGGGGAGAAAACTCTGCACCCCTTCCAGCCCGAGGCCGCCACAAAGACCGGTCCAAGGCCGGGGTCAGCAGGATGGCTTCCCGTTGGTTTGGTCTGCCAGAGCTGCTTAGCAGCTTGCTTCCAAAATCGCATTACAAAAATTACATATTTCATATAATCAGGTCTGTTTCTTACTTAATCATCCTACACAGCGTATAAATCTTTGCAATGGACAGGTCTATAAATCACAGGCATTTTTCATTTACCACTTATTCTGGGCCAGGCAGTTTCTTATTTAAATTGCTGTATGAATAAATCTAATAATCCTTATTCACTTACATCATCTCAAACTTTTAAATCTTATTCTGACTGAGGTCATAAGTGAAATCAGCAGTGAGGGCAAAACAAGCAGCTGTAACAATTCTAATAGCTTACCAAATTATATTAAAGTACTCAGACAACATTAGGAGAAATGGGGAAGAATGGGATTGCATTAGTCACGCTGGATCTGCTGAGTCAGGGAAACTGAGGCTTTCAGCAGAGCCCCCCAAAGGGGAGGTGCTGGACTTGTTCTCATGGCCGGGGGCTAATGGACGAGACAAGCCATGCGGCTCCAGGCTTAGGTCTGCAGACTGCAGTGGAGACCTGAGGACGCGGGATTCTGGGTGGGTTTGGATTGGAGATCCCACTTTTAGGCCGACTGTTGGGACCATGTAGGAGCAGCACTGAGGTGCCTTGCTTCTCTCCGCCTGAGGAGGCAGTGTAGCACCATGGACAGAGTATTTGATTTAGAATGGGGTCCTGAGTTTGAATCCTTCCCTTTTTAAAAAAAAAAAAATTGAGTCATCATGGGCAAGTCACTTCTTCATAATTTTGAAAATCAAGCTAGATGGTCTTTGAGGTGTCTTTCAAGCAATCAACCAAGCCACAAGCATTTATTAAACTCCTATTATGTACCAGGCACTATTCTAGACTGGGAATATGAAGACAAAAATGCAAGATTCCCTGCCCTCAAGGAGCTTCCATTCTTCTTTTACTTACCTTTTTTCAAGCCAGTGCTATGGGTAGATACAGTATTCCTTGAAACCCTCCAGAGAAAATCGGTGCCCTTTATAAGTATCTTTCCACCACCATGTATGTCATCTGATAATCTCACAGGCCTGCATTTATATTTTATAATAATAAAAAGTCTTGGGGTACAATTTTTTTTTTTTTGCTGAGGCAATTGGGATTAAGTGACTTGCCCAGGATCACACAGCCAGGAAGTATTAAGTGAGGTCAGATTGGAACTTCGGGTCTGATGCTCTATCCACTGTAACCACTACCCAGCAGCCCCTGGGATTACCTCTTTTACCAGTGTTGAGAGAGTATTTTCAGTGGTTAAAAAAGGGAGGAGCTTTATGAAACATCTCAATGAGCTACTGTCTATTTTAAGGATAGGGATATGGTCCGCTTAAATTAGTGTAGGAAATTCTTGGGTGAAGAAATTCTCCCTACCACTGTAGGTCAGCCCCTTCTCTCCAAAACGTAGCCTCAGAGCGCCCCATTTTTCTAGGACAGAGGTGCCAAACCATAACTTGTGGTGGGATTTTGTCCCCAATTCTCCTAAGTGCTGACACAACCTGATTAAAATGTAATGGGGAATAGTGAACAAAATAAGCAAAAATTCAGTAGAACATAGATAATGATAATATGAGTCAATATGGGCCTGTAGGAATCCTCATGCATGAGTTTGGAGGCCTCTGTTTCCTTCCGAAACTATTGAGAAGCCAAGAGATCTTCCCGGAAACACGTGACCGACGAGTGTCCAAGGTTGTCCAGCCTTTCCGGCTGGTTCCCTAGACAGGCACTAGTGCTGTTAGCCAGAGAAAGGCCCTTGTTTGTTTCCTAGGCCCTGAGTCTTGTTAACGAGGCCCAGGAGATGTGCTCCGGCTTCTCAATGGGGCATTAATGGGCACATCTTTCACTGCTACAGAACAGTTACTCCCCTCCCTGAAACCACATCTGCTGCTCCAGTTTTCCATTCATTCCTTTGCTGCTTATTTCTTGTCTCAGCCTGATGTTCTCTGTATTCTCTGCCGGCTGTCGGGGGCCCGGATAACTCACCTCTGAGAAGGTGAAGGAGCTGGCTGCAGTCTGTTCTCCAAGGAAGCTTCTGACAGGCTTGTGACAGGCTAAGGAGTTATTCTGCATGTAAATCACTTTTGCTCTGCCTTCTTAAATGCACACTCTTTTTTCCCTTCCAGAAAAGCATCCATGGTAGGGCTTCTGAGCCCCACCCCAGAATAAATAATCCCATTATTATTTGAGGCGGAAATTCATCGATAGCTACCTGTAATGCGATCCTGGCAGTAGTCACTTGTAATGATGGCTTGGCAGGGGGACGATGACATCATTGATCCTGGGAGCTACAGAGAAAGAACCTGGAGCCATGACAGCTGGGAAGTTAGTCCCGTTGCACGCCTTTCTCCCAAATCCCACTTTTGTCCGTGGTTCTCAATGACTACAGAGTCACTTTATGTCACTGAACCCTATGGAAAAAGAGAAGGGCCCAATGGACGGACCAATGACTATGGCGTCCAAGGACTTGAGCGTGGATTCTACCTTTGATCTCAGCCAGTGGGGGATACCTGCCCTCTCTGGCCTTCGAGCGAAACAGACCAAAGGCCTCTATGGTTCCTCCTTCTGGCTTTAAATCTGTTATTCAGCCGTACTACAATGATTTGAGTGGCCATCATTTAATTAAAATTCATAATGTGTGAAGAAAAAAATCATTCATTTGAACGCTGGATTTTTTTAGACCTTATCAACATATTCTCTCATGGAAAGCGTATGGATCTCAACATCCTACTTACAGCCCAGTCGGGAGGAGAGAATAGGATAGATTTGGTTCAAGTGAAGGAAGAGTTCAGGGTTTTGGAGACCCATTCATCCTAGTCAGTTTGATGAGCTCTAAGGCCCAAGGTCTTTTTTTTTTAAACTCTTAAAAATTATTTATTTTTAACATTCACTTAAGGCCCAAGATCTTAATGAAACACAAGTAGTTTGGAACGCTCTAAACAAGGAATATTGTGTCATTTCTCAATCACTTATTTCTTCAACAAATAATACATTTTTCTAGAATGGGAATTTCTCCATGCTTCCCTGCCCCGTACGCACCCACCCACTCATCCATTGCTCTGTGTTGGTGTTTCTTGAGTACTTCACATGTCTAAAAGGTACAAACACAGAGCAGAAATATCCTTCTTTTTTACATCTCCAATTCAAAAGGTTTCAGGATGGTCACAGGTCATTGTGATGGGGATGGCATCCCTACTTGCTTTTCATTTTTGTTCCTTTAGATGGCACACAGGACTGGAGCTGAAAAGACCTGAATTAAAATTTAGCTTCAGACACTTAGCTGTGTGATCCTGGGCAAGTCATTTCCATTTCCATTTATCTCAGTTTCCTTATCTGTAAAATGGGTTCATATCAGCACCTATTTAGCGGGATTGTTATGTGGATCAAATGAGATAATAATTGTAAATGCCTGCCACATGAAACCTGGAGATGCTCTATAAATATTAGCCATTATTGTTTTTATTACTTAAAATTCATGCTTCTGTATTTACCTCCATTATTTTTTTTTTGTGTATGTAGCTCTTCTCTAAAATGTTTACATAATCAGAATCAGAGACTATGGCAAAGGGACCCAGGAAATTGTCCAGTCCATTTTTGCCCCCCACCCCCAACTTCTGTAGATGATTGCCAAAGAGCCCAGTGGATTGAAGCCGTCACTCAGTGGGGTCCAGGTCACACGGTGGAGGTGGAAGCTGGCTCAGGACTGGTCAGTGACACCATAATATCACTGAGGCCCTTCTGGGGTCTCTCCCCCATGGGAGAAAGCATTTGAGGTCATCATGAGCTAAAGCAGAGGTGTTAAAATATCTTTTCTACCATTACCAATTGCCAGGAAACTCTTCTGTCGTTTTGCTTGAGAAAAGCCCTTCCTGTCCATGGGGTTGGGAAGGACAAAATATCGGGAAGGAGCATTTTGGGAGAAATGACCCTCCCTCCCTTGACACTCTTTTGGGAGGGGCTCTCCCAAGCCTGACCCTCACCCTCATCTCTTCTTGGCAGGAGGTGGGAATAACTTTGTAAGGCCACTGACATCCCATGGCCCGGCAGATGAAAGGTGGCAAAGCCTCCCTGCAGATACTGACCCTGGATGTTGGCTGATAGATAGCATCCTCCTTGTGAACTCTGAAATCCAATTGGATGCATTAATCTCCCCGGAGGGCGAATTAAATTAATCTTCTTCCCGATAGCTTCAGAGTGACAAGACTGGGGAGAGGAAAAGATACTGTCAGGTCATATGGATGGCTGCCGCCTCAATAGCTTTACGAAATCGAGCACTATGTGTTGTCAGCAAAGCAAATGGTGCCATCTTCTCTCCGGCCTTGGGAAGCTGATTGGCTTGGGGGGGGGCGCTCTGTGCTAATCTCTTCCTAGGACTTAAAGGGCCCAGAAGACTTAGTGGTCATTATCACAACGCAGTAGCCCCTGATTTGGTGCATTTAAAGGAAGGTCATCATCAGGTGGGTCTCAGTTTCTCCATCTGTAAAATGGAGAGGGAAAGGAGTTGGATCAGGGAGCATCTTTTAGCTCTGCTTCTGGGACCCTGTGACTTTGGCCCAAGGAAGAAGGATGAAAGTTCTGTTCGTATTGTGGACTCTGGAGGGGGCAAGTGGCAAGAGCATATTTATGGATGGTCAGAATTGTGTGATTTAATCCAATGCTCATTATGGCTCTATGATTTCCCCCTTTTATGGATGGGGAGAAGGGGTGAGGTTACCTGCCTGGGGTCACACAGCTGCTATATGACTGAGGCAGAATTTGAACCCAGGTCCGAGCACGGTAGCCCTTGTGCTCCCCTGTCTCATAGAGCCCAAGCCTGGAAGGTGCTCAAGAGCGGGGGGGGGGGGGGGAAGGGGGGAAAGGACCAAAGATAGGCAATAGGCTATTGCCATGGTGATAGGTAGCTGGGAGGTGCAGTGGCTAGAATGCGGGAGGCAGGAAGATCTGAATCCAAATATGGCCTCAGATTCTGGGCAAATCACTTAATCTATGTGCACCTCAGTTTCTTCATCTGTAAAATGGGGATAATGGTTCCCTCCCAGGATTGTTGTGAGGATCAACTGGTAAACAGAAAGGGCTTAGCCCAACGCCAGGCGATAGTGGCTGATATAAATGTTAGACATTATTATCATTATTAATTGGGTGACTGGGCAAATTTATCTCAGTTTCCCCATCGATAAAATGGAGATGATACCAGCAGGTATTATCTCAGGATCACTGTGAAGATCAAACAAGATCGTAATTATAAAGGGCTTGGTCCAGGGTCTGGCACACAGTAGGTGCCCTCTGAACCTCACAGCTAGCGCACGGCACTCTCCCCCAGTTTTGCTTGAGCACGCCCCATTCCCATCGTAATGAGCCCAACTCCATCCCCCTCTTAGAGGCTGGCCCAGGTCCCCTTAGATTCTGGGTTTTTTTCCTGTAATTTCTTAACCATTTTAGATTTACCAAGATTTCTGGGACGACCTCAGAGTGCACTTCGACGTTTCCATCAGCGGGTTTGATTCTTTCCCCAGACACACTCCTTCACCTTCTCTCTGATATATACTTAGCCACCTCCACAATTCACTCTTACACACACTTACACAGTTATCTTCATACACACTCGCTGCCACACCTGCTCACCCTCCCTCTCATACACTTACACACACACACACACACACACACACACACCCTCACACTGTCAGACTCCCAAGGCCTTGTGAGAGCCAGTGAGAGCCTGCCCCAGCATGGAATTGAGCTCCTGTCTCCTGGTCCTGCCAGGATCCTCTCCGCCATGTTGGTGACCGTCCTCAACGGTTCCACCTTAATGCAAACGCAGATAATCTCACTTCTTATTTCCCTGATCATAACATTTCAGGCATTTCCCATTCTTCTCTGTAATTGTGGCTGATTCCCCCAAAGATCTCTCCCATCCGACTGGGGCAAAGAGGGGAAGCAATGGGAGCCTTTGGGCCACGCAAGAGTAATGTGATTTTAGCCGGCAGGAGGTGCTTTCTCTGTCTCTGCCTCTGTCTCTCCCTCTGTCTCTCTCTTTATCTCTATTTTTCTTTGTGTGTGTCTCTCTCTCTCTGTCTTTGTCTCTGTTTCTGTCTAACTCTTCTCTGTCTCTTTATCTTTCTCTCTGTCTCTCTGTTTCTGTATCTGTCTCTGTCTTTGTCTCTGTCTCTGTGTCTGTTTTTATCTGTCTTTGTGTGTCCATGTCTGTCTGTTTCTCTTAATGTCTCTCTGTCTTTGTCTGTGTGTCTGTCTCAGTTCTAGCACACTGTCTCCAGCTCCCCTGAGAGGCCCTTGTCCAACAGGACATGTTCTTTTCCTCCCTTCCCCATGTAATAGAGAGATGCTGCCCATGGGTAAATATTGAGTCTTGCACTAGAACACCAGTAGCACTTTCTGGGGGTGTCCTCCTCATGTTTTGGGGAGGGTTTTTTCAGGGGGAGGGAGCAAGATCTGGAAACTATTCCTTCATTCTCAAGACAAAGCTACATTGTGTGGAAGAAATCAACCCTAAACTGCGGAAGAAAGGTAAATGGCAGTGAGGTAAGCTTCTGTTAAGTGCCTAATAAAACAAAGAGCTGATTGGCTGAGGGCAAACAATCCCGTGATGGGGGAGTACCTCCCCTTGAAGATGAATTGACTCCTTGGCCCAGGTCCCTCTTCCCTCCACCATTTAAAAGACACCTTGGCTTGAGGTCCAGTTGGGGAGGGGCTGGGCCAGAAAGCCATCGGTGAATACAAGTCCCTATTTTCCTATAGCGTCTTCTTTTGGAAAATTAATTGGGCCCCACTAAAAATGAAGCGTTGTTCAAGTGTGTCTCAGTTCAGAAAATTGAAAAAGCCCTCCTGGAAGAAGTCGGGAGGGCATGTGAAAGACCTCATTGTCTCGTGCCCGCTTCCTTTAAGGGCAAATCTGGCAGGGCCGCCAGTTCCATTGCCAAGAGAAAATGAGCCTATATATCGGGGCTTATTCCCTGCCAGGAAAAGTAAAGGGAGCTGGCAACAGTTGGCTGTTGTTGTGAAGGCCCCAGGTCCCGTCGCGGGGAAAGGAACATGCTTCATATCCTGTCGCTCACATCTGTTTCTGGATAAACGGCGGCCCTCTGGTCATGTCTGAGAGCAAAGGAGGAAAGTTCTCACCTGGAAAAGCCATCATGTTCTCCCCCAAATGAGGAAGAGAATGATGGTGGCAGGGACAGAGCTGGCGTCTCCAGGCGGCTCATCCGGATATCTAGTCTGTACAAAGCCTTCCAAGGTGCACAAAGTGTTTCCATCGTCTCATTCGATCCTTGCAATGACTCTGGGAGGCAGAGGCAATTATCTCCATTTTAGAGATGGGGAAATAAGGTGGGGGGAGTTAAATGGCTTGCATAGGGTCACACGGCTAGTCTATGGGGCTGTGATCCAGCTTTGTCCCTTAGTACCTGGGTACTTGTAGTCTTGGGCAAGACACCTCACATTCCTGGCCTCAGTTTCCATTTTTGTACAGTGAGGGGGGGTCTGAGTGTATGAAAATAGTACAAGCCAATCTAATAAGGAGATAGTCTCAAATGTATATATATTTATATATATATGTATATCTATATATATAAAAACAGATATCACTATCTGTTTATCTGCGAATTCATCTCTCTCTAATCTCTATGTCCTTATCTATGTATCTGTTTATCCACCCACCTATTTATTTATCTATCTATCCATCCATCTATCCGTTTCTTTCTTTCATCTATCTATTCATTTACTTATCTCTTAATTTATCAATCATTCTATTTGTTTATCTATTTATTTTGATCAATTTATCTACCTACCTACCTATAATTTTCACAGCACAATAATCCAGGGTCCCCCAGGCTCTCTACCTGATGGGCTGGGAATAACTACTCTAGAGATCCACCTCCAATTATTTCCCCTTTGCTTAGAGACCTCTGTGAGGCTGTCCTTTGGGACGGAAATGAGATTTAGCAGTCTGGAATTTCCAGGGGCCCCTCGGGAATCCTTCTCAGGAAGGGGAGTCCCAAGGACGGCTGGCTGTCCAAGTTCTTTGGATCTGTGACCTGCAAAAAGAGTTTACCCATTTTGGCAAAGCTCTCTGCAGTTTCACCCTTGACTTCCTTCCAACATTTTGAGTGGATGTCTCTCATCTTGGGGAATTAAATGCAGAGAGTTTAATCATGAGGTCTTTTCATTGACGGCTTCCATTCTTAATTCTACTTTGTGGCTCACGATAGCTTCCTATCTTGGCTATGTCTGAAGATCTGCTCATCGTTGAAAATCCGATGAATCGTAGTGGCTAAGACTGTTAGCTCTAATTAAACATGAGGCACATTGGAAGAGAGCTGCTTTGAGAATCGGGAGGAGCCGAGCCGAACTCAGATCCTGCCTCTGATGTATGGCTGGGTGACCTCCCCAAATCGATGACCATCTCAGCACCCTGGTGAGGCAGCTTGCTAAGCCCATTCATTGCAGAGAAGGTATCAAACTGGGAAAGGGGATTTTCCCATTATGACTGAAATGCCACTGTACCATCTCCACTTTCTGTTCTAACATTTATGTGGCAGTGAGTTTTGAAGTTTTATATATATTATCTTTTTTGAGAGGTAAATGATGACATCAGTTTTACAACTGGAAGCTTGGGATTGAGAGCAGTTAAATTTGCTACTTGAGGAAGTTAATAGCTATTTGAGGAAGAATTTGAGCACAGGTTTTTTTGACTTCAAGGAGAGCGCTCTAATCTTTGCCATCACTCCATCTCCCACATACATAGCAATTTACAAGGACTTTTGGACTTGGAGTCCTTGAAAGATGCTTTTGTGCTTGTTCAGAAGATATTTTGTTTTAATTAGCCAAGATCCACTTTTCCTCTTCCCTCCCCCACTCCCAATTAAGAAAAAGAGAAAAGCAAAACTCATTATGGACACCTAAGGTCAATCAAAACAATTTTCCACATTGGCCATGTCCTACAAGATATTTGCATCTGTATGTAACAGGTTTTCCCATTAGCCTTCTGGAATTTTTTTTTTTTGTGAGATTGTTTTCTTTTTCTTCCCTTCCACTCCCATGTATTCCTCTTTCCCATTCTTTTCTTGAGACTATTCAGACAAGAGAATTACTCCCATTTCTTCTGCAGTTAAGCTCCCTCTATGACCTCTGAAGATGATAGAATTCATTTCCCTATATTTAAATTCATTCAGTCTTTTTTTATTGTTCATTCATATTTACCTTTTTATGTTTCTTCATTCCTGTTTTTGGACTTCAAAGTTTTCCCAAGCTCTAGTCTTTTCATTAGGAATATTTAGAAGTATTCTATTTCATTAGAAATTCTTCTCCTCCACTCCCCTCTCTCTCCTCACCCATAGGAATGTTCTGGGGAGGCTATTCTTGGCTGTACCCCATATCACTTGCCATCTGGACTCTCTGATCCTTTGTAGGAGTGACTGCTAAATCATGTGTGGCCCTCACTATGGTTCCTCAGTGGTTGCATTTCTTCAGGCTACTTGCGGTATTTTTTCCTTTGATCTGGAAACCAGATTTTGGCTATAATGTTCTGAGGAGTTTTCATTCTTTCAAGTGGTGATTGGTGGATCTTTCTCCTTCACTTTGTCTTCTGGTTCTGAGAGACTTGGACAGTTTCCTTTTAAGATGCCTTGAAATAAGATGTCTAGATTCTTTTCTGGGTCATGGTGTTCAGATGATCCTTCAGTGTCTCTTTATTTTTTTCTTTCTGATATGCTTTCCAAGTTAGTTGTTTTTACTGTGAGATATTTCATATTTTTTTCCATTTTTTCCTCAGGTTTTTTACTTTGTTTTAACATTTCTTGCTGCCTCCTGGAGTCATTAGCTTCTAATTTTCAGGAAGTTTCTTACTTGACAACTAGCTCTCATTTCTAGGGGCAGCTAGATGGTACAGTAGATAGACCATTGGCCCTGAAGTCAGGAGTTCAAATCTAGCCTCAGACACTTACCACTTACTAGCTGTGTGACCCTAGACAAGGGACCCTAATCTCAATTGCTCCATTAAAAAATTATTTAACTTTCTTTCCAATTTTTTTCTCTCAAGCTTATTCCATTTAGAAAAAAATTAAATTCTAAAACGAATAAACAAGCAATCAAACAAACTTTTGTTTTTATCATTGTAGTATGGTTCTTTTTTTGTCTGCCCATTCCTCCAGCCTACTTGCTGACTCTGGACTCTGGACTAAGCTTTAGTGGGAAGATCTGGCTGGTCGTGTTACAGCTCTCTTGGGGTTTTGGGTGGTGTGTTATTCCAGGCTTTCAGGGTACAGGTTGGGGACCTGCAAGCTCTCAGTGCTCTCAAAGCGATCTGATCCAGGGCAAAGTTTAATTGGTCCCCCTGGTCTGAGTGCCACAAGTTCTTGGCTCAGGTTTGCTCTGTACAAATTTAGAGTTCCACTAGATGTACTCCTATCAGCCGACTAGAGAGCTCTGCTGATTCTAAACGGCAGAATTGTAGGTCCTTTTGGTTTGGAACTTTTGTCATGGCTTGTCCCCTGGGCTGGATGCTGGAAGTGAGACCTGCTCTGAGCCTTGGGGTCTGAATTACACCACCACTGACGTTCATTTCTGAACTCTTTCCTTTCTCCATATACTGGCCAGGTCCTTCCTTCCTGAAAAAGGCAATACCACCATACTGCACAGACATATAGACCCTCTTCTCACCCCACCCTCGGGCTTGGTAAAGCCTGAGGTCTGGTGCAATCTTTATTAGAAGAGAGAGGAGGCAGTTTTTGAGCACCCGGCATTTAACAAAAGAGATTGATTTTTATTTTATTTTATTTTTTTTATTTTTAAGAGATTGAAGCATGGAAAGAATATTTAAAATTGGGGATAGCTCCCCTTAGCCCTGCATTTATCACAAAGACACTGAATCTGAAGGGTTGTGTTTGCAAGGTAGTGGGAAGTCCATCTAGACTGAGCTGGATTCTTTGTGTCTTTGGCAACTGGGAAACTATAACAACGATTTGATCCTTTGTTTTCTGAACCAGTTAAATTTCTAGCACAATTTCATTGCATTTTTGAGGAAAAATCTTACTTACTTAAAACAAGATGTTGCCACATCCTGAAGTTACTATTTACACTCGACCTGCCAACTTTTCTATTCTCATGCAAAGCCTTTTTATTTTTTTAAGATTCATTTCAAATCAACAAATATTTGTTGTTTGCTATGTGATGAGCAAGTCGGTGTGTAAGCCGCTGGAAATCAGTGATGTGCATAAAGAACATTAATTATTCAATAACCAGAACAACTAAGGAAGACAAATGTGTGGAATAAAAGACACTAGGCCCACTTTGTCCTTTTTAAATCTTGCTCCTGAGTTTCTCTGTATGGAAACCAGGGACATGATGGGGTTAAAGGGAATCCCCTCACTATGGATTGGTCATTATCTTTGCTCAAGGAGACTTTGGATGGTGGGGATGTGATATGAGTTAACTCAGAAGAATTCAAAAAGAATACAAAAGATAGGAGAGAAAAGTCAGTGCAAAATGCAGATGTAAAATGTCTGAGGATTTATGACATTAGCTGACTGGGTGCAAGTGACTGAGGGAGTGGCGCCATCAAAAAGCTAAATGTGTCTCCTGGGGCTACCAAGAGCTGATGGACGCAGCCTCTACTGGGCTAGGAGAGAATATATGTTAGGTGCCCTGCAGTTGAAGACTAGTAGATGATAACAGTGAGCAGCAATACGGGAGTAGAGACGATGAGCAGAGTACAATTGCAGCACTGGAGACACCCAGGAGAGGAGTAGCAATGGTATTTCAGTCGTGGCTCCGCAGCACTGGA
The DNA here is from genome assembly GCF_902635505.1 of Sarcophilus harrisii. Lineage (NCBI taxonomy): Eukaryota > Metazoa > Chordata > Mammalia > Dasyuromorphia > Dasyuridae > Sarcophilus > Sarcophilus harrisii. The sequence goes on from NC_045430.1 coordinate 273,252,977, forward strand.
GACGGGAATTTTGCTGGCCATCTGTATGACCTATGATTGTGTCACCTGCATCTTTTGGTCAGAAGTGTTCCCTCATCTCTCTCTCTCTCTCTCTCCCCTCTTTCTGGTCCTTTATATTGTTATGCTATTTAATTAAATGTCTTTTGCTTCACATTTATATGTTTTCTGGCAGGCTGTTAAATGAAACACTGGTGGGGGCTCATGAGTATGGTTTTCAGTGGATGCTGAACCACACTAGGATACTTAGATTTGTTCTTCAAACTTGGCATTCAAAGGGACTCACTCATATGAGAGGATGGATGGATCTGGGATTTGTACATGAAGTCCCTGTTATCAAAAAGCTTATAGTTTAATAATAGAGATAAAATGGTCACTCAAATAACTATAAAATAATTTAGACAATATGAACAGAGAAGAATACAATGGACTAGAGGAGACTTAAAAAGGCTTGCCGTTCCCCCACAAATAACCTCTTATTCTGCCCCATGAAGTCAGTCTTTGTTTTGTTTTTGTTCAGGTCCCATGGTTTTGTTAGTGTAGGCAATTCCTGGTGAGGAAATGTCCCATAATTTGTTGACCTTATGTATTATTTTAAATTTTTTTCTTCAGATTTTTCCTACCTTTTTTTGTCCTTTTCAAAAATGAAATTATCTCATGATGGATTTTTCTTTCCTCCCTCCCTCCCTCCTTCCTTCCTTCTTCTCTTCCTTCCTTTGTTCCTCCCACTTTCCTTCCCTCTTTTTCTCTCTCTTTCCTTCCCTTCTTCCTCCTTTCCTTTCTCCCTCTCTCCCTCTTTCCCTCCCTCCCTTCCTTCCTTCCTCCCTCCCTTCCTCCCTCCTTCCTTCTTCCTTCCTTTTCTCCCTTCCTTCTCTTCTTTTTTTTCCTCTTCTCTACCTTTTCTTCTCCTTTCCTCCTCCACTCCTTTCTCCTCCACCCGCCACTTCGTTGAGCTGTGGTCACTGGTACTTACTGCCTCACCCACAGAAGCTCACTTTACTGTCTCCCTTCTCCCACTTGGCCCCACATGCTGCCTAATTCCCAGGATGGTGGCGCTTGCAGGGACACTGGAGATGATGGAAGAAAGCCTTTCACATAACAGATTTCCCTGTGTGGCTCAGCAGCAGCTGCCACCAGACCCAGGGGGGCCCCATCCTCCCTTCTGCACCAGGCTCCCTCAGGCAGCCCCGACATGGAGGATTCTGCTCCCTCATCTGGGCCTTCTGCTGTGACTGGAAAGTTGAGTGTGTTGGGAGGAGGAGGAGAAGGAGGAAGAGGATACCGTATATCCTGCATCTGTGTCCAGGTTGCATCTACCATAGACAGTAAGATCTGTTTCATGGTTTCATTTTCATCTCTATTCCCAGCGCCTTGTACACAGCAGGTGTTTAATAAGCGTTTCTTGGATTAAGTTGAGGACAAGAGAGCCCAGTGGGCCCCGGGAAGCCTGTTTATCAGGGTGACTCCTGTTTCGGGCTCTTCTATGCTGTGAACCTCCCCAGAAGGAGACAAGGACTTTGGGCCGGGCCAGCCACTGTGAGAGCTCTTCAGCTCAGATTACCTTCAGGGCCCTGCCAGTGGGACTGACGCAGTGTTTGCCCGCACCTCTAGGGTTTTCCCTCACTCTCGTGTGCCTGGACCCGGGGCCAGAGGCTCTGTTTACCCCCAACGTCCCCGGACCTTATGGGTCTACAACAGAAAGTGGAAAATAGTGGGAAGAGAGCATTTCCTGTAAAGTGCTTTGCTCCAAGAACTAGCTGGGACCATGTGAATCCCTTTGGGTCTCCTGCTTAAACCGTTGCTGATGTGAATTAGTTCAGGTATCCGTGGGATTGGTTACTTGTGAATCTAAAGCTTTATTTGGCACTGGGGGAATGGAGACCGTGTCCCCGGCCCGGCATCCCCTGTGGAAATCCTCTATGTCCCTGTGTGCCCCAAGAAGAAATCTGGGTTTCCCGGGGTGAAAAGTCCAGGGCCCTCTCTCCAGAGCCAGCCGGGGAGGATGCCGGGCCGCGGAGGATGCTGAGCCACGGAGGATGCTGGGCCGCGGAGGATGCTGAGCCACGGAGGATGCTGGGCCGGGGAGGATGCTGGGCCGGGGAGGATGCTGGGCCGGGGAGGATGCTGGGCCGGGGAGGATGCTGGGCCACGGAGGATGCTGAGCCACGGAGAATGCTGGGCCGGGGAGGATGCTGGGCCGGGGAGGATGCTGGGCCGGGGAGGATGCTGGGCCACAGAGGATGCTGGGCCGGGGAGGAAGCTGGGCCGCCTTCCTCCGTACTCTGCCCTAGAGACCCGTGGGTGCTGATGGCAGACACACGTTGCTCAGGCAGACGCGAGGGGCTTTTTTCCAGGTAGAATCTGGCCTTTAAAAATAGACGCCGAAACAAGGTAATTCCCTGGGAAAGAGGAGAGGCCTTTCTGGGAGCAGGAGGCCTGGAGACAACGTGGCACCGGCCTGGGAGTGCCCGTGACTGACGTTTTGGCTGCTCCACAATACAGGAAAAGAGGCGTCTGGGAGGAGGGGGCGGGGCTCCCTGGGAGGACTGTCTGCCCTGTGTGAGTCTGAGGCGGGAGCTCCGACGTCTAGGTGGGGAAGGAGAGGGGGAACACAGTGGGAGTTGGGGAGGGGGGCTGACCCCCCCCCCCAGGAGGGAAGTCTGAGAAAGCCTCGGCACCCCTGAAGCTGGCTTAGTCCATCAGGCGAGCCACAGGGTCACAGACCCAGAGCTGGCGGACCCAGCGGCCTAGGGTAGCTCCCTCAGGACAAATGGGAGGGGGATTGCCTCCTTCACACGGACACTAGTGGTGGGATCTGAATCCACAGCCCCGGCCCCAGAGCCAGTTTTGGCTCTACTTTCTGGCCGCCAGAGGGCGTTATAGAGCAACTGGGAAACCTCCTCTTCCCGAGTTCAAATCTGGCCTCCGGCACGTGCTGGCGGTGCGACCCTGTTCGAGTCACTTAAGCCCGTTTGCTGGGCGGTACAATGGAGAGAGTGCTGAGCGTGGGGTCACAAAGACCTGAGTTCATCTGTTACCTTGGCTATGGACAAGTGGTGTGACCCTTGGCAAGTCATTTGCCGTTTCTCAGCCTCAGTTTTTTAATCTAGAAAATGGGACAATAATTAGACACAGCTCCCAGGGCCATCATAAAGCTCAAATGAAACAATGTTAAATATTTTTGTAAACTTCAGTGATGAGGAAATGTTAGCTCAGAAGGTCCAGAACTTTGGGGGCAGAGCTACCAGAACAGGAGATAACCCCACAGCGTTCCTGCCAGGCCCGTGCCCCAAAGGGATCAAAGGGAAAGGAAGAGGACCCACGGCATACACATATTGTAGTAGCTCTTTTTTGGTGGCAAAAAAATTGGAAATTGAGGGGATGCCCGTCAGTGGGGAATGGCTGGACAGCTATGGGAATACAATGGAGTGCCGCTGGGCTGTAAGAAAGGAGGGGAGGGCGGGCGTCAGAGAAACCTGGAGAGACTTTCATGGACTGATGCAAAGTGAGCAGAACCAGAGCCATTTGTGTAGAAAAAGGACTGGTATAAAAATAATCAATTTTGAAAGATTTCAGGAACTCCTATCGACACCATGACCAAGACAATTCCAAGGCCTTCAGATGAAACATGCTACACCCCTCCTGAGACAGCTTAGGGAGTCAGTATGGTTTGAAGCACATTTCCTTTTTCTTTCTTTCTCTCTCTCTCTCCCTCTCTCACACTTCCTTCCTTCCTCCCTCTCTTTCTTCCTTCCTTCCTCTCTCCCTCCCTCCCTCCCTCCCTCCCTCCCTTCCTCTCTCTCTCTCTCTCTCTCTTCTTTCTTTCTTTCTTTCTTTCTTTCTTTCTTTCTTTCTTTCTTTCTTTCTTTCTTTCTTTCTTTCCTTCCTTCCTTCCTTCCTTCCTTCCTTCCTTCCTTCCTTCCTTCCTTCCTTCTTTCTTTCTTTCTTTTTTCTTTTTTTTTCTTTTTTTTTCTTTCTTTCTTTCTTTCTTTCTTTCTTTCTTTCTTTCTTTCTTTCTTTCCTTCCTTCCTTCCTTCTTTCTTCTTTCTTTCTTTCTTTCTTTCTTTCTTTCTTTCTTTCTTTTTTTCTTTCTTTTTTTTCTTTCTTTCTTTCTTTCTTTCTTTCTTTCTTTCCTTCCTTCCCCTTCCTTCCTTCTTCCTTCCTTCCCTTTTCTTTCTTTCTTTCTTTTTTTTTTTTCTTTCCTTCCTTCCTTCTTTTTTTTTTTTTCTTTCTTTTCTTTCTTTCTTTCTTTCTTTCTTTCTTTCTTTCTTTCTTTCTTTCCTTCCTTCCTTCTTCTTTTTTTTCTTTCTTTCTTTCTTTCTTTCTTTCTTTCTTTCTTTCTTTCTTTCTTTCTTTCTTTCTTTCTTTCCTTCCTTCCTTCCTTCCTTCCTTCCTTCCTTCCTTCCTTCCTTCCTTCCTTCTTTCTTTCTTTCTTTTTTTCTTTCTTTCTTTCTTTCTTTCTCTCTCTTTTTCATTCTCTCTTTCCTTTCCTTTCCCCACTTCCTTTTCCCTTTTTTTTTTTCACTTTGTTAATGTCCAAAATTGTTGTGCAAAACTCTATATCTTCTCAGTGAGTGGGGAGAGGGAGGAAGGAGGAAGAGAATGCAGAACTAAAGATAAATAAAATGCAATTTAAAAACCCTACAACACCTTTTAAAAAAAGATGAGAACCTGGTGAGATCGAGCTAGAGCTCCCAATTGGTTTGTCGTTGCTTGGACGATTTCTTCTTAAGAGTCAGTCCCCCATTTTTAGGTGTATAACATTTTTTAGGGCAGTAGTCAGGAAAGAAGCATCTTAAGATTTAGAGCTAGAGGGGACTGTAGCATTTCCTAGTGGTCCTCATGATCTACTTTATTCTGCCTCCTGTAACCTTTTTGAGCCTTGGTTTTATTACATGTAAAGTAGTCTGATGTGGATAACATATATGAGGTTAACATACATTTATTAAGCCTCTATTGTATTCCTGAAACTGTGCTAGACCCTGGGGACATAATGACCAAAACAGAGTCTTGTCTTCTTACACTCCTTTGGAGTGGGACAGGGAATATGATAGATAAGCAAATAAATACAAAACACATGCAAAGAAATTTTTTTTGGGGGGTATAGTTAGGAGATCTGGGAAGGCTTCCTGCAGGAAGGGGAATTTAGAAGGAAACTAGATAAGTCAGGTGGTAGAAAGGAGGGGGAAGGCCATTCCAGTTGGAGCTGGAAGGGACCTTGGGGTCACTAGTCAAAACCCTTATGAACGACAGCCAGGGTTGCGGGGGGGATGGAATAAGTGGTGCTCTGTGCCATGGAGTGGTTGGGTAGTTTCATGATTAGGGTGCTCAACTAAAAGATCTGGTTCAAATGGTCTTTCACATACACACTACTGTACAGCCACGGGGTTCTCTTGTCTCAGCCCGTTTCTTCCTCTGTAAAAGGGGGCTCTCGTAGGACCAATACCTGTAGCCCTCATGCAAAGGGATCTTTGTGAAGATTACAGACAGAGGTCATGTATGTGAGCCTTAACGTGCCATACTGACTTGGAAGTGGGCTCGTGGGCACAAGGCTGGAAGGGAGCCCAGAGGTCTCAGAACAACTTGTTCCATTGGTGAAGAAACCGAGTCCCGGTGGAGTAGAAGGATGTGCCCAGTGAGGGAATGGTACTGTTGGGTTCCCAGCTCTCCTGAGGAGGCTCAGAAAGGGAAGTTCCGGAGGACAGGTCCCGGTGTCTGAGCAGCGTATGGCTCTTTCTCCTGCTTCAGAAGCATCTGTCAAATTGAGATCAGTGGATTTTCCTGAGCCAAAGCTCCACGTTGCCCCTGGATGCTCATTTTGTGCTTTCTCCCTCCTGTCTGGGTCTCCTTTACTCCTGACCACCTCTTCTTCAACCCAGCCTTTGCAGGGCCCCGTTCTTCCATTTCTGCCTCCTCTGCAGCCTTGCTTTCCTTCTCTGTCTGCCCAAGCAGTCCGGTCCGGGCCATCGGGTCATCACCCAGGGCATTAAGGAAGGGGGCTGAACTCTTGTCCATCTGCCGGGATGGGGAGCTGGGGGAGCGGCACATTTGCTTTTGGGGGAAAATGAATAGGAATGACATGTTTCAACAGCGTTCATCAATAAACAAGTGTTGGGCATCCCTCCCGAGAAGTGACGTGCCAGGACTAACACACGCCAGCCAGGCTTGATGGAGTAGGTGACACGGGTGGCGTTTACACGCCTGGGCCGGCTGCCAGGCTCCAAGCCCTGGGCAAAGGTCCAGGCTCCCTTTCCAGACACATGGGAGTCTCAGAGGCTGCAGCGGGTGGGGGGCACTGAGCGCCTCCACATGGCGGCCTCTCTGGCCCATGTAGGGTGGGAGGAGGCTTCTGTACTCCAGATTCATGGGGCTGTAGCTCATGTGTCACCATCGAGTCATTTTAGTTGTGTCCGACTCTTTGTGACCCCATCTGGGGTTTTCTTGGCAAAGATACTGGGGCAAACTGAGGCAAGCAGGATGAAGTGGCTTGCCCAAGGTCACCAGCTAGTGAGTATCTGAGCCCTTTTAATTCTAAGCCCAGTGCTCAGTCATCCAGGAGAGCTTGGCTGTTCTGTGCTCTCTCACGGGGAGGGCGAGGGGAGATGACCAGGAAAGCCCAGGACCATTTCTGGTTGCCCGGAGCATGGCCAGTGAGGTGGAACAGCTGAGCTCCATTCACACAAACCTCAGGGAACTTTGGGGTCAGGAGCTTCTGCGGCCTGCGTCTTAGAAGAGAAAACCCCCGTCGCAGGATCTGCTCCCGAGCGCTGGCCCCGCTCCCTGGGCCTGTAAAGCAGAAGTAGACCAGTTTAAGTGGTCGGGGCCCCCGACCTTAGTGATGGGGCCCCTGGCCTCAGTGACGGGCCCAAGGTCAGTGAGAGACTAGGCTCTGGACTCCCAAGGCTTAGCTTTTTCTTCTCCCTCGAAACAATCCCTATTGCTCCAAGGTTCGGGCTGAGCCTTTGTGGGAGAGGGCGGGGAGGGGGCGCTGCCATGATCCCCAAAAGGCCTTTCAAATAAACCACTTTGAGAATTGGCCTCCAAAAAGAACTCTTCCCCCCCCCAAAGAGCCCCTTCCTTTGGAGCCTCCATGTGGGAGAAGAGACCTCGTGAAGCTTCAGAGGGAGGAGGCCGGGAGGGTCCAAAGACCACAGGGAATGATCCCATCACCCCATGAATGAGCAACCGAGGCCCCGGGAGCAGAGTTCCCAGAGTCGGCTGCTGGAGAAGGAACTGGAAAACCCCTCTGCCCCCAGACCCCAACATGGATCATGGAGAGTCGGACATGACTGAGCAACAACAATCATGAGGGAGGCTCTCTTTCTCCCACCCCGGGGAGCCAGGAGGGCTGCTGTGCTTCTGGCCGCCAGCTCTTCTGGTTGAAGTCACCTGGTGGGCCTCCTAACAGAGGCTTTTCCTCTTCACAATGGGGAGCCTTTGGAGTCAGGCTCTTGCGAACACATAAGTTTTCAAGGCTCCCCCCAAAAAATACATAAATCGTTTTCAACCATCACCTCTGCAAAACCTCGGGTTCCACATGTTTTCTCCCTTTCCCACCCCCTCCCCTAGACAGCAAGTAACCCAGTCTGTGTTAAACACGGGACACCATTTTTAGCCCCACACACCCCATGTTTTAAGTGCAAGAGTGTATTCCTACTCTCCTATTCCCCCCGACTCCACCATGGGCATTTGGTGCCCCCAAAGCCCCCGCAAACCTGGATTTGAACGAGACGCTCCCTGGGCTCCTTGGGGTTCTCCCATTTGGGGCCTGGGGCTTTGAATTCCTTCCCTCACTCAGAGGCCAGACTGGTGGAGAAGCGGATTTCCAGGCCTGCGCTCCAGGGGAAAGCGTCTCCGGCCCAAGAGATTCCGAGTCTCCGGCAGTGACTCTTCTCACTGCTGAATTCTTGAAGAAGGAAGATGACAAAGCACAGGAGCCTCATGCAACGACCCCCATGAGGGAGCCCGAGGATGGTCCCAGGAAGGCCATGCAGGCTAAGGTCCTTCCAGAGCCGTTACCCACTTTAAGGTCACTGGCGGGGGGGGGACCTCGGGGGCCCTCCACGGGACAGCAGCAGAGAGCAGCTCCTTCTGCCTTGGCCTTCCCCATTCCCTGGCTGCGCCCAGGGGCGCCTCGCTGCCTGTTCCCTCACGGGTGTCCATATTCCTTGCTAAGGAGGGCATATTCTGGCAGCCCGAGGTTTATAAGGGGGGGGCATTTTATTATGTGGCGAATCGTGTCCTTTGGCGGACTCTAGAAAGATGAACCCATTGAGCAGAGCTCAGGAGTGTGAGGGGTGGGGACCCACAGATTTTTACCCCCAGAGGATAATGCGGGTTAAGTTCAAGAGTGAAAGTCTTGAGTTCAAGGTCACCTAACAAGGTGGCCGTGGCTAGAACAAAAACAGAAGACCGTTAGTTATCGGGACAAGTACATTGGGCAATGCGGGCACCATTCTGCAACCATAGCCCCCCACCTTTCTAAAGGAGGAGGGAAGGGAATCTGTCTGTGCCTCGGTAAGACAGACCTGAGCCTCTGGCTTCCCTTCAGATGCTAATTTTCTTGGATCGAACCGAACATGAGGAGGCCCAGAAATCCAGGAATTTTATTCCCATGACAAAAAGACACAGGGCTTAGGGCTTTTTTGCCATCTAAGGTAGGATGGATATCCCCAGAGGGGCTGGAATCTGTCAGCGAAGCCCGGCTGACTCCCATGGTGGGTGGCGGCTGATACGAATAAATCTGAGGCATCCAAAGGAGCCTCTTGGCAGCGAGCAAAAAGTGGGGAGCTTGTCGGGCTTTCGGCTCCAGGGCCCAGCAGGGGAGTTTCCCCGGCTTCCTTGGCTCCAGGCCCCGTGATGGGTGATGGGTGAGAGACAGGCCTGGGAAGGGACGTGGAGAGAGATGGGGGAGGAAGCGTCTCCAAGCCTGCAGAGAAGGCCTTGGATCTGAGAGGGCCAGAAGGCCTGCTCTGAGTCCCCGTCTGCCCCGGTGCTGGCCATGAAGCCCGCTTCGGTGCCCTCGCACGCCTGGGGAAGGATTCCGATCAGACATTCTCGGTGTCCTGGGAGCTCTAGGGCATATGGTCCTGGCAGGAGTGGACTGTGACGTATGGACCAGTGTGGACATCTGGGCGTTTCAAATCTAGCCCTGAACTTTCATCTGGATGGGTGGGCATATCCCCTCCTCCCATGCAGGCCATCTGTAACTTAGAGCACTGGCAGGGACCCGGAGTGCAGGATGGATCCCACGGCCAGAGCCAGCCCTGGAACTCAGAACTTCCCAACTTTTGTTTACGATGTCAGATACCCTGAGTTTATATGTTATATGGTAATGACAGGGGATAAAGACTGGACTCAGTACAGCTAATTCCCTCGGTGAAGAAGCCCCTTTACTGTACTGTACAATATTGTTATTTAAAAGATGAATATTGTTTTTGGGAGAAGTTTGAAGTCAGTGAAAATACTTTGCAGCTTCCTAAAGGCAATCCGTCCCCCTGATCTTGTCCACTTGTACTGTCTTTCCCAGGTACATATACACCGATGGCCCAGCTCAAATTGCCTGTTATGATCTGGGCAATGGTTATTTTTCATCCACTTAGTCTTCCCCGTGTGGATGATCTGATCGAACCCTTCTGGGCAGCTACCCATCTCTGCGGAGTTCTAAGGCCACCAACGCAATGTCCCCTGCCAAGGGAAGCAGCTGAAGGACCTCACTGTCCAGGGGAATCCTGCTCAGCTCGAATGCACCATGGATCTCCCCCAGAGTAGCGAGCACCTCGGTCTCCCTGTTTAATGTCTCGCCCGCTTATCATCGGTGGGCCGCTGAAATAAGTCATCTCTGTTGTAATCTCTTTCAAGGAAGCTCAAATAAGAGAGAAATGGAGACGTGTAGTTGGAAGAGATTTTAAAGTAAAGTTTTTGCTCCACTTAGTTAAATCATATTTCTTCATAGTAGGGGATGGCAGTAGTAAAGCTCAAGCAAGAAGAGAAAGGTTATGTTCCCGAAACGTTAAAGGTGTACATTACTTTGGCCACATGTATTTCCAGCAGTTTGTGTCATCCCCTCCAGCAGTGCACGTGCGTGTGTAAGCACACCTCAGGTTTATGAAGGGAATGTTTTTATCTAACTGCCATCGAGTTAATCCTGTCACGGACCGACTGTCAAGGGGAAGCACACCAGCAGGGGCTCATGAGCAATAGTTTTAGGGATGGTTTCCTGCCGGCCTCCTTACTCCATGCATTTCCACGGATGGTTCCCTATTCCTGGGATTCTCAGCTATGTGAATATACACATGTTGTTATGTTCTTTTAAGGGTCTGGGGGACAGTCGGTGCAACAGCTCTAAAACTTCCAAGCAAACTGCTGCTTCGGCTCAACCGAATCAAGGTAAAGGGAGCAGCCCTACTGGGTGTCAGAGTCGCTCAGAAGATGGATATATTACATATTAATGTAACATAATAACATACATCATATATACATATGTGCACATTGCACACACACTATAATACAGATACACATCTACAGCACATTTATGAACACACATGCATAACACATGCACAACATGTATGTATGTGCATATTATATACATGTTATAATATAGCTACATATTTACAGCATATATATGAAATATATGCATACACATATAGCATACACATATATGTATATATATATTGTTTATATTTGTGTGCATATTATATACGTATTATAATAATAATTCATTTTTTTCCTGAGACAATTGGGGTTAAGCCACTTGCCCAGGGTCACACAACTAGAAAGCATTAAGTGTCTGAGACTAGATCTGAACTCAGGTCCTCCTGAGGTCAGGGCTGGGGGTGATAGAGAGCTGAAGATTTTCTGAGTGGGGAGGGGATGCTGGGAGGAGTTTCCTCAATGTGGATCTTTCTCCCATTGGTATTACCAACCTTAGCAGATGTTCCTCCTGAGCCACTGTGACCCTCAGGAGGGTTACCCTCTTCACTCTGACTCAGTTAAAGCTGGTGCAGAGAAGCAGGAGTTGGCCTGGAGGTTTTAGAGCCTTTGCACTGGCTGACCCCCAGACCATTAAAAGAATATAAGTTCCCTGAGGAGGGCATTGTTTCATTTTTGCCCATCTCCAGCACCCAGCCCGATGCCTGGCACAGAGGTGATTAATAAATGCTCGTGGAGTTACTGATTGGTTAATCTGGTGGAGAGCAAGCTCGCTAAGAGTCAAAAATGTAATGCGGTAATTGGGAAATCTGCTAAGAGCTCTGGGACATGGCTTCCCCCATAGGAGACGGCGGCAGCATCTATTTTCTCAGATGATCAGATCATATTGGGAGGCTCAGGCTTGTTTGTGGTGGTCATATATTTAAAAAAATTTTCAGTAGTATTTATTTTCCCTACACATAAAGATAGTTCTTAGCATTCATTTAAAAATTTTTTAAAAATCTTTTTTATTTTTTTTCTTACAGCTTTTTATTTACAAGTTATATGTATGGGTAATTTTTCAGCATTGACAATTGCAAACCTTTTGTTCCGACTTTTCCCTGCTTCCCCCCACCCCTTCCCCCAGATGGCAGGTTGACCAATACATGTTAAATATGTTAAAGTATAAGTTAAATACAATATATGTATACATGTCCATATAGTTATTTTGCTGTACAAAAAGAATCAGACTCTGAAATAGTGCACAATTAGCCTGTGAAGGAAATAAAAAATGCTGGCGGACAAAAATAGAGGGATTGGGAATTCTATGTAGTGGTTCATAGTCATCTCCCAGAGTTCTTTCACTGGGTGTAGCTGGTTCAGTTCATTATGGCTCCATTGGAACTGATTTGGTTCATCTCGTTGCTGGAGATCCACGTCCATCAGAACTGATCATCATATAGTATTGCTGAAGTATATTATGATCTCTTGGCCCTGCTTGTTTCCCTCAGCATCAGCTCCTGTCAGTCTCTCCAGGCCTTTCTGAAATCCTCTTGCTGGTCATTTCTTACAGAACAATAATATTCTATAACATTCACATACCACAATTTACCCAACCATTCTCCAACTGATGGGCATCCACTCAATTTCCAGTTTCTGGCCACTACAAAGAGGGGTGCCACAAACATTCTTGCACAAGTGAGTCCCTTTCCCTTCTTTAGCGTCTCTGAGATATAAGCCCAGTAGTAGCACTGCTGGATCAAAGGTTTGAGAACTTTTTGAGCATAGTTCCAAATTAGCATTCATTTTTCTAAGACTCCATGTTCCAAATTTTTCTCCCTCCTTCCCTTCTCTCCCTCCTCTCCAAGACAGCCAGCAATCTGGTATGGGTTAAATACCCATGATCCTTTTAAACATATTTCCGTATTTGTCCTGTTGTACAAGCAAAATCAGACCAGAAGGGAAAAAACACGAGGGAGAAAAAATAAACAAAAAAATAGGTGATAATACCAGGCTCTGGTCCATATTCAGCCTCTCTGGTTCTCGCTCTGGATGCAGACGGCATTTTCCATGTGGGACTCATATTTTGAAAGGACATTGACCACCAGCAGGTGAAGGGCTTTGAGATCACGCTTGATGAGGCTCTGTTGAAGGTATTAGGGATGCTGAGCTAGGAGAAGATGGAGAAGTGGGGGGCTGGGATATCTAAGAGGAATGAGACCTGTTGTTGGCCCCGAGGGGAATTGGGAGTCATGGGTGGATGTCACAAAGAGCTACCAGAGTAGACTGACACCCACTGATAAAGCATTTAGAGAACTTTCTCAAATTCTGGGGACCTGTTAACGGAAGGAGGCGGTGGGCTTCTCCCCACTGGAGGTCCCCAAGGAAAGGCTGGAGGGCCACTCGTGAGTTATGTTCCAGAGGCCATTCCTGCTCAAGGAGGGACAGAAACGGCCATTGGGTCTCTTTGGGTAATGGACCAGGCATTTGGTGACAGACTGAGGCGAAGTCTAAAGGAGGGGTTCTGAACCTTTTGGACCCCCTTGGCAATCAGATGAAGCCCATGGCTCCTCTTCAGAATACTATGTTTGAGAGAGACAAGAGAGGACTTTCAGCTTGTGTAACTTTCCAGAGCTGTCCATGGCTTTGGGGAGGCGGGGGAGCTGTGGTTGGTTCCCGAGCCCCCTCTTGGGTCTTTTCCTCAGAGAGTCCCCAGTCCCCAGAGGCTGCCTCAAGAAGGCCCCTGAGCAGCCGTGAGCAGGGAGCCTGTCATGGAGCACGCTTGGGAAGCTTGTGCAGATGGCCATGTCCCATCTGTGGCTTTGTCCACTGGGAGCTTGTCCATCTGGGGCGGGGAGTGGGGGAGTCCTCTGGTGTTGTCTAGGAATGATAAAGGAGGGAGACAAAGATGCAGACGGGACAGGTAAATGCTGATGGCTTCTGAGCGCTGGGATAAGTAGGAGAGGGGGATGGGAGAAAGCCCAGGGCAGGGGAAGGAAGGGAGCTTGGAACTCCGGCTAGGCTCCCTGCTTGGTTGGGTCATCTTGGATAAGTCACTTTTGTTCCCAGAATTCTACTTTCCTCATCGGTAACTCAGCCCATATTTAAAGTTCTGTGTTGTACTGTGTCCCTAAGGAAGGGCAAAAGAAGGAGCCTCCTCCCAGGAGCCCCCACATTCAATGTCTAGCCCCAAATCACTGAGTCCCCGAGGGGCCATGTACTGGGCCCTTGAGTCTGGAGTTCCCCACTCAACCCAAAGCATTCAGTTCATTTACAGTTACTTCATGAGGAGAAGTGGTCTGGGTTGGCCTTAGAGTCAGGGAGGCCGGGTTCAAGTCCAGCCTCTGACATATGCTGGCTGTTTGACCCTGAGTAAGACCCCCTACTTTTGGCATCTCTCTTAAGTCTAGAACTTATTGTCAATAGCAGACAGAACTACACTGGTGAAGGAAGTTTCCACACTGGGAGGTCCCTACACTGATGAAATCAAAAGTTGGGGAAGAGCAGTAATAGCACAATCTTGGGGTTTCAACTGGAAGGTCCTTGATAGTCATCAAGTCTCATCATGACCACTTAAGAAGCGCCAGAGTAGAACAAGCTATCATTATATAGCCTTTAAATGTTTACCAAGTGTGGTGGTGAATGGATTGAATACTAGTCCGGAGTCAGAAAGACTCATCTTCCTCAGCTACTTGCCAGCTGTGTGACCCTGGGCAAGTCACTTTACGTCATGTGCCTCAGTTTCCTCATCTGTAAAATGAGCTGGAGGAGGAAATGGCAACTGCTCTGGTATTTCTGCCAAGGAAACCCTAAATGGGTCATGAAGAGTAAGACATGACCGAACAGCAAACATGTTTACCAAACACTTTGCCTCCCTGGTCTCCTTTGATCTTCACAGTGACTTTATGATGGAGGTGCTCTTCTGATCCTCCTTTCAGAGATGGGGAAAATGCTCTACCCTGAAGCTCAGTGACTGCTTAGGGTCATGGGTGATAGTTAACAGAACTGCTTCCTGAACCTAAAGGTCGGGGACTGAACCCCAGAGAAGCCCCATCTCCTCCTACAGTCAGATGGCTGGAATGGGAGTCACGTGGAGGGTTTCAGACAGAGGGCTCCATGGGCAAGGGCATGATGGTATATTCCTGCTCCTGCTTATTCAAGGACTGATGAAAATAGGAGACTCAATGGACATCACATAAAAAAGGGGGAAAAGTTATTTTCTCTCAAGTTCAGCCAGTCAACAGATATTTATTAAGCACTTACAATGTGCCAGACACTGTGCTAAACCTGGAGGTACAAAGAAAGAACCCCGGAAATCCCTGCCCTTTAGGAGCTTACATTCTAATGGGGGAGACCACGAGCAAACAATGTTGGAACATATAATGTCCAGTTTAGCTCCCTGGAGGGCCTCAGGATCAGTCAGAGTCAGGATAAATCAAATACATTGGTCTTATAGGGGAAGAAGTGAAGGAGGCAGGCAAGCTGCCATACGGTTCGTCAAAGATGTATCCTGGATTCTGGAGTCCCGAGTCTCCATCCTCTCTCCCCCTTGTCCTGCAGCCCCCTGACCCTGACCTCTCTCCCCGCCTAGGATTACCTCATCACTACACATTCAGCAAGCCCCAATGATGAGGAGAGGTAGCACACTACCACATCATATGAGCCTTAAGTGCTCTGCTGTCTGAGCCAAGCACACCTTTTCAGAGTTTCAGCCCTCTACAGTAACACATGCTGTAAATGGAGTAAAAGGAATGGGATCCGGGGCTTTGTGCACGCTCAATGGTTAACTAATGCTGATTGACGACTGATCTCAGAGAGGCAGCGCTGACACTGGTAATAAAGGGGAAAGGTCTTCTTCAGAAGGTGGGAGTTTGGCAAGGGAAGACGGGAGGTAGCAATGAGCAGGGCTCGTGTTCTGGTCAGAGGGACCGTCTGAAAATTCCCAAAGCCAAGAGATGCCGGGAGTTTTGATCACCAGAGAGCCGGGAGGTCAAAGTCACTGGATTGTGTGTCAAGGGACGTAAAGTGCAAGGAGGATGGAAAGCCAGGATGGGACCGGGTTGTAAGGGGCTTCACAAGCCAAACGGAGGATTTTTCTCTTGGGTTCTTGTTCTGGTGGGGATAGGGAGCCACTGCAGCTTGTTGAGCTCTGGCAGGGGCTTCAAGATCCCTTTGAAGGCGGAGAGGAGACTGACTAGGGAGACCCTTGGTGTGGGAAGACCATGTAACAAGTGACAAGGACCCGTACCGGGCCTGGGAGGGACAGGGAGGGGCCTAGAAGCGAGTGAGAAGACTGGCCGCCGGAGCGGATGCGCCATGTGAGAGTGGGGGCTCACGGTCGGGAGCCTGCGAGACCGAGTGGACTGGGGAGCCTCCAGTGGGAACAGCCAAGCTGGGGGGAGACAGCTCTGTGTTGGCCGAGCGGAGCTTGAGATGTTCCGGGACAAGGAGGCCGAGTTAGCTGAGACAGATGGTCCGAGTCTCCCATGAGCCGCGGCAGCATCAAACGGCATTCCCGAGTAAGAAGGAGGCCCACTGGGGCAGTTCCTCGGGGCCTCGGCGCCCTTTCCGTTTCCCTGGGACATAAAGGAGGAGAGCTCCAAGCCAGAGGGGAGGGGGCTGGCCTAGGCTCCCCCACATCTGAGTGGGGAAAGGCCGCAGACGTGCGCTCGCTGCATGGGATAATGCAGCCGGCAATCCGCGCGGAGCCACTCAGTCGCTGGCGGGGGGCAGGACGGAAGGCCCGCCCGGAGAGAGGGTTGAGCCGGCCCGAGGTGAGAAGGGCCCCGGCTCAGCCCCTCAGGGGCAGCCCGGGACTCCGGGCCGGCGATTCCCTCCCGCCCCTGCAGCGCCTTTCCCTCTCTGCCCCGCTGCCTGGGC
Source organism: Sarcophilus harrisii (assembly GCF_902635505.1). Classification (NCBI taxonomy): domain Eukaryota; kingdom Metazoa; phylum Chordata; class Mammalia; order Dasyuromorphia; family Dasyuridae; genus Sarcophilus; species Sarcophilus harrisii. Next base: position 273,269,264 of record NC_045430.1, read on the forward strand.
GGGCCGCTTCAACGGGCACTTCCCTCCCAACCAGCGCCGCTGGCCTGGGCTCCTCCTTTGCAAGCTGCCTGTCCCCGTCCTTGGACCGCGCACCTGTCCGGCAGCGGCTCTCATGAGTCGAGACCGTCTCCTTTGAAGGCTTGGCCGCGAGGCTGAGCAGAGAAACTGCTGCGCGCGCTTCCCCACTCCGCCGCCCCTCCCCTTCGCTCGCTGTTCCCTGCTGAGGAAACCCAGACGGAACCAGGCCCCCACGCTGCCGAGGACCCGGCCCCGGGCCCCGCGCGCCCCGCGCGCCCCCCAGCGGTGAGTCTGGGGTCTCTGAGCCGCCCTGACCCGGGCAGCGCCGCCCCAGGGAGCCCCGGGGGCTTGTCCTGCTCTAGCCAGTCAGGGAGCAGGCGGGGGCCAGCCCCCGGAGAGGGAAAGCACGCGGTGGGACTGTTGTGCAGCACCGCCCCGTGGGTGGTGGATATCTCCCCCGCCCTCCGTCACCTCCCAGGACCCCGATTCCTTTTCCTAAGGGCCGGCCCAAGGACGCGGGGGAACGGCCGAAGGGGGCAGGCGCCGGGGGGGCAGGCGCGGGGGAGGGCAGGCGCACGGGGGGCAGGCGCGGGGAGGGGCAGGCGCGCGGGGGGCAGGCGCGCGGGGGGCAGGCGCGCGCGGGGGGGGCGCTCACCTGCCCCCCCGGAGGCCCGAGGACTGCCGCGCCCTCGCGGACCTCTCCCCCTCAGGACTCCCGCGGCCCCGAGCGGCGGCCCGAGGCCGAGCGCTTCCTTCCGCCGGGCGGAGTTCGGGGTTTGTTGGCTTGTTTGTTCTTGCCCCCTTCGGGGCCGGGGAGGGCCAGAAGCCCAGCGGAGCCGCCCGGAGCCGGCGGAGCCCGCCCGCCGTGTGTTTGCCCGGTGACGCGCGGCCTCGGGGAGGCGGCCCGGGCCAGGGGGGGCGGCGCGCCCGGCGCGAGGCTGCGGGGCGTGGTGACCTGGCGCGGTCTCCCCGGGCCGCCTCCCGCGAGCCGCTGATCGGCGCCGTCTGTGAGAAAAGGGCAGGTGGGGGCCGGGCGGGCGGGGCCTCCCCCAGGCTCTCTCTCAGCGCAGACCCGGGGCCTCTGGGCCCAGCGACGAGGCTGATTCTCCACCCCCACACACAGTCACACACACACACACACACATACAGTCACACACATACAGTCACACACACATACACAGTCACACACACACACACAGACGCACAGTCACACACAGACACACACACAGTCACACACACAGTCACACACACACACATACACAGTCACACTCACACACAGACACACACACACAGTCACACACAGTCACAGTCACACACACATACACAGTCACACACACACAGACACACACATACAGTCACATAGACACACACATACAGTCACACAGACACACACAGTCACACACACAGTCACAAACACAGTCACACACAGACACACACATACAGTCACACAGACACACACAGTCACAAACAGTCACACACACACACATGCACAGTCACACACACACACACACACACACACACATACAGTCACACATAGACACACACACAGTCACACACACAGTCACAAACACAGTCACACACACACACTCACACACAGACACACACATACAGTCACACACAGACACACAGTCACACACAGTCACAAACACAGTCACACACACACTCACACAGACACACACATACACAGATATCACTCAGACACGCTCACATACACACACACAGACTCATACACACATGCACACATAGACACCCACCCACCCACCCCTTGGATTATTTTATTGCCCTCACAACTCGGTTCTCGTGCTACTTTCTACATGATCTGAGCAGACCCGGTGCCATTATTTTCCTTAGACAAGCATGACCTTTAAACTTCCATAGCCGGGTCCAAGCTTTGATCTCACTCCTACTATTTATCTTTATTGCCTCGGACATTTTCAAAGCTTAAGTTAATCCTTCTCACTCCTCAGCACCTTCGATAAATTAGCCCTGACGTGGCAAAGCAGGCATTGCCCAGCCCCTGAATTTCAGACGGAGACTGGGCCTCCTTCAGGGTTCATCTAAGGATGGCATTTCTTGGTGATACCAGGCCGGTGCTCAGAGGGCATTGACCGTGTCGTAGCCATCAAAGGGAGCCTGATCCCAAAAGGGGAATAACAGACGCGTCCAGACCTTCACAGTTAGCCAGTTAGTCCAGTCAGTCAGTCAACATGCATTTATTAAGCACCTACTGTAAGCCAGGTACTCTGTTAGGGCTTAGAAAGTTAACAAGCATGTATTAGCACCTATGTGAGCCAGACCCTGTGCTAAGCACTTCAGATAAAAAGGCAAATTCAGTCCCTCCCTAGAGAAGTTTTAAAGCAAACTCTTCCTTCCCTCCCAACTCCCACCACAAGGGAGCCTTTCCTTGTAATGAAGAGAAGGCAGTTTTATGAAACCAACAGATGCAAATGCTCAGGATGACTTTGCATCAGTTCATCCCAGACTTCCCACGTTTCTCTGAATTCCTCACCTGAAGGCAAGGGAATTAAAACACTAAAAATAATGGGAGACCCCATAAAGGAGGATTCATTTAGCCGAATGAGAATGGCCCAGATTCTCCCTCCACATGCCCTGTGGTCCAAGGACACCGACCTTTTTGTTCCTTGAACAAGGCCCTCCATCTCCTGCCTCAGTGTACTTTCCCTGACTGACCCTCATGTTGAGAATTCTCTTTCTTCTCTCTGCTTCCTGGTTTCTCTGCCTCCCTCCCTCCTTCCTTCTCTCTCTCTCTTTCTCTCTCTCTCTCTCTCTCTCTCTCTCTCTCTCTCTCTCTCTCACATCTCCTCCAGAAAGCCCCCCCTGATCCCCTTAATGTCTCCCCTCTGTTGTCTATCTTCAATTTACCCTGTATGTATCTCATTTGCACAGACCAGTTACTAAGAGGAAGAATTGCCATTGGAGATACTTGGACTCCAGGCTCCAAACCCCAGCTCATCGGTTCCAGCCTCAAGTAGCACAGAGAATTTCTAATACAATTCCTGCCCCATCAGGACATGTTTGCTTCCTCGACTTGGCTCAGTGAATCCCTTACCGGGGCTGACAGTGACATGAATTTGTATGGGTTATTACCAAAGAAGAAAATAGCATTTCTTGATGACTCTCCAAAATGTACAAAGCAAAAGGACAGAATGACACACTTTAAAGCCATTCAACCAAGAAGCATCTTTTAAGCTCTCACTATGTGCCAGGCACTGAGCTAGGACTCCAAAGACAAAAAATGAACCGTCCCTGCCCCGAGGGGCCTTCAGTCTACAGGGAGAAAATGACATTATACACATAATTTGGTGTAAAATAAATGCAGAGTAACTTCAGAGGGGCCCAAGTAACACCAACAATTAGGGAAATCAAGGTAGGCTCCTTAGAAAAGGAATGAGAGGATCCAAAAGGTGGGGATGAGAAAGATTTCTCGGCATGGGGCACAAGTACAGTCTAAAGGTGGAATCTGAGAAATAGAAGTGGGTCAATTTGTCTGCAGAGGAGCAGGCTTAAGGGAGGGTGCAACATGTAATCAGCCTGAAAGGGTAGATTTAGATAAAGGCTATGTACACCAAAAACCCTCATTTTGCTTTATTTATTTATTTGGAGATAGTAGGGAGCCGCTGCGGTTTGTTGAATATGGAAGGAGGTATGATATAGTGAGATATCTCAGTGATTCAAGAAAATTATTTGTCGGTTGAGGGAAGATTGGTTTGGAACAGAGACTTGAGGCAAGGGAAATAGTTAGGAAGTTGTTCCTTAGTTTAGATGGGAGATGATGAGGGCTTGAATGAGGGTGGGAGCCTCTGAGTGGACAGAGTCAGGCCAGGGTTACGGTTGCTAGCCTTGGCTCACAGAGAAGCCGCTCATCGGACGGTTCCTAGACTGAACTGAATTTCTGGCCTTTTGCTTTTTCCCCTGTGAATAATCTGGGTGCTTCATTCTGACATTCGGTGAGCCTCTGGCCGCCCAGGGAGGGTCCTGACTCTCAGGCCTGCTGTGTCCTCACAGCACAGGGCGCTGGCTGCCCTCCCTGGGACCAAGGACATCACCTTCCCCCCTGCTAATGGTGTGTGCGTTGGCCGGAGAACACTCGGCTCTTCCCCGATGGTGCTTGTTTAACGCTGATCTGATTAATGAGGGCTTTGTTAGCACAAGCGAAGTCTTGGGGCTTTATGATTTCATGGAACACGAGCTGTTCCTAGGTGAGGCCCTGGACTGCCTCCCAAGCCTCCTTTTCATGCGAAATAACCAGACCAGGAGCTCCCAGGTGGCTCTAAGCTTGGACCTTCCATGATTGCTGCCACAGAGGAGGTTCACTTCATGATGGCGTCCACTGATTCAGATTTTAGAAAGTCTCTCTACTTTAACATGAAAAAGAGACAGAAAGACAAAAGAAAAATTGAAAAAAGAAAGAGAAATTTAAGAAAAAGGGGAGACGAGAGAAATAAAAATGAAAGAAAGCAGGTGAGAGAAAGGGAGAGACAGACAGAGGGAAAGAAGAGAAGGGGGAAGGATGAAGTTGACAAAGAGAAGAAGGAAAGGAGAGTGAGAGAAAGAGAGGGAGAGAGAAAAGAGAGAAGGAAAAAGGGGAAAAGAGAGACAGAAACACATGGGGTGAGGAGGGGGAGAGAGAGAGAGGAGGGAGAAAAGGAGGGAGGGAGGGGAGAGAGAGGGAGAGACAGAGACAGAGAAAGGGAGGGAGGGAGAGATACAGAGATACAGAGACAAAGAGAAAAACAGAGAACAAAACACAGAGAGAGCATGCTTTCTATAATTTAAGCTAAATGCCACAAGTGTATGGTACCAGGTCTCTTCCTCTTTGAATAAAGGAGCACCTGGTCCAGGTGGGAGACTTCTGAAGGCTGTTTCTTATCCCATGGTTCTATCATAGTGATAAGTTTTGAGTTCTTCCTCCTTCACTTACCCCTTCTAATCTTTCTCTTCTTCCTCATTTTCCTCCCTCTCCTCCTCTCCTCTCTTCTTCCTTTCTCCATTTCCTTCTCTTCTTCTTTCTTCTTTTATTTCTGTCTGTCTCTTTCTGTGTGTCTCTCCTCTCTGTATCTTTTGGACACAGTGTTTCTGTGTCTCTTTTCTCTGTGTCTCTCTCTGTGTCTCTCCTCTCTGTCTCTCCTCTCTCTGTCTCTCTTCTCTGTCTCTGTTTCTTTCTCTCTTCTCTCTGTCTCTCCCCTCTGTCTCTCTCTCTCTCTGTCTCTCTTTTCTGTGTCTTTGTCTCTGTCTCTCCTCTCTGTCTCTATCTCTGTGTCTCTCTCTGTGTGTCTCCATGACTGTTTCTCTGTCCCCCCCCTTTCTTTCTTCTCTTTGCAGACCCTCCGACCTCTGGGCAAAGTTTTCTCTCTTGTTCAAGTTGACTAAAAGGCTGCAAGTTCTGCCCCCAAAGCCCCCAGGTGCCATGCGTCTCACATGATGTTTTCCCAAACCAGGAGGCGTGAGGGCCAAGCTGGCTCTGGACTCCGACAGGGACGTCCCGGCTTAACAAGAACCACCAGCGCTTGGAGAGCTCCGGGGAACTCGGTCAGCCCTCTACAAACGTTACCTCACTTGGTCTTTGAGGCAGCCTTGAGAAATGGGGCGGGTTGTACCTGTCTCCCATGGGAGAAGAAGCTGAGTGCAGAGGGACCAGACCCTCCCAGCCCAGAAGTGTCTGAGGGGAGACGTGAAACCTGACTCTCTCCCCCATACCAGGCTCCCTTCTACAGGGGTTTTACATTCTGAGGCCATGCCCATGGTTCAGGAAGAATGCTCAGAGATACATTTAATACAAAGTAGGGCAAAGGATCCTCACAACAACTCTGGGAGGTGGTTGCTATTATTGTCCCCCTTTTGCAGTTGAAGAAACTGAGGCAAACAGAGGTTAAGTGGTTGTTCGGGTCACAGCTAAGTGGTGTCTGGGGGGAGGTTTGGGCTCAGGCCCAGTCCCCCGTCCCTTGCATGGACCAATTGACTCACCAGGTAAAAGATGGCACCTAGACCAGGTTAAGCCTCCCCCTCACCTTCACCTGGTGCTCACAGGGCTTGGACCCAAGACTTTAGGATTGGTAGAAGGGAAGGAAGAATGGAGAAGAGAAGGCTGAGGGCTAAGGACTGCGGATTGGGAAAGGACCGGATGGTTCAGGTGGCATAATGAGGGGGCAGAAATTCTGGACTGGGAAGTCGGAAATCCCTCCTCGGGCGTTCATTATCAGCACTATCCTGATGCCTTTCTTTGTTTCTTTTTTCAATATAAAGCTTTTCATTTTCAAAACACATGCAGATAGTTTTCAACATTCAGCCTTGCAAAACCTTGTGTTCGTTTTTTTCTTCCTTCCTTTCCTCACCCCCTCCTTTAGACAGCAAGTAATCCATGTTAAACGTGCAATTCTTCTATATGTATTTACACAGTTCTCTTACTGCACAACAAAAATCATATCAAAAAGGAAAAAAATGAGAAAAAAACAAGCAAACAACAAAAAGAGAAATGAAAATGCTGTTGTGCTCCCCACAGTCCTCTCTCTGGGTGCAGATCACTGGAACTGACCCGAATCATGTCATTGTTGGAAAGAGCCAAATCCATCACACTTGATCATCATATAATCTTGTTGCCATGTACAGTGACCTCCTGGTCCTGCTCATTTCACTCAGCATCAGTTCGTGTAAGTCTCTCCAGGCCTTTCTGAAATCCTCCTGCTGGTCATTTCTTACCGAACAATAATATTCCATAACATCCATACACTACACTTTATTCAGCCATTCTCCAATTGATGGGCATCCTCTCAGTTTCCAGTTTCTGGCCACTACAAAGAGAGCTGGGACGTGGCTCTCTTCAACAATGAGAGGATCCAAATCAGTTCTAATTGATCAGTGATGAACAGAACCAGATACACCCAGGGAAAGAACTCTGGGAAATGAGTGTGGACCACAACATATCATTTACACTCTTTCTGTTGTTGTTTGCTGGCATTTTTGTTTTTCTTCCCATGTTATTTTTACCTTCTTTCTAAATCCGATTTTTCTTGTGTAGCAAGATAACTGTGTATATGTACACATATATGGTATTTAACATATACTTTAACATATTTAACATGCATGGGACTACCTGCCATCTGGGGGAGAGGGGGAGAGGAAGGAGGGAAAATTTTGGAACAGAAGATTTTGCAAGGGTCAATGTTGGAAAATTACCCATGCATATGTTTTGTAAATAAAAAGCTATAATTAAAAAAAACATAAAAAGAGATCAACAAGCATTTATTAAATAAATACTCCATGTAAGGCAAAAAACAAACAAACAAAAAACCTGTGCTGCTCAGAGCTGAACAGGATCCTCCAGGTGGGATCAGACAGGGCAGAGAGACACCCCCTCAGTATTAGAAGATCATTGGCCATGTCCCTCCCTGCTCTGCACTTTGCATTATGTGCAGGTTTGACGAGCACGGCTCTCCCCGTCTTGGATCATCTTCCCTTGTGCATTATTAAGGACCCTAGGTGTGTCTGTCAGGTACAACATGAGACTTGTCAAGACAAGTGGAAACGATGGCTCAGATCCCCATCTACTGCATACTGATGAGTATGGGAGCCCACGAAGCAGCCTGGTCCTTGTGCTTGTGGGCCATTCCTGGGGGCTTTTCTACCACTGAAACGTAGTTTGTCATTCTCGGTATTCTTCAAAATCCACACTGGGGAGACGTCTAGAGAAGCAGCTCACTTAGACCCGTCTGGTCCTGCACCAAACCCCTGGGTTGTGTCTATCCAGCATCAAAGGGCTTCCCAGCTTCCTATGGGCAACGCTATGGAGCCACATGAGAAAAGGGTGGTACTGACCAGTGAGCAGCTACCCAGGTGCTAAGATCAGGGACTTGAAGCCAGAAAAGCTCTCCGTGGTCAAGGAGGCTAAACCCCTTCGTTTTCCTCAGACAAGGATAATACCTTTCAAAAATACCCTGCAGCCTCCACTGTGGTAAAAGAAAAAACCCTTCAGTAAAACTCACCGGTTGAACAACTGCCTGTGGAGCAGGAGAGGGAAGTGTGATCCGTGGTCGCACACCTTCCTTCTGGATGGCTTCTCCTTCCTTCTCTGTGGGGCCCCTCCTGCTCAGTCTCCTCAGGATCCTCATCACACTCCCTACCTGGGAATGGCCTCCAAGGCTCCGGTCCTGTTTACTCTCTCACTTGGCAACCTCCTCTCCCATGAGTTTAACCATGAAGTGAATCCCCAGTGACTCTTCTGAGCTCTGTCCTGTATCACCAGCTGCCCATTGGACATTTCAGCTCAACACATGCAAAACAGCTCGTCACCTTTGCCCTCAAGCCCACCCCTTTTCTGACCTTCCTTCTGTTTCCAAGGGCACCATGATAATTCTAGTTCCCTAGGTTCCTGATTTCCATAATAGCTACAATTTCTTCCCTTCTCTCACCCCACATATCCAATCAGATGTCAAAGCTGCTTTTTAGTTTCTCCATAAGGAGATATGGAGCTCCTGTCCCCTTTCTTTCAGTCCCCTCAACACCTGGATCATTTTCTGATTGATCTCCCTGCCTCAACTTTCCTCTTTGTCTAATCCATACTTCCTATGTCCACCAATTTTCCTATGAGGTTATTAAAAGATGAACAAAAAGATAATTTTCCTAAAGAGAGAAATAAACTCTGTATTTCCCTACTCAGTAAACTTTCTCAGCTCTTATAAGGGTTATACATAGAAACTTTTCTGATCAGCATTAAAAGCCCTTTGCAAACCCAGTCCTACTACCCATCTCTCCTCTGCCTCCCACATATGCTATAGAGCATAGTCAATCCCTCTTCTCACTGCTCTTCATAAAGTCAAACTACCTGCGAAGGATGAGAACAGACAATTTTCAGGTGAAGAAATTGAAACCATTTCCAGTCATGTAAAAAGATGCTCCAAATCCTTGTTGATCAGAGAAATGCAAATGAAGACAACTCTGACATTACTATTTCATATCTCTCAGACTGGCTAAAATGACAGGGAAAGATAATGCAGAATATTGGAGGGGATGTGGGAAAACAGGGACCATGCATTGTTGGTGTAATTGTGCATACATCCAGCCATTCTGGAGAGTGATCTGGAACTATGCCCAAAAAGTTATCAAATTGTGCATACTCTTTGACCCAGCAGTGTTTCTACTGGGCTTATATCCCAAAGAGATACTAAAGAAGGGAAAGGGACCTGTATGTGCAAGAATGTTTGTGGCAGCCCTGTTTGTAGTGGCTAGAAGCTGGAAACTGAGTAGATGCCCATCAGCTGGAGAATGAGTAAATTGTGGTATATGAATATTATGGAATATTATTGTTCTGTAAGAAATGACCAACAGGATGTATACATTTATTGGATTTAACATATACTTTAGCATATTTAACATGTATTGGATTACCTGCCATCTGGGGGAGGGGGTGGGGGGAAGGAGGAGGAAATCTGAAACACAAGGTTTTGCAAGGGTTATTGTTGAAAAATTACCCAGGCATATGTTTTGTAAATAAAAAGCTTTAATAAAAAAAGTCAAACTCCCTGTTTATACAGTATTTACATTTCCTGCCTCTTTGACTTTGCATGGGTAAACAGAACTCAGTTCCCCCTCCTCTCCTTTTCTCATGTTCCCTTCTTTCTTTCAAGATTCAACTCAGTGCCATCTTTTGCATAATCCCTGCCCTACTTTACATCTGCCTTTGTATGAGCTGTGCATGGAGCCTGCCCCGACCATGTACAGGTCCTTGAAGGCAGAAATGGTCAGACTTTGACTTTCTATCTCTATTGCTTGCATAATACATGTTTGCTGATTCATCGACCATGAGACCCTGCAACCAAGATTGGTCATTATATGAAATCTTGATTTTTGATGTCTTTGGATGTTGCTTCCATTCCCATGACTAAATTGTGGTATATGCCTGTATAATCTCTAGACATTTTAAAAAGGGAAAAAGCTTTCTTTATATAGATCAATGGGGGGAAATTTTGTTGGGTTTTGGTTGTGTCCAGCTGTCTGTAGGCTATTTGGGGTTTTCTTGGCAGAGATACTAAAGTGGTTTGACATTTCCTTCTCCAGCTCATTTTATGGGTGAGAAAACTGAGGCAAATAAGGTTAAGTGACTTTTCCAGGACCACCCACAATTAAGAAGTATCTGAGGCTGGGCTTAAACTTAGGTTTTTCTGACTCTAGGTGCAGCACTCTAACCCCTATGCTATCTAGCTGCTTCTAAAGATTTATATATATATATATATATATTACACACACATATGTATATTTGCATTTTTGAACATCCCATTCAAATCTAAAGTTACTTTGTTAGTTTAGGAATATAAAACTTATATATACTTTAATTTGTCCATAAAATGAACATTTTAAAAATCTTTTGATATAGAAAACTCTGGAGACATTGGGGGAAAATATTCCTTCTTTTTTTGGAAAACCAATTTTTTTCTCTCCTTTCCCCCTCTTCCCCCCAATATCTGGCCACTGCCCACCCTTCATAATTCAGTGGAAAGAGCATTTTCTCAGAAGGAAAGCCTAAGATGGCAGGTGTCAACGGGAAGTAAGCGGAGACTCCCTTTGGACACGTCTGCTTTCCGAAGGTGTTGCCTCTCCTCTGCCGCTGAGGGATGTGGTTTTCTCAAATGAAAATTTCTGAGCACAAAATCAGCCGGGCTCGGGGCTAATGCTTGTTCTTAGAAATCCCAGAGGGTCCAGGGCTGGTAACCAATCCCTGTGACTCCCCTTTCTCCCCCATCAGAAATAGTATTCATTGAAAAAGGCTGTAAATCTTCCCGGGAAAGCCTGCCCTTGACAAGCTCCATGCAGACATAAGTGCAGGGGCCCAGATGGTTAAGAACAGGACCATAAATTTGCACACACGCCCCCTCCTGTCCGCTAAAATGTTGGTGACCAGACCCCAAGGGGATCTTCTGTTTTGCAGTAATCAATAAAGTCACCGGATGACTTTGGGAGAGCTTTAGGACACAGGGAAGGTGCTGAATAATGTAAAAGACAGCTCTTCGGGAAAGAGTCCAGGCTGGTTCTGAAGTGGCTTTGGGAGGCCGGGGTCTGGTGGGAAGAGCATCAGCCTGGCATTCAGGCCCGTCTCTGCCATGAGTCGGGGATCCGGTGTGGGGCTCTTCCTAAGAGTCGGATAGTGGCTACTGGTAGTGTCATAACTAAGGTGAGGCGACGGGACGTTGGACCAGGACGCCGACATCCAGAAAGTACAGCTAAACGGTACATGTGCCCTTTCCATTGGGAAGAAACAACTGAAGCGATTACTTAGTCACTAAGAATAATTGGTCATTCACCCCCCCAACTCCTCTGGGGCTCAATCCTTCTCTGCTTCCCTCTCTCTCTAGAAATGGGGTCCCCAGCAGCCATTTTGTATCTGTTTGGATTTTCTATCCATGGGGCCAGAGGACCAGGGTCTCTGTCTCTCTTTGTGAGGTCACACGCCGGGATACCTCATACCAAATAAGCTTGTCTTAAAGACTAATTGGAGAGTGTATCTTGTGCTGCTTGCCCCAGACACATTTTGTGAAGGTTGCTCTGGAATTGAGACCTGCTAGTTATGACTCTGATGGATTTTATACATATCTTATTCTCCCTACCAGATCATTAAATCCTTGAGAACTGATTCTGTGTCTTAGATCATCTTTATATTTTTAGGGACTATCAAAATGTCTTTTTTTTCTTGTTTCTTTGTTTTTGTTTTTCTTTCTTTCTTTCTTCCTTCCTTCCTTCCTTCCTTCCTTCCTTCCTTCCTTCCTTCCTTCCTTCCTTCCTTCCTTCCTTCCTTCCTTCCTTCCTTTCTTTCTTTCTTTCTTTCTTTCTTTCTTTCTTTCTTTCTTTCTTTCTTTCTTTCTTTCTTTCTTTCTTTCTTTCTTTCTTTCTTTCTTTCTTTCTTCTTCCTTCCTTCCTTCCTTCCTTTGTTGTTAAGTAATCTTGCCCAAGGTCATACAGCTAGAAAGTGTTAAGTGTCTGAGGCCAGGTTTGAACTCAGTCCTCCTGACTTCAAGGCTGGCACTCTACCCATTGAGCCACCAAGCTGCCCCCCAAAGGTCTTTTTCAAAGCATTTAAAAGATGTTTTTAAAATGCAAGGAAATTATGACACTTTTCTGGGCCCTCATTTTCTTCCAGTGTCATGTTAGAGTAGGTGATCTTCAGATCACTCTCAGATCTAAAAGTGATTTTCATCCCTTACCTGTTCCCTCTTATTCTACACTCGCTGGCAAATTTCTTGCTGGCAACGTTGGCCCTTCATTTACGCTCCCCTCTCCTCTCACTCTCTTTGTCCCCTTGCTCACCAGGAGCAGAATTCCTGGCTTTGGGCTCTTTGGGTTTGCCTCAGTCGCCAGGTAATCCCACATGGTTTAGAGACAGACCGAATCAGTAATGCTCCCTCGGTTCACTAGTTTGCAATCTGATACGGACATGGCATCTTACTCGTGAGGCTGGACTACTCTGGGCGTCAATTGTAAAATAAAGTCCCTTTAACTAGTGACCACTGGGATTTTAGGAGCAGCAGTAATGAGGACCACAGATGAGATGATTTTCGTTTAGGAATTAACACCACACCCAAAAATGGCACGAGGATGCCCTCGCCCTGTGCCTTTTCCTTGGGAAAGCTCCCCACAGTTGTTCTCAAGGTCACGGGGCCGCCTTCTCCATTGCCCCCAGACTGGCACCTGGCAGCCGCCCAGATAACCCGACTATTTATAGAATCCAATGTGACTGTGAACGTTTCCTAAAAACCTGTTGCTCCATCCAGCTTCTGTTTGTGTGTTCAAGGAGAGATCAAAGGTTTCTTTGCTTTGGTGAGCCGTGGACTGGGGGACTAGCAGTGAGCTCCGTCTCTTGCTGTGTGAGTGTGGGAGTGGACAGGTCATTTCCCCTTTCTGGGGTTATAGGTTTCTCTTTCGTAAGGGGAGAGGTGGACGTCGAGGGCTAGATGATTTCTGAGGAGACTCCTAGCTCTAACTCTTGTAATATAGAACACGAATCTAATTTATACTTCAATATATTTAACATCTACTGGTCATCCTGCCATCTGGGGGAAGGGGTGGGGGGAAGGAGGGGAAAAATTGGAACAAAAGGTTTGGCAATTGTCAATGCTGAAAAATTACCCATGCGTATAACTTGTAAATAAAAAGCTGTTAAAATAAAAAAAAATACAGAACACGAACTCTTACATCAAAACTTAAGGATCTTAGAGACCAAATACAGTGTCGGCCCAGGGACCATCAGCACGGAGCTGTTATTCCCATATATGGCAAGTGGTTTTGGGGAACACATTATAAAAGAAAAAACACAAATATTATTTCACTGATTTTTTTCTCTTACAAAAAGTATCATGGAGACAAGAATCAGAAGAGTGGTACTTGTATGTGTGTGTAGCATGTGTATGTGTGAATATGTGTATTTGTGTTGGGGGGACACAAGAGTCAGGACTAAGAGTAGACAAGGGAAGCAGCTGCCTAGAGTTCAACATCCAGGAATGGACAATAAAGTATCCTCTGAGATGTTACTGCTAAAAATAACTGGATGGAGTTTTCACTTTAGAGAGTTCTTCTCTAGATCATTTATCTTGTGAGATGTCAAGTCACATGTGACACATGGGAAGGTTAAGTAAGAGCTTTGGAAGGAGAGTTAGACATTCACCCCAATTTTCTTTAGTTTCCTTTTTTAAATTAAAGCTTTTTATTTTCAAAATATATATGTGGACAATTTTCAACGTTCACCAAAAATCTAAATTTTTTCCCTCCCCTCTCACTACTCCCTCTCCTATATGACAAGTAATTCCATATATGTTAAATGTGCAATTCTTCTAAACATATTTCCATAATTATCTGGCCAGACAAGAAAAATCAGATCAAAAAGGGGGGAAATGAGAAAGAAAACACCATGCAAACAATCGACAACAAAAAGAGTGAGAATGCTATGTTGTGATCCACACTCAGATCCCATGGTCCTCTCCCCGGGCTCACCCCAATTTTCAAGCCTTGCAGATCACAGTCTCCACTCTGATTCGAGGGACCCAGCCTCACATCTTGGCTCTGGCCTTTGTTTTTGTAGCATTATCATATAGATCTTAGGAAAGTCATTGAATGTTTATGGACCTCAGTTTTCTCATCTGTTAAAAAATAAGAGTTTGGACCACCAGGACGATTTCAGAGAGACCTGGAGAGACTTACATGAACTGATGCTGAGTGAAGTGAGCAGAACCAGGAGATCATTATATACCTCAACAACGATACTGCATGAGGATGGATTCTGATGGAAGTGGATTTCTTTGACAAAGAGAAAATCTAACTCAGTTTCAATTGATCAAGGATGGACAGAAGCAGCTACACCCAAAGAAAGAACAATGGGAAATGAATGTAAACTGCTTGCATTTTTGTTTTTCCTCCCGGGTTATTTTTACCTTCTGAATCCAATTCTTCCTGTGCAACAAGAGAACTGTTCGGGTCTGCACACATAGATTGTATCTAAGATTTACTGTAACCTATTTAACATGTATAGGACTGCTTGCCATCTGGGGGAGGGGGTGGAGGGAGGGAGGGGAAAAATCAGAACAGAAGTGAGTGCAAGGGATAATGTTGTAAAAAATTACCCTGGTACGGGTTCTGTCAATAAAAAGTTATTAAAAAAGAAACAACAACAACAACAAAAAAAAAAACCCAACACTACATGATGATCAATTCTGATGGACGTGGCCCTCTTCAATAATGAGATGAACCAAATCAATTCCAATTGTTCAGTGATGAAGAGAGTCATCTACACTCAGAGAGAGGACTGGGAACTGAATGTGCACTACAACATAGCATTCTCTTTTTATTTGCTTTTATTTTCTTTTCTTTCAGTTTTTTTCTTCTTTCTTTTTCTGATTTTTCTTGTGCAGCAAAATAACTGTATAAATATGTATACATATATTGGATTTAACATAAACTTTAACATATTTAACATGTATTAGACTATCTGCCTTCTAGGGAAGGGGGTGGAGGGAAGGAAGGGAAAAGTTGGAACAAAAGGTTTTGCAATTGTCAGTGCTGAAAGATTACCCATGTATATATTTTGTAAATAAAAAGCTTTAATTAAAAAAATAGAAAAAAATAAGAGTTTGGATTAATCATAGTAGTGACTGATATTTATTCAAGATGGCTAGATGTTGATACACAAGCATATTTCACATCGGCTACAATAATTATCGCAATCCCTACAGGTGTTAAAGTGTTTAGCTGACGGGCCACACTACACAGAGGTAACATTAAATGATCTCCAGCTATACTATGAGCCCTGGGTTTCATTTTCCTTTTGACAGTCGGAGGTTTAACAGGAATCGTGCTTGCCAACTCATCCCTGGATATTGTTCTTCACGACACATACTATGTAGTAACTCACTTCCACTACGTGCTATCTATAGGTGCCGTCTTGACCTCTGTGGTGGAGGGATCTTACATACCATATCACACTTGTGAGGCAGGTACCACATATCATCCCCATTTAACAGATGAAGAAACTGAGGTTCAGAATACTCTAAGGTCCCTCCTGGGTTTATGTCCCATGATCCTTATCTAAGGGACACAGCTGTCCTGCCCCTGAGTCAAATAGGAGAGAAATATAATCTCTAGTTTCTGGTAGGTTTTATTGAAAAGAGACGGTGCCGGGATTTGGAGGTGTTCAAATCTCAGAGATGGAGAGGCCTGTAGACACTCTCTGGTCCAAGTCACACCTGAACAGGAATGCTCTGTACAACATGTTAGCTGCTTTTCCCTTCCCCAGCCATGGAGAACTCACTGTCTCATTGTATTGCCTGTTCCATCTTGGAACGGATCGGCTGGAACATTTTGATTTGCACTGAGCTGAAACCTTCCTGTCTGCAAATTCCACCCATTTTCCTGAGTTTTAGGCTCTGAAGCCAAGCAAAACAATTGTAATCCCAGTTCTATAAGACAGCTTTTCAGATAATTGAGGACAATTATCCTATCTCCCCCGCCCTCTTAGAGACCCAAAATATTCCATTCCATTCATATAGCAAGCCTAGTTGTCTGGCCGTTCTCCAGTTCTTAGAGATAGATTTCGCTGCTGTCTTCTTGTTCTTACAAATAACGCTGCTGTGAATATTTTTGTCCATGTAAGTCTTTTCTTGCTAGAATTAACCTCCCTTGGGAATAATCTCAGTAGTGGCAAATCTTAGTCAAAGGGTACAAGCAAATGAAGTAACTTTTCTTGCATAATTACATTTTGTTTTCCAGGACAAACTCAGAGGTCTGTTTATGTTCTTGCAACCCCTACACTACTGAATGTTCCCAGTTTTCCCCATATTTCCCAATTTAATTGGTATAAAATGATACCTCAGAGTAATCTTCGTTGGTATTTTTTCCGATTATTTGTGATGTTAAACAGTTTTTCAGTGAGCTGCTGATAGTTTACATTTCTTCTTTTAAAAACTACCTGTTCATATCCTTTGAGTACTTAACTGTTGAAGAATGGTATATCATTTGATACATTTAAGTCAATTCTCTATATACTTTAGGTGCCAGTTTTCAGAGGTACTTAATGCAAATATCCTCCCTCACTTTGTACCTTTTTTTTTTTTTGCTTATTCTAGCTGCAATCATTTTGATTGTGTGAAAACAATATAATTTTATGTAATCAAAATTATGTTTTTTCTTTTATATTCTTCCATATCAGTCATCTTGTTATACATTCTTCCCCAATTCTCAGATGTCAAATATATAATTTTCCATTCTTCTCTATTTTTTTATTTTTAAAAAATGTTTAGATCATTTATTCTATTGGGATTAATAGAGGAATGTGATTTAAGATGCTAATCTAACCTGATTTTCTACTGTTTTTAACATTTCTTATCAGATACGAAGTTTCTTTCATAGAAGCTTAAGTTTTTGGACTTATTAAATATTATATCACTGTATGTGTTTTCCAGATCCTATTTATCTGGTCTAATTTATTCCATCTATTTTACTTTTTACTGTTTGTTTATTTATTTTACTATATTTCTTATCTAGTAGCAGTTAGTTTTGATAATTTATGTTTATAATATAACTTGAGATATAGCAATAATAAATCCCTTTATTTCTATTTTGGGGGATGTTCATAGTAAATGGAGAGGAAATTTTTTAAAAACTGTAAGAAACTACCATACCCAAGTATATAACAATATAATGGAAAATTTAAAAGAAGTAGATAAATATGTCTAAAAATATAAAATTTTCATATTAACAAACTAAGAAATAGAGAATCCAACCATTTTATTTCAGGAAAAGAAATTAAACAAACCATAAATGAACTCTCTCCAAAGGGAAAAAAAAATCTTGGTCCAGATGGATTTACTAATGAATTCTGTTAAATATTTAAAGAATAGATAATCCTTTTATTCAATATGCTCATCTCAAAAATCAGGAAAGAAGGTACCATACGGAGCTTTTCCTGTGACATAAATATGGTTCCAGTATCCAAACCAGAAAGGGATAAAACAGACAAAGGCATTATACCTTTTTCTTGCCTCACTTTCGGGCCACCAACTCCAAACTATATCTTCTTCTCACATCTTTATATGTTGACTTCATCCATTAGATTGTAAGCTTCTTGAAAAGAGAAACTATCTTTCTTTCTTATACTTGTATCAATAACACAGTGTCTGGCACATATTAATTACTTAACAAATGCTTTATTTACATATCTATTTATGAATCTATATATGAGATAGGTACTACAATTAATATGTTTCTATAGATAAATATAATTAATATCTACTCATATCAAACAAGATTATAATAGCTAAGACAATACTTTAACATTTATGAAATCTCATTTGATATCTCATAATACCTTATTTGATATTTGATAAAATATTAGTAAAGAGGTCACAACAATATAACTAAATAACTATTCATTATGACCAAATACAGTTTATACCAGGAATGCAAAAATGTGGTTCAACAAAAATAAAATTATCAGCACAATTAGTAATATTAATAACAAATCGAGAAAAAAAATCCCATGATTATATCAGAGACAGGAAAAACAAACAAACAAAAAAATCTCCCTGCAAGCTGCTAGATGCTCCCTTACCATTGTCATACTTTCCCTCCTCCCCAAAACAAACCTGGTCCTGTCACTAGACACCACTGCCATGATAGGAATTGAAAGAAATTTACTCACCTTAACCTAAATATTAAGCAAAATTAGGGGAATTCCCACTGAAGGGGCAAGTGATTTTTTTGGGGGGAGAGGAGATAAAGATCTGGAGATAAGGGACCCTTTTCTACTATAAATAACCCAGCCCAGATCAAGATGCGCTGATTAGCAGAGCAGTCTCATACAAGGAAGATAACATTTCTTTGGAGCAAGAAGGAGCTGCTAAAACAAAATCTCTGCTGGTGGAAACAACTTGATGGAAAGAAAATATCATTATGTATGACAACAGCAGGAAGGAGAGAAGAAACAAACCAATGGCATTGTTGAGGATGGAAAGAAGGAGCAGTTTCAATGCGATGAGCATCTTGATGTTGGGAAGTTGCCTTCAAGCTCAGCTACATGGAGCCTTTCCCAATTCTTCCCGCTTGTTAATACAGTCTTTCCAAGTCACTTTGAGTTTATTTTGTCTTGAATTTTCTGTGTATGAGTTCCAATTCCATTCCCTTGTCCTTCCACAGCCTCTCCCCACTCTCCACCACTACATAAACTTCTGAAGGGCAGGATTTAATAGTTTGCTTGTGCCTAGCAAAATCCCCAACCCACAGCAGGTGCTTACTAAATGCTTATTTATTAGGAATTAGAAATTAGGGCTGTTCTATCACCCTAGGACGTTGAACTATCTAGGGGTGTCCCGCTTTCGTGGGTTCCCAAGCCTTCTGGGAATTCCTCCAGACTCACTTGGCATTCAGCTTAGGGTAAATAAATTCCTTTCATACCCCATAATGTCTGAGAGCCATGAAAATTACCTTGGGATTTCAACAAGCCCCAAGGAGAGACTTTCACACTATTGGGGGTGTTGGGTTGTGAGTGGGGAGGGAAGCTGATGATCACTGTCTTACAATTCCCCAGACCCAATTCACCATCCTCCTTCTCATTCTTAAAATGAAGGGAACAGACTGATCTAGATAGTCTCTAAGTCACACCTTAAGCTTAGGTTAAAACACCCATTTCTTATTTTTAATTACTAATATTTCACTTAATCAATTTTTTAATTACTAAAATTTCTTTGATATGCCTTTTTCTTTAATTGTTAATATTGTGACAATATAATTTTCTCTTATTCATCATTGTATAGGATCCATGGCCGAAAGGGCCTTGAAGGTCCTGTAGTCCAACCTCCTAATTTTAAAGATGAAGAAAATTGAGGACAAAGACACGATCACACAGCTAATAAGGAATTCATGGAGAATTTGAACCTAGGGCCCTTGACTTTAAAGCCAGCCCTTTTTTCTCTCAACTGCAAATGGACAGATTTTTTGCTACATTAGCCTGAGCTTTTGCTGGCCAGCTTGGGAACCCAACCACCAATTATAACTGTTTCTAGGCAAAATGTACTCTGAATTACAAACTTTTGGAACATAATCTATTTGAAAATGAGACTCGATGTAATAACAGGAATCAGCAGGACATCTGTTCTTTGAAAGGCTGTTGGATTGTAAAAGAAGGACAGTTTAAAAAAATTTTGGAGTGACAAGCATTAGTTCAAGAATAAATGATCTGGACTTCAAACCCAATTTGTTACTTGTGAAAGAGAAATGAGTCTTCCTTCATTGGACCCATTTGTGGGAGACAGATGTGAACACAGAACTCATATGGCACTAGATTATTTCCTGACGAGTTCCTAACAGTCCCGGAAGGTGTCTTTTTCATGGCCAGGTACCATGGCCAAGTCAATAAGCCTTTATTAAACGCTTGCTATATACCAGTTATAAATGCTGGAAATACAAGAAAAAAGATAGACTGCCCCCGCCCTCAAAGAGATTACATTCTAATGGGGAAGACAACTTATGGAATTGACAATGCACGAGACAAAGAGAGCCAAAGAGCAAGGGGGTTCTGGAAGTGCAGAAGATCAGGAGCAGAGCTAGGAGGGGAATGGAGGAATGGAAGTTTTGGGGAGAACTCATCCATCAAAGGCCAGAGCAGGACTTTTGGACCACTGTGTTCTGTTCTGTCTGGACGCACAATTTAGGAAGGACATTGGCAAGTTGGAAAGTGTGTGAGTCTGTGGGGACGACTGGGATGGATAAAGGACCTCAGGATCATGTCATGTGATGGTTGGCGGAAAGAGCTGAGAATGTGAAGGGGAGAAAAGCAAAGGGGCCCGTTACTGTGTCAGCTGTCTATCATTTAGGGGAGGGGACGTCTTTGGAAAGGGATTAGACTTGGAGAAGAACCAGGTGTGATGGGTAGAAGTTGTGAAGAGGCAAATTAAGGGATGAAGCAGGGGCAAATTTTCCAGTGACTAGAATTACCCCACAGTCAACTGGACTGTCTTGGGATGCAGGGCCTCCATGCCCTACACAGGGGTCCTCAAACTACAGGGGCCAGATGCGGCAGCTGAGGACGTTTATCCCCCTCACCCAGGGCTATGAAGTTTCTTTATTTAAAGGCCCACAAAACAAAGTTTTTGTTTTTATTATAGTCTGGCCCTCCAACAGTCTGAGGGACAGTGAACTGGCCCCCTATTTTAAAAGTTTGAGGACCCCTGTCCTACAATGTTAGAAGGCGCTCTTCTTGCTTAGGTAAAGGCTAGACTAGAGTTCTGGGACAGTTCCTTCTTTCCACCTCGGAGATTCTATGATTGTTCAATTTTCGCTGCCAGTCTCAGAAACAAAATGTAGAACCCCTAGGGGTTCATCCCCCCAATTTCCATTTGCATAGTATATGTCACTAAAAGATGGCTGATTCCTCCTCCCTTCAGGATTCTAGGAATTAGCAGGAGGACCTGGGGTTTATAGCGCTCATGAGCCCCCACCTAAGGTTCTGCCCAAGGGTTATCAGCCACTAGCACTTTGGAAAAGGTATTTGTTAAGGTTGTACAAAAAGAATAACGGGTTTAAAACATACAACCAAACCAGGAGCATGTTCTTCCTCTGCTTGGGGAGCATGAGCTCAAATTTAAAGCACAGAGGGAGTGAGGGGCCTGTGTAGAGAACACGTGAGACAAAGAGTACCTCAGAAGGGCTGGCCCCAGGAGCCCTTTTTCTCTTTGTGAAGCTCTCTGATGGACTCCAGGGGCCAGTATTTTCTCCATCACACGGGATGAGGAGGGGGTCAAATTCTGTTTTCATCCATCTGTGTCTATATTTGTCTTTTTCTGATGACTTGGTCATTGGAAGAGGGAAAGAGAAACTTTTGTTGCCTCTCCTTTCAGGGGGTCCCTCTCGGGGGCTTGGCTCTATCTAGAATTTTCAAGTCTAGAAATGAAACCTTCCACTCTGGACTGAGTTCACTGAGGGACTGACGCTCCTCTGGGGGGGGGGGCCAAGGAGTATCCCTTCATAACTTTGCCTTTGAGAATTACTACTGGCAAAAAGTCCCACCCCCTATGTCGAAAGCTTCCCTTTGCACACTTGGCGAGCCTGGTTCTTGGACAATACTCATCCAGGCCGCCAACTGTACGGATCCTGCCAATGCAGGAATTCTGACCGTTGCTCCCCAGCTGACCTCCCCTGCACTGGCCAAAACGAACACGGGGTTTCCCTTTACCAATAGTGTGTAGTCCAGAATAGGAGCAAGAATGGTGGGACTAGGACTCAGAAGGCGTAGTTCAAATTCCACCTCTAACACTTGCTGGCTAATGGCTTGGGAAAATGGTTTCAGCTCTCTGAACCTCACTTATGTCATCTGTAAAATGGGCACATAATAATAATCCTTCATACCTCAGAGGGCTTTTGTGAAAAAGGCACTTTATACAATATAAGTGTAATAGAAATACTCCTTCTTTTTAGGGAGAAACAGAAATTTTAAGAAATGTTGATTTAAAAACATGCTTTATGAAAAGAGTAACATGGAACGCCAATACAGATAACTAAGATCTCTTAGCAACAGCTTCGTTATCAATTAGTAAATTCAATAAATAAACTAGCATGACAATGTTACAGGCTAAGTCTTCATCGGTCAGTCAACCAGGATGGGGAAAACGGACCATATAAACATAAAAGGTAGCAAAAATTATTTAAAAATAAACCGACGACAAGTTTCCTAGATCCAGAGAGGGTGACCTTTGAGAGAGGACTTGGCCCTGAGACCCGGGCTCTCCTGACTGTGAGAACCTCACCCGGCCCCCTCTGTTTGCTGTGGCAGCCTTCCCCCCACTACCACCACGTCATGCTTAGACCATCCAGGAGGCCAAAGACAACTTCCAGTTCCCAGCTTCCCTTGCCCTTTCCCCCTACACTCAACTCCCAAACCATAACTGAGTTCATATAATCCTTGCTACTAGAAAGCGTGTACCCATTTACTCCCCTCTGACTCCACTCCCCATCTGTGTGCCATCCCTCCTTGGCATTCATTGCCACATATGCGCTGTCTCCCCTTAGAACATAAGCTCTCCGAGGACCAGAGCTGTCTTTGTAACTCAAGAGCTTGCTGTAGCACTATGTACATAGTAAGTGCTTAATAAATGCGTTTTCATGGTCTCATTCTTTCCTAACTGTACACCAGACATAAAGGAGAAAACTCCTCTCAAGGAGCTGAGAACCCATTGGGGAAGTAAATGTGTACATGTCAGCACATATTAAATCCAGACCAGGGCATTCTGGGGAGGAGGGCGAGATTCTCTTTAAAACCCTTTGTCAGGTCCATCTTACTCATATTTCTTCCTCCATAATCATAACGAGTGTGCACAGGGCTCTCCTTGACCTGCTTTTTCCCTTTTGCCATAAAGATCTTTCCAGATATCCTTGTATCCTCTCAGTTTTGTGTCTTTTTTTTCCTGAGACAATTGGGTTTAAGTGACTTGCCCAGGGTCACACAGCCAGGAAGTGTGAAATGTCTGAGAGGCCAGATTTGAACTCAGGTCCTCCTGACTTCAGGACTGGTGCTCTATCCACTGCACCACCTAGCTGCCCCCATGCCTGTCAGCTTTCATTGGGTTGTATTATTCCATTATATTCATATTTCTTAACTTATTTAATAAATATCTTATTGTTGGATATTTGAGTCACATTTGCTTTTTCAAAATTCCAAGGCAGGCTGCGAGTCATCCTTATGCAGATAATACTTAAAAACCATTGATCTTTGGAGATTATAATCCCAGCCTCTCCTTGGACCTCCTCTGGCCTCTCAGAGTATGAAATCCTTCAAGGGCAGTGTCATCGACAATTACTGCTCTCAACAGAAACCAAGTCTATTGTTTTACATTTAGCCTTGCATATAGTTGGTGCTTAATAATTGCTTGCTGGATTTAGGCATGTTGGCCAATGTGGGGTTCATTTTGCTTTGACTATATCTGCTTATAATAGGTTTTCCTTCCATTTCTTTCTCAGTGGAAGGGGAGAAGGTAGAGGAAGAGAAAATAGATCTTTGTTTAAAAATTAAAAAAAAAAAGATTGAATGTAAAAATTTTTTTATGAGCTTATTTGTTAAATTCTAATTAATGCAGCCCAGGAGAGATCAAACCATACTTTTAAAGTGACTGTACATGACAATAGTCTGGCCCTGTTAAACCTCCGTGAGCCCCCACTCAAAAGCGAATGGCATCCGACTTGTCATTTAACAATTTTGGGGCTGAGAACAGACATCAAATAGCTTGAACATGATCCTCAAGGGCAGACATCTTAGCCAGAATGTAGTGGAGCAGATTTATGGCAGAGACCCCCAAACACTCGCCTGGTGTGTGTCTGAGAAACCAAGGTCCAGATGTTTGGAGCAGGATTAGGGGGAAATTGTGTGAGATGTGATTGCCAAGGCTGGGAAGCATCCGGTAGTTCACTAGTTTCACTCGTTCTTCTTGCTGATATCTGGGGTCATTTCCAGTCGTCGTGGTTACGTCTTGCCATTGGATGCCCAATGACTCAAAAGAGCGAGGCAAGTGGTTGTGTAATTCTGCTTTGCTCCAATCCAATTCATGAGCAAGTCAAGACATCATGTTCCTGATGCCATTGGTCCTTTTCCAGAAGAACGGCAATTCTAGTTACTAAAGGACAGAAAGGGATATGGGCATTGAGACCCCCTAACTTTCAGCTCCCTAAGGCAAAGCTTCAGTCACCCTACCCTAGTTGTAGCTCTGGAGGTCATAATTCTCCAGAATTGGGGATTTCTGTGAGTTTGTTATATATTTAATTCACATACCCAGTTTTCTGTGTGCACACATGTTGTCCATATGTTTCTCTGATGGCGTTTTGCCCATACTACGCTATGTAAAGAGAAGAATCACCATCCAGACCATGAACCAAACGGTCCCAATGTTGTAAAAGCACATGGCGATCACAAGTTATGTGCTTTGTCATTTTCTGATGTCATTGAATGGGGGTAGGTTAAAAAATGCTCTCATCATGTTTTTATTTTGTTTTGTTTTCTTTTATTTCTTCTCAACTTAGAAATTAGCAACAAAAAAGTATAATAAGGATTGTTTTTTCGAAAGATTGCATGTAAGACCCTAAACCTGTTATTGAACAAATGGGTTTAAAAATAACCAAGTTAATTCCAATAAGAAAGAAATTGAGTCCTCATTTGCTTCCGTTTCCCCTCTGAAATGTTTCCTCCAGACTTTGTTAGGGCTATTGTTATTATTGTGGTGATTATTTCCATAGATGCCTTGATTTCACCGGATTTCAGGGTGATCAGTATGAAATGTTTCCTCCAGACTCTGTTGATTCTATTGTTATGATTTTGAGGATTATTTCCTTAGGCGCCTTGATTTCACAGGATTTCAGGGGTAATCAGTATGAAATGTTTCCTCCGGACTTTGTTGGGGCTATTGTTATTATTGCGGTGATTATTTCCATAAGCACCTTGATTTCACAGGATTTCAGGGGTAATAGGTATGAAATATTTCTTCCAGACTTTGTTGAAGTTATTGTTATTATTTTGATGATTATTTCCTTAGGCGCTTTGATTTCACAGGATTTCAGGGGTAATCAGTATGAAATGTTTCCTCCGGACTTTGTTGGGGTTATTGTTATTATTTTGATGATTATTTCTAAAGGGGCCTTGATTTCACAGGATTTCAAGGGTAATCAGTATGAAATGTTTCCTCCTAACTTTGTTGATGTTATTGTTATTATTTTGATGATTATTTCCATAGGCACCTTGATTTCATTGGATTTCAGGGTAATCGGTATGAAATGTTTCCTCCAGACTTTGTTGGTGCTATTGTTATTATTTTGATGATTATTTCTAAAGGGGCCTTGATTTCACAAGATTTCAGGGGTAATCGGTATGAAATGTTTCCTTCAGACTTTGTTGATTTTGATGATTTGATTAAATATTTCCTCCGGACTTTGTTGGGGCTATTGTTATTATTTTGATGATTATTTCCTTAGGCGCCTTCATTTTACAGGATTTCAGGGATAATCAGTATGAAATGTTTCCTCCAGACTTTTTTGATGCTGTTGTTATTATTTTGGTGATTGTTTCCATAGGCGCCTTGATTTCACAGGATTTCAGGGTAATCAGTATGAAATGTTTCCTCCAGACTTTTTTGATGCTGTTGTTATTATTTTGGTGATTATTTCCATAAGAACATTGATTTCACAGGATTTCAGGATAATCAGTATGATTTGGACAAGAGATGTGATATTTGCAGAAAGTGTCCTGAGTGCCAAGGTGCTGGATTAGAATCCCATCTCTGACATGTATAAGCTGTGGAAGTCTCACTGAACCTCCATTTCCTCTTCTGTGAGATAAAAACAACTATAGCACCCACCTCACAGGGTAGTGAAAGGCAAATAAAATAAAGAATGAAAAGCACTTTGGAAACTTCATCTGAAGGCAGCTAGGTGGTGCAGCCTCGAATTGTGAAGTCCTGAGTTCAGATCTGGCCTTATACACTAGCTGTGTAAAGTCACTTAATTGCTGCCTGCCTCAGTTTCCTCAACTGTAAAATGGGATAACAGCATCTACTTTCCAGGACTGAGGCAGGGATCAAATGAAATGTTTGTAAAGTGCGTGGTATGGAGCCTGGAACATAGTATTTTATAATGTTAGTTATTATTTTTTATTATTATTATCTAAATACTATTTATTATACTAATATTAGTACTAATAGTACTAAATACTAAATATTATCTAAATAGATAAATTATTATCTAAAATAATCTAAATACTATGATTATAGTATAGGAAAGTGCCCTGGACCAGAACCTCATTTCTTTTCTTAATGTTGACCAACTGCGTGTCCTTGAGCAAGCCATTTAATCTCTTCCTGTCTGTTTCTTCATCCAGAAAAAGGGATATAATATTTGTAGATTCTGCCCAGAGGAGCAATCGTTCCTGGAAGTGAGATAACGAAGCACTTGGCAGGTTGGTTTGCTCCGTGGGTCTGGCGTTCTTCCCTTCAGAGTTTCCCCTTGTTTCTTCCCAGACTTCATGTGTGACACATGGCGGACAGGAGACGGGCGCTGCTTACAAATGGTCCCAGAGATTTGCCTCTGTGGACGCCGGACTCAGAGATGGTTGTCGTTCAGCCACGTTCGGCTCTCTGCGACCCCATCTGGGGTTTTCTTGGCAAAGATACTGGAACAATTTGCTTTTCCTTCTCCAGCCCATTTTACAGCTGAGGAAACTGAGGCAAACAGGGTGAAATGAGTTGCTTAGGGTCACCCAGCTGATAAGTGTCGGAGGCCAGGTCTTCCTGACTCTAGGTCTGGTGCTGTGTCCGTTGTACCTCCCAGCTGGTCACAATCAGTGACCTGGGACTCAATCATGCATCCCCAAGATCCTGAAGGGAAGGAGCCTTTTTTTCAACAGAGAGGAATAGCCCACGTTTATAAGCCACTTTAAAGCTGGCGAATCCCTCGCCACAGAGAGAAGGGGATGCTAGACTGACCTTGGAGGGGCTCACATCAGGGCCCCTCAGAAATGTGTTCTCAGGGGGCTTGTTATCGGTCAGCTCTGGGTTTGGGTTTCTCATCCCTGAAATGAGGGTTTTTTGAGTGATTCCTCTTCATTTTTTTCCATATTAGGAAGGGAGAGGGTCTGATTTTCCCAGTGGCCCTTTGATAGCTGCTGGGAATTCCAAAGGGGATACTGGGAGCTTAAACCATGTGAGGGGAGGGAAGGGATGCTGGGCTATAATGGGGGAAGGGAAGGGAAGGGATTCGGGGTTGTAATGGGGGAAGGACAGCTCTGTTTGTGCTAGGGACAAACCAATGGCTGCCCAGCACAGGATGGGCGAGGGTTGACCATCTTCCCACTCTCAGATGGTTGGTCACAAAACTCTTGGAGTCAAGTCGTGGCTCCCTTGGGTTCATGCTATGGCCTCTAGGGAGGCTGAACCTGTGCAGATGACCAGATTAGAGATCTCTGATGTAACTGGGGTCTTTCCCAACTAAATCTATAATTCTCCTGGAGCTGACTAATTCCCAGCTCTCACTCCTTTGGCGCTTTGGGTTCCCAGAAGGTGGCTGGCTATTTCTCCTTTCAGGATTCTTGGGATAGTCCTGAAGGGCAAGGCTTATTTTCCCCTCTGTTAACTACGGGTCTTGAGTCCCCACTGAATGGGTTGCCCCTTGACTACCAGTCACTCAGACTTAATAAATTCTTAGAAAGGGGACATTTATTAAGAACAAAGGGGTAGAAAAGCATCCTCCCTCCCCTCACATCTGTGACACTCCCTCTCCCTGTACACGGCGGGTCCCGGGGAAGAGTCACATGGAACCAAAAGGGAAGTGAGGGCCCTGTACTGCAAGTCCTTTTCCCCTGTGGAGGATCCTGAAGAAGTTCCCCTTTGCCGCCATTCTCTGCTGAGCTCCGGGAGTCTGCGCTCGGCCCGGTGCGGAAGCTGCCCTTCCCTGGCCTATCCAGTTGTCCCCACTTCCCCATGCCGGCTTTGAGGTCTGATCCTTCTGATGCCATTATCCGGCAGATGGGACGTTCAGATCCTTCTGCCTTCTGAAGCTCATGACGTCGCCCTGTGGTGGGGGACAGGGAGGAGACATAGACCCTCTCCCCTCCCCTTCCACAAGTGATTCCTTCCGGGAATGGCTGGAACTGCTTTACTCCTGGGCTGGCCTGCAATGGACTGCGAGGTCCTCGAGGACAAGGATGTCTTGGGCCTTTCTTTGCATCCCCCCATGCTGGCGTATGCTGTGGTTCAGTGACCTACCATTAGTGAGTCCATTGGGGTTTTCTCCCAAAGATCCTGGAGCAGTTCACCATTTCCTTCTCTAGCTCATTTTACAGATGAGGAAACTGAGGCAAAAAGAGTGAATTCATGTGTCCAGGATCACCGGGCTAGGAAGTGTCTGAGGCTGAGTTTGAACTCAGCAACTTGAACCTTCGTGACTCTTGGCTGGTGCCCTGTGCCCTTGGGTGCTCCCTAGATGCCCCTGGCACCTCCTAGGCTCCTAATAAGTGTTCAATGATGACTGCTTCTGGGGTGCTGAGTCCAGCTATGAAACACCTTCAGGGCACGTCTGATTCTCTTCCTCCCCCATCACACTTCCCATGGTCTGTCAGCTTTGACATGATCCATCCCTGGTTCACATCTTTGGTTCATTGTTTTAGTTGCCTTATTGACACCTAGTTTATGCCTTGGATTGATCAAAGGGCATCTTCTCAGTAACAGTGACTGAGGTCTTGGGCTATGAGTTGCCTCTCTTATTCCCTGCATCAATTAGCTCCCAGGATCCTCCCCACAAAGCTGCTAACATGGGTACTTCGGGCATGTAGTTATCCCTTTGTTTTCACTGATGAGGAATTTGGTGGAAGTCAGCCAGGTAATACTGGGGAGGGGGGTAGGAGTCAAACCCAGATCTCTAGCCCCAGAATTCTACCCTCCCCACAAGCTGCTCTTTCAGCTGTTTGTACTGGCTCAAGCACCTTTTTAAAAACAGTACAAAAATAGGTGGGTGCAGAAGAAACACGTCTGATGCTGCAGGAAATATGCTGGGGCCTGAAATTCTGGGTGACATTGTTAGACTCCTTTATCTTAAGGAAAATGTTACTCTTGGAAGGGTGGCCAAAGCAGCCGGACTGTATGGGAATAATCCTCTACGTAAAAGTGGTGGGAACGTCCTCAAGCTAAGCTGTCACAAAAATATTCTGAGGGCTTTCTTCCCCAGTAAGAATAATAATTTGCAGCATGGCCAGTGGATTGAGCACTGGACTCAGGAAGTAGGAAAGAATACCTTCAAGTTCTAGAGTATTTATTAGCTGTTGGGTCCAGGAAAGTCCCTGGGCTTCTCCTAAGTCTCAGTTTCCCCAATTGAAAATTCAAATATTACCTGCAGCACATACCTTGCAGGATTGTTGTGAGGTTGAACTGAGATTGTGAGGTATAAAGTCTTCTGCACACCTTAAAATTTACTGACCATGTGTGGCCTTATAAGACTGATGAGGAAACCTTGCACTCTTAGCAGAGAAAACAAATTCAGTGAAGCAGGAGAGAACATTTACTACTTCTGAAGCTTCTATGATTTTGAGGAAATGCAGGTGTCTGATTTTTGTTCCCTCTGAATCTTGATGCCGTAGGGCAAAGGCTTGTTGCTGTGTCCTAGTTATGGTTTTGTGTTCTAATTTTTTAACCCATAAAACTTCCAAGTTTCTTTTCATGCTATGATTCTGGTCAGTCCCTCGCCAGCTTGTTAAAGGGTTCTTTAACCAGGGGTGTTCACGGAGGGCAGTGATTCCACAAAGAAAGAATCAATAAGCTCCCAAAGGACTTGGGATTCTGAGAATCTGTCCTTTTAGCATCTGGTGGTCAGTCCAAGCTTGCAGCATGTGACCGTGTGTATGGCCCATTGGGTCGGCAACTCGGGCACCGATCCGAGAGAGATGAATTCTGTTTTCTGCCTTCTCAGACGCTCCTGTTGGGGTTTCTCCAAACCTATGAATGGCAGGAGGCTGGTCTAGACTAGTCAGGTTGCTGGAGGAGGATAATGGGCTCCAGGCTAGTCTTACTGAACTTGTAGACTTATCCCCCTTTCCCATCCATCTCTAAAAAGGTCCTCTCTAAAAGGACTTGAAAGAGTTGCTTTATAGGGAGGAAGATAAAGAGGAGCCATTCTTGTGTTCTATTTTTTTCTCATTTCAGTGTCATTGGTCTCCACTGAAAACTAGGACCATGTTAAACAGCTATTTAGAGATCATTTACATGGAGACCACTGCCTCCGGATTTCCACTTAAAAACGTCCTGACTCAGGATGTTGGTTTGGTTCTATCTGGTTTTAAAGTCTTATCGACCAAACAGGAAACTCTCTTCAAATGTTAATAAAACCATTTCTAGGAGCTGTGCTAACCAGCTCAAACCAATGTCAGTAACTCCTCCCTAGTTAGGGTAGGGAAGAAAGATGTTCACTCTGTCATCCCCAAATTTCAAATCCCCTCCATCTTCCTTCCTCTCTCCTGCCACAGATAAAGCTGATCAGCTCTTGAGCACAGAGCTCTGGGATTCATGGTGGGTCAGAATGGGTGGTAGTAACTCCATCAGGACATCTCAGTGATGATAATTATGCTTTACATTTATTTATAAAACTCTTTCACATGAATTTAATCATTTAATTCAATTAACAAAACTTTTATGAAGCCTCTGGAGATAGCCACAAAACCAAAATGGAACATCCTCAAAGAACTTTCATTCTGCTGGGGGATACCACAAATAATCAGACAAGCAGAAAGAATTGGAGGAAGGGGGAGGTCTAACAAGTGTGGGAAATCAGAGAGGACCTCAAAAAGGGGGCAGCACCTGACTGAACTTGGAGGAAGAAGAGAAGGAAGATGAAAAGTAGTGTTGGGAGAAACACGTGGGACTTGCCATGCAGAAGGTTAGCTGGAGTCAGGGCAGGGGGGGCAGTTGTGTGAAATAAGACTTGAAAGATAGGTTGGAGTTAAATGATGAAGGAATATGAATTTCTATTTTATCCTATCAATCTTTCAAAAACATTTATCACTGCCATTTGTCATTTTTCAATACACCACTCAAACAAGAGATTCTTCTTTGAAACAACAAGAAAATTACAGAAAACTAACCATCACAGCTAATATATCTCACAGTGTATACAGCTTTCTTCACCTGTAGTCCCCGACTTTTTTACAGCAAACAAGTCTGTTTCATCATCGGTCAATTTGGACCAAGATTAGCCATTGTTCTTTTAGTGAGGATTGAATCCACGTTATTGTGATCGTTGTGTATCTTGCTTTCCTGATTCCATTTCCTTCTCTCTGCACTTGTTCATATAGGTCTTCCTCCATTCTCTGAATACCTCATTCACTCTCTTTCTTATGATAGGATCATATTCCATTATTTTCTTATGCCTCAATTTATTTCACTGTTTCTATGCCTATAGGCGCTCACTTTGTTTCCATTTTTTGTTTTCTGCTATTATAGAAATCGCTGTTATATGTATCAGGGATCTTTCTTTTTTTTTCTTCCAAATTTATTTTCTTTAAAAAAACAGAATAAGAGAAAAGAAGAACAGAAAAGACATGAAAAACAAAATGAAACAAACAAAAGAGAACATTGTCATGTGCCCAGCAGAACATCAGAGAGGATTCAAAATATATAAAATAAATACAAGTTCAAGAAAGTCTCTATATATTAGTAGAAAAAATTATATTCATGAGTATCTATCTTTTCTTTACTTCCTTGTAAATTGTTCTTTTATTATCTGCTGAGCATCTTTTTTACTTTATTCTTTTTTCCCCCTCTTATTCCTCCCCATGAACAGACAATTCTCAGATGAAGAAATTGAAACTATTTCTAGTCATATGAAAAGATGCTCCAAGTCATTATTAATCAGAGAAATGCAAATTAAGACAACTCTAAGATACCACTACACACCTGTCAGATTGGCTAAGATGACAGGAAAAAATAATGATGATTGTTGGAGGGATGCGGAAAACTGGGACATTGATGCATTGTTGGTGGAGTTGTGAACGAATCCAACCATTCTGGAGAGTAGTTTGGAACTATGCTCAAAAAGTTATCAAACTGTGCATACCCTTTGATCCAGCAGTGTTACTACTGGGATTATATCCCAAAGAGATTATAAAGAAGGGAAAGGGACCTGTATGTGCACGAATGTTTATGCCGGCCCTCTTTGTAGTGGCTAGAAACTGGAAACTGAATGGATGTCCATCAGTTGGAGAATGGCTGAATAAATTGTGGTATATGAAAATTATGGAATATTACTGTTCTGTAAGAAATGACCAACAGGATGATTTCAGAAAGGCCTGGAGAGACTTACACGAACTGATGCTGAGTGAAATGAGCAGGACCAGGAGATCATTATATACTTCAACAACAATACTAGATGATGACCAGTTCTGATGGACCAGGCCATCCTCAGCAACGAGATCAACCAAATAATTTCCAATGGAGCAGTAATGAACTGAACCAGCTACGCCCAGAGAAAGAACTCTGGGAGATGACTAAAAACCATCATATTGAATTCCCAATCCCTATATTTATGCACACCTGCATTTTTGATTTCTTTCACAAGCTAATTGTACAATATTTCAGAGTCTGATTCTTTTTGTACAGCAAAATAATGTTTTGGTCAGGTATACTTATTGTGTATCTAAGTTATATTTTAATATATTTAACATCTACTGGTCATCCTGCCATCTAGGGGGGGGGGGGGTAAGAGGTGAAAAATTGGAACAAGAGGTTTGGCAATTGTTAATGCTGTAAAGTTACCCATGTATATATCCTGTAAATAAAAGGCTACTAAATAAAAAAAAGGATATATTCATATATACATATGTAGATATATTCAGTCACACACATACACCCACATAGACACACACATATCTTTCCTATCCCTGCTGATTCTTTGCTTTAATTCTGCACCTAACTTGCCTTGCTATTTCTTAACTTCTCCCCACCCATAGATCCCTCCCTTGTTTTCCCTCACTCCTTGCTTTCCTGTCTGCCCATCCTTCCCCCTTCATTTCTTTATAGATTTTGGAGAGGGCTATGCCTTTAATAGTATATATGTAGTGTTACCTATTTAACCCATTCAGGAACCTTTCTTAAAGTCTTTGACATTTTAATAAACACAGTTTTATTATTTTGAAGTCAAAGGATTTGATCCTGTTAGTGACTTTTCTGATATCATTCCAAATTGCTTTCTGGGACTGTCCACTGAATTCTTACAATGTCACTTCCATGGGGGCAAGGCAGAGACCCTTATCCCCATTTTACAGAGGAGCAAATTGAAGCTCCCAGGGTTTAGCACCAGCAGGAGAGCTGGGATGAAAAGCTGGGTCTTACATGTATACTTATTTTGTATTTAATTTATACTTTAACATATTTAACAGGTATGGTCAACCTGCCATCTGGGGGAGGGAAAGAGGGGAAAAATTGGAACAAAAGGTTTGGCAATTGTCAATGCTGTAAAATTACCCATGCATATATCTTGTAAATCAAAAGCTATTAAAAAAAAAAAAAGAAAAGGAAAGCTGGGTCTTAAGAGGTTGGCGTATAAGGAACAGACTTCAACCTCACTTCTTTCTTGAGAGCCAGCTTAAATCTCACACGTATCCTCGCTCTGGCCAGACCCCGAAATTACTTCTTGGGTTATGAAGGACAAGCACCATGAGAGTAAATAATTCGGCTCCGGCTTGCGAGATCTTCAGAGACCAGCTTGTTTCATTCCTAAATTTCTTTCTAGCTTGAGTTGTTCATTTTGACCAAAACTTAGAGCTATTGAAGAAGAGCAATATGGGACTCAGATCAAAGAGCATAGATTCTGGCATGGAAGGGGCCTTTAAAATCTTCCAGATCCTTCATTTCATATTGAGAAAACTGAAGCCCACAGGGGTGACTTTTTCAGATTCTTAGGATAGTAAATGGCAAAGTCAGGATTTGAACCCCAATTGACCCAAATCTAGCCTCTTTACCCCATATCACTTATTAGAAAAATAATTTAGAACTATTTTGTGGAGGATCTGGGGATGTGGCAGAAGAGTTTTTGTTTAATTTTAGAAACAATAGAAAGGATCGAATGTTCTGAGTAGGATGGTGAGAAGTACAAGTCTTTGGCTCAAGACAATGATTCCACTGGCGGGGGGAATGGAAGGTGAAGGAAGGGAGAAACTGGAAGCAGGGAAAACCACGAGGAGTTTATTCTTATAGACAAGAGACCCTGAGGGCGTGAGCCGGCAATGGCTTTGAAAGATGTCATGGGGGCAAAATGGACAGGACTTGGCACTCGACTCCATATGAGAGGGATGGAGGGAACCTGTGGCAGAGACACGGAAGAGTTGAGAACGATTCTAAGAATAGAACTGCATTATTGGTAAGGCTTGTTTCAGTTCTAAAAGTCAGATTCTATGAAATCTCATCAGCCAAAAGGAACAAGACAACTGCATCGACTCCAGGAACAGCTCACATGTAGAAAACAAAGCTGAACCCATGGCAGATTTGTTCCCCCTTTCTGCTGAATTATGGGGGATTTTATGGGGTACTCATCAATAATGGGAAGAAGGTTCAATCCTGGGAGGGCAGGCCGGGCTCCATCACTGCTGGCCAAAGG
Organism: Sarcophilus harrisii; assembly: GCF_902635505.1. Lineage (NCBI taxonomy): Eukaryota > Metazoa > Chordata > Mammalia > Dasyuromorphia > Dasyuridae > Sarcophilus > Sarcophilus harrisii. Next base: position 273,303,935 of record NC_045430.1, read on the forward strand.
CCCTCCATCCCTTTACCTCTCACGGGCGTGCTTTTTTTTCCCCCAGTGGTATGCTTTGGCCTCTAAATGATCTCCAGAGTCCCAACTCCATCATTTGCAAAGGTGAACCTCTTCCAGTGCAATGAACACCATATGGGGAAATAAAACAACCGCATCAGAAATGAAAGTCAGCTTTCCTGGAGGTCAGAGGGGGCTATAAACACCCCCTCCTGTCTCTTCCCCTTTTTTAAGAGGAACTCCTGGTAAGGGTGCTAAAGAATTTCTAGAAAGATCAGGAAACTGCAGGAAAGTGTTGTGTTGGAGGCAAAGGAAACCAGAATTTCATTCATTTCACCGTTTGACAAATGCAACAAATTTGTACTCTAAATGCAAATTAAATTAAAACGGCAAGATAATTAACGATTCTCTGACTCAGCACTGGAGTTGGAAATACAAGATCTGGGTTCAAGTCCCATTCAAAATTGATCAATTGATTGATTCTGGGATCTAGAGCAAGTCACATATCAATCCAGAAAGCATTTGTATTAATGACCTGCAGACCCTGCTGAGAACTGGGGGTGGGAGTGGGAAGAAAGTAAATAAAAGATCCCATCTACAAAGAGATGATTATCATACTGAAAGAGAAGATATGGGCTGGACCTATAATTTCATTAATAATTATTCAATAATTCAATAATAATAATTAATAATAATTCCTGGGTAAGGAAACACCTTCTTCTGATGTAGGTTGGCCCCTTCTCTACAGCTTAGGGGGTTCCAGGTGCCTCATTCACTGAGATGTTACGTGGCCACAGCATCACAACTACTAAGCAGCAGAATCAAGATTGGAGCCCAGTTTCCTTACCTGACGTCATGCTGATTCTCTGGATGTTGAAATATGGAAATGGATAAGTGAATATCAGATAATCTGAAGAGGAAATAAGTACTGACAATCTAGGTTGGGGGATGGGGGATCAAGGAAAGCTTCTCTAAGGGGGGGGGCACCCAAGCTGAGTCATGGACTTGGAAAATCAGCCTTGGGAAACAGCCAGGAAATAGGGAGTGGGTAGACAAGGGATTGATAGCAGCTGAGGAGTGGGGAGGAAAAGAAAGGGGAAGGGGCTGTCAGACAGACAGGGGTTCAAGGCCTTTGGGACAGTGAAGTCGCCAGTCATTGTCCCATCAAAGTCCTGAGTGTGAAGCAAGCCTACGTACCTGTCTTCTCTAAACAGAATGACTTCAAAGCTATTAGTAAAGGGAGGTGGATTTTTCCTAGTAATTTATTATTAATTTTCAGAGGACAAAATTTCTCAAGAGTTTAGGCTTTGATGGTGGAAGAGGAAATTATGCTGCTGACTCTCTCACTTTTTTTAAGTATTGCTAGTTTTTGGAAGTAGAGGGGAACGAGTTAATGCTTAACTTCAGGAGGCATATTTTAATAATAATGGAAATTTGTAGAGGGATTTAAAGTTAATGAAACACTTTAAACACTGACAAAATTTACAACAAGCAGTTTGTCTTTGGGACCTCAAGACAAACTATGGGATGATTACTATAGTCCTTTAAGCTCCCTGAGCCTCAGTTTCCTCTTCTGAAGACTATGCACAATCGTACCAGGCACCACGCCTTATAGTAATGTGAATTATGATGATCATTCCCATATTATTAATGAGAATCATAGATTTAAGTTTCAAAGATCAGTTCAAGTCCCCTCCTCCCTTTTTTTTTTTCCCACTTAACAGTATTTATTTCCTCTCTCTCCCATGTCCCCATTAGAAAAAAAGAAAAAGAAATACAAAACCCTTGTGTCAAGCAAAACAAATTCCCACACTGGCCACATACAAAAAATGTGTTACTGCTTACTGGGCTCTTCCCCTCTCTCTTTCAGGTAGGCAGCGTTCTTTATAACAGTCCTCTGGAATTATGATTTTCTGATTCTTTGCCTTACGATACGGTTATTGGACAAATCATTCCCCGTCCTCTCCCTTCGCTCCCCATAGTTCATACAAATTCCTCTTAATAATTTCTTCCAGTTTTCCATTACATGCACATGCATTCAGCCATTCCCTCGATGATAGGCAGCCCTTTAGTTTCCAATTCTTCGCCATCCAAAGAGAACTGTTACAAATATTTGGTCCATATGTGAGTCCTCCTTCTCTTTGGGAAAACTCATTTTACAGATGAGAAAACCGAGTTTTGGGCAGTGTAAATGACCTATTCAGCCTCCCAGGAGCTGTAGGCAGAATCGGAACCCGACATTTTTTGATCCCAAGCCGGGCACTCTGCCACTGCCGTATGTGCCCAACACTTGATGATTAACTTTGAAGAGTGAAGTGATTCTGAATTTGGTGTTCAGACAGTCAGAAGGTTTGGGCCATAAAACATCACCCGTGAGCCTGGCCCCGCTGGCGCCTTTGGGGAAACAATGCTATAATTTGAAGGGAAAGGCTTTGAATTTACGCTTCTCTCTCTGAGATGCTCCTTTTCCCTTTGAGACTTTGAAACACAGAAGCCACAAGGGCCAAAAACAGTGGGAATGTGGTCTCGTTAGCTATCGGTGTGTGTCCTCCTGATCTGAAACAAGCATCTCTGCAGGATCAGCCGCATTTCAGTTAGACGATGAAACATTTAGGAGAGGAGTTTCCCACACTCCCTGGCCCTGCAGCCAGGGACTGTTTGGTGTCCGCAAACAATGGGAGGCTCATATTTGCTCTGCCGCCTTCAGGAATAAACTGTCTTTTGGAGGAAGAAAAAAACTAGCCACCTCTCCTGTCCAATTAAACTAAACAAACACTCTAAATAAACCCAGACTGGCCAGGCAGGATTTTCAGCTGCCCTCTTTCTTTTGGTCTACCTTAACAGTCTCATTCTGCTTGACTTGTGACTCATTCCAGTCTGATTTACTTCTCTGGTGTTCTCTCTGGAATGAGGGGGAAGGGGATGGTTTTAAAGTTTGATTTTCCTGAGGATTCGTTTTCTCTGATCGATCCACTTTCCCAATGGAGAGATCATTGGGTTTGGAGTTTCAGATCCTGGCCTTTACATTGTGAAGCAAGCCTATAGACCTGTCTTCTCTTAACTTCAAAGCTATTAGAAAAGGGAGCTGGATTTTTCCCTAGTAATTTGTTATTAATTTTCAGAGGACAAAATTTCTCAGGAGTTTAGGCTTTGATAGTGGAAGAGGAAATTGTCCTGCTGACTGTGACCATGAGCAAGTCAACAAATCTCTTTGGTCCCCTTCTTCCTCTCAAATGAAAAGACTGGATTGAAGACCAGGTTTTCCATCTTTAAATTTATGATCCTATGTTCCTATGAGGATCTAGCTTTGACCCTTCTCTGTATTTTAAAATTAGCCCAAGGATTGGTTTGGTGGGATGCCCCCACAAAGGCCGGATGAATGAGCCCAGAAAGTCACTTAGCTTCTGGGTGATCCCAGCAACTATAAGACCATGAATTTTCCACTGGAGTTTCCCCAGTGGGAGTTTCCAACAGAGTGAAGTCATATATCTGGATGACAAGACCTCTTTTTGCTTTCCACACCAAAAATAAAGAAGCACGATCCTAAAATAAGATTGAAATTTAGATCTGTCAGAGACCTTAGATATCCCCCCCCCCAGAAAAGTTCATGTAGGTAATAAGTGAAAGGGACGGGATTTGAACCCAGATTCTCTTAAGAGACATACAAGTCTTGTTTCCATTTGAAATCCATTTGCAGAGATAGGATTTGAATCAACTTGTCTTCTTCTTATCTCCCGTGGTCCACATCATTCCCATTTCCTTTTTGTTAAAGTTGTCAACTCCGTTTTCATGCAAGAAGTCAGTATGAGTAGACACCCCTGGTCCATGGGAAATTCATATGGAAGAACAAAAGGTCAAGAATCTCAAGGTCAATAATGGGAAAGTGCGGCCAGCAAGGGAGACTATCATTACCGAACAAGTCATAATTGTTTTTTTAAAAATTGGTCTAGTTAAGAAATAGAGAAGTTTTGATCAGTGAAACAGATCCACTGAAGGAACACAGTATCATGTTCCATAAAACCAAAGACCGCCATTACTTGGCTAAAGAGTCAGTATTTAACAAATTCTGTTGGGAGAACCAGAACACGGGGCAGCAGAAATTGGATGCAGCCCACCCTCTCACAATGCATATTAAGGTGGGCTCCAAATGGATGTGACCTAGACATAAAAGGTAGCATTATATGCAGATTGGAGGAACAAGGAAGAAATTACCTTTCAGATCCGCGCGTAGGGAGGAATTCATGACTAAACAAGTATTAGAGATGATCGCACATACTATATCGGATCATTTTATTTATATAAAACTGAAACATGTTTGCACAAACAAATTAAAATTGGGGGGAATCTTTGTAGTAGTTTTTCTGATAAACGTCTCATATCTAAAATATGCAGAAATAACTGAAATTTATAAATTGCAATGGATAAATGGTCAAAGGATATAAACAGGCGGTTTTCAAAAGAAGTTTAAATTATCAATAAATATATAAAAAAATGCTCCAAATCTCTAATACTTTTTGTTGCTGTTTGAGGTTGTGCCTTATTTTTTGTGACCCTATTTGGGGTTTTCTGGGCAGAGATACTGGGGTTTTCCATTTCTTTCTCTAGCTCATTTTACAGATGAGGAAAGTGAGACAAATAGTGTTGAGTGATTTGCCCAGGATCATGTAGTTAATACACATCTGAGGCCTGATGTTCTATCCACTGCGCCACCCAGTTGCCCTCACTACCACATACAGAAACAAAAATAATAGCAATATTGTAATTTCACCTTACACCCATCAGATGGCCAAAGATGACAAAAAAAGGAAAATGGCAGCTGTTAAGGAATCTTCAGGAAAACAGGCAAATTAGCATTACTGGTGCTAGGAACTGGTTCAACTATTTTGGGAAGCAATTTATGAACTACCCCTCAAAGTTACTCTACCTGTGCATAGCCTTTGACCCAGTGAGCCTAGACCCCAAAGTGATCAAGGAACTAGGGCTCCAAAAAACAACAATATTTTAGCAGCTCTTTTTGTAGCGTCAAAATAACTGGAAACTAGAAATTGGAAACTTATCTTTGGTAAAGATTTAAACAAGCGCTGTGTAAGTGTAACGGGATATTATTGTGCCATAATCACTATGGGAAATGTGTTTGCACCGATCTGGAAGAAGGGGAGAACTGGTAGAATTTACACAATGAGATTTGAAAATTTTAAAACTCTGACTGAGGCAATGACAAGCGAAGGTTCAGAGGACTGAAGATGACTCTCGGAGGCTGTGACACAGCAGCCACTTCCTGCTCTTGGTCACGTCCCTGAAATCCAGCACAAAACATGCATTTTTGGACATGGCTAATATGGGGATTTGCTTTGAAGAACCGTGTGTGTTTGTCATGAGGAACTGCTTTATATTATTCCCAGGTGAAAGGGAGAGACACAAACGATAAATAAATGATTGTCTGACTTTACTGCCCTCCCTTCCCCACTACCTTTAATCTCGTGTGCTGGCTTGGGTTCAGAGGTCCCGGATTCAATTCCTGACTCGCTCCTTCCCACTGGCAAAGCACTTGTATCTCATGGACATAAGTGCATCCATGTTTATCTCCTCGTCTGTAAAATAAGAGGTGGCCGGACTAAATGACTTCTCTTAAAAAGGACTTAAAAAAATCTTAACAAACACGAAATGAGAAAAGAAAAAAATGCCAGGTACCCAGCAGAACTTAAGAGAGGAGTTCAAGAATGTCTATGTAATAAATAATACATATTGTTCTCCAAGCTTCCCTGTTCTTCTTTGTTTCTTTGTTGGTTTTCTTTTGTTCTCTGCTCTGTACTTTTTATTTTTCCTCCTCCTTTTCTTCCCCACTTCAAAAAGAAGGCTACACACGGGAATTGTATAAATATGTTTATACATATTGGATTTAACATATTTAAACATGTTTAACATATACTGGCTTGCCTGCCATGTAGGGGAGTGGGTGGGGGGAAGGAGAAGAAAATCTAAAATACAAGGTTGTGCAAGGGTTGATGTTGTCAAATTATCCGTGTGTATGTTTTGAAAATAAAAAGCTTTATAAAAAAAAAAAAGAAGGCTAAAATTAAGCATGGATATATATATATATATATATATTATATATATATATACACACACAGACGGTACTATGCTCATTTCCTTTGTCATCTGTTTCTCTGAAGGAGGATGGCATCTTCCTTCATAAGTCCAAGTCTTTCTGTGTTTTTCTAAATCAAGCAGGTCTTCATTTCCTACACCACGTAGTATTCTAACCCAATCACATCGGATCTAAAGAAAGCGTCTGTGAAAATCCCCCTCCTCCCCAATCTTCTGCTTTTCTTCTATTCTTGGCTACACAGGCTTTATTTATTCAAGAAAATTTTAATTCAAGATAATCAAAATTATCCTTCTTGCACTCCAGCACTGCAATATTGTTTAAAGTCTGATACTGCTAAATATACTCCCTTTATACCTTTCCCCACCCTGATTTCTTTGAAGTTCCTGATCTTTTGCTCTTCAAAATGAACTTTGTTATTATTTTTTCTAACTCAGTAAAATAATTTTTAGCAGTTTAATGGGGGTGGCATTGATTAAATAGATTAGTCGGGTGAAATTGTCATTTTAAAAATTATATTGGCTATTACTTCGATTATTTGAGACTTGGTCATTTCTAAAGCCCCTTTCGGCTTTACAGTCCAGTATCTTCAGGATGATCATTTTCATTTTAGCCATTATCGAGTCACACCCCCACTTTGAGACTCGGCTTCGTTCTTTGTAAGAGGGGATTGGATGACTTCGAACATCCCTTCTACCTATGAACTAGATCATAGATTATGAGTCCCTGATTTTAAGTCTGGATGAGAGGGCATGGGGGTGGGAGGGGGGGGCAAAGGGGGAAATTCTCTCCTAGAAATATGACTGGGAAAGTGCTTGTATATGCCAATCTAATTCATCACCGAACAGATATAGGGTATCATCAGTGGGAGAGTTGATGTTTCTGAGGCTCATTATTGTCAGCAGAATTAAATCATGTGAGGTTTGAAATCTGCCCATTTTTGACTAAGTTAAATATAGCACAATCCCTTTCAAGCTTGGAACTCTGGGTGGATGCTCATTTGGACGGCTAGTTTGGAGGCTCAAACTGCTTCTGGTCCTTTGGCAGGAGGTGTTGTTGTGGGGGATGCTCTGCCAGACAGAGGGGGCCCTTGGGTGCCTCCAAATTCCCTTCTCTTTGATCCTGTCATTGCACCCTGAAAAAATACATATATACACACATATATGTATACCTATGCACATATATAGGTTTGTGTGTATTGGAAGGATGTGGGGATTTAGTTCCTCTCCATACACATCTTTGATCCCAGAAAGCAAGCGGGAGATAGCAGAGATAAAGAGGTATCAGTGTGTTAATAAGGTGTTCAGACCCAACCATCCTTTGTGAAATGTCAGCATCTTCTTCTGATTGCAGAAGTGAAGGGAGTAACCTCCTTGAGTGAGCCAAAAACGGGCTCCCCTTTGTGGGGCTTTAAATAGCGAAGCCTGGACTAATTCAGGACTTGGGTGAGGGAAGAAGGTCAGAGGCTGCCTGTGGAGAGCGTTTCTCTGTTCTCCCTCCTCCCCCTCATGGCCCTTCTGTGGGAGACCCTGCAACCAACCGGAGACAGATATTTTAGACAGAAATGGAGAAAGAACCATGGAGAGAAGTAGTTTCTAAATTTCTAGCAGCCGAGAAAGGAGGCTCTGAACTCGTTCTAGTTTTGTTATTTGAAAGTTGCATTTGCAGAAGAGCGGACCCGGGGAAGCTGGCTGAGATGCTGCTCCCCGTGAGGCTCCATGAAGATCCAGGAAAGAGAAGGGACACCGAGACCCTTCCACCTCACACGGCCCCCTGGCACCCCACATCCCCCCCTTACTCCCATTACACCACAAGCGGGGTCTCTTTTTCCCGGGCGCGTTAGTGATCGAGCGCAGGTTAATGTCTGCAGTCATTCTTACCATGGCTTCTTAGTAAATGCGTCCATTTTGACCTGTGTCTGCTGGCTGACTGTTAAGGGAAAGCGTACTAGTGGGGGCTCCTGTGGGGACCTTCGGGGACACCTCCTTTGAAATCACCCTCTGAAAAGCCAATGTGAGATTTTGATGACAAGTTGTGGGAGAAACCCAGAGCCGGGAGATATATAGATATATACACAACGTATGTAAGAGATGAATACACGCATATATATAATTATACCTTCATATAGATTCTTACATATGTTGTGTATATAGAAACTAATTTGTTTCCCTCGGTTCAAACACTCTCTGACACACACTAATATTGTGACTATGGGGAATTTATTTGGTCTCTCAATATGCCGAGCTATCTCTTCTAAGAGAGTAAGATGTCTGTTTCCATCGGTGAAGGGAGTTTCCACACCTGAAGTGTCCCAGACCAGAGAAATCAGAAGTCTCTTCCGATCTGTTCATGTTATCCTCCATCCCCACCCTACCCCCTCTCAATAACTCTGGTTTTTATCATTTTAAACTCTAGAGTCAAGTGCAAACTTTTCTAATTCGTAGTTAAACCGTGTGCAACCAACCCCGGCCTGGCTTTCTAGTGGTGTCCTCCCTTACTTTTCATGCTCTCCGTGGCCCAGCCTGCCCTGCCTTTCTAAACCTTCTCAGAGACTCACAGCTCCTTTGTTCTCACATGATTATCTGGGCATTCTGGGTCTGAGTAGTGTCTCCTCGTTAGAATTAGCCCCTTGAAATCTTTATTTATTTATTTTTTTATTTAATAGCCTTTTATTTACAGGATATATGCATGGGTAACTTTATAGCATTAACAATTGCCAAACCTCTTGTTCCAATTTTTCACCTCTCACCCCCCCACCCCCTCCCCCAGATGGCAGGATGACCAGTAGATGTTAAATACATTAAAATATAAATTAGATACACAATAAGTATACGTGACCAAAACGTTATTTTGCTGTAGAAAAAGAATCAGACTCTGAAATATTGTACAATTAGCTTGTGAAGGAAATCAAAAATGCAGGTGGGCATAAATATAGGGATTGGGAATTCAATGTAATGGTTTTTAGTTATCTCCCAGAGTTCTTTCTCTGGGTGTAGCTGGTTCAGTTCATTCCTGCTCCATTGGAAATGATTTGGTTGATCTCGTTGCTGAGGATGGCCTGATCCATCAGAACTGATCATCATATAGTATTGTTGTTGAAGTATATAATGATCTCCTGGTCCTGCTCATTTCCCTCAGCATCAGTTCGTGTAAGTCTCTCCAGGCCTTTCTGAAATCATCCTGTTGGTCATTTCTTACAGAACAGTAATATTCCATAATTTTCATATACCACAATTTATTCAGCCATTCTCCAACTGATGGACATCCATTCAGTTTCCAGTTTCTAGCCACTACAAAGAGGGCTGCCACAAACATTCGTGCACATACAGGTCCCTTTCCCTTCTTTATGATCTCTTTGGGATATAATCCCAGTAGTAACACTGCTGGATCAAAGGGTATGCACAGCTTGATAACTTTTTGAGCATAGTTCCAAACTACTCTCCAAAATGGTTGGATTCGTTCACAGCTCCACCAACAATGCATCAGTATCCCAGTTTTCTCGCATCCCCTCCAACAATCATCATTATTTTTTCCTGTCGTCTTAGCCAATCTGACAGGTGTGTAGTGGTATCTTAGAGTTGTCTTAATTTGCATTTCTCTGATTAATAATGACTTGGAGCATCTTTTCATATGACTAGAAATAGTTTCATGAAATCTTTATTTTTATAAAATAAATATTTTTTTTATCTTTCTCTAGAACCTAGGATGTGCACGTAGTAGATGCTTAATCAATAGTTATAGAATTAGACTGAATTGGAATGGGAAGATAGCATTCCCAGGTGATTTTTTTCCCTTTTATTTGAAATTTAGAGTGGGAGAAATGATTTTTCCAACGTTATTTCTTGTCTGAGGTTTTTTCCTTTTAACCCAAAATTTAGGGACTTGGAGGGTTTTTTTGTTTGTTTGTTTTGTTCATTACTGTCTCCTCCCTTCTCTTGAATTATAGGGCACCGCTGTAAGGTCACTCCTCCTGTGGCACGAAAATATAGCCACCATTTCTGAAGTAGACAATTTCAAAAGGCAAATACTCTCTGGTGTTCTTGATTCATCTGTTTCTGAATGTGGGCCCCATATGTTGCATCAGCAAGTGGGACTCCATTGTACCAGGCTCGCTTGCTCTCTCTCTGTCTCTCTGTCTCTGTCTGTCTCTGTTTCTCTGTCTCTGTTTCTCTGTCTTGTTTCTCTGTCTCTCTGTCTCTGTTTCTGTCTCTCTTACATACTCACCCCACTGAAAAATCAATATTTCAGTGAGCACACAAAGAGGCAGCATGTAAGCACAGCTGAGGCTGTCTTTGTGGCCTAGTCCACTGGGTATATACACCCTCACACACACAGTCACACACAGTCACACTCACACACACTCACACACAGAGACACAGACACACACACTCCCTCCCTCACATTCACACACACACTCACAGTCACACTCACACACACACTCACACATTCACACACACACACACACACACACACACACACACACACACACACACATACACTAGTGGACAAGGGAGAGAAGGGAGAGAAGGGAGCCTGCCCACCCTCCCCTGGCATCCACAGTAAGGAGAAGCAGCAGAGATGTGGAGAGCACAAGAGGAGGGAGGATGGGAAGAAAGATCTTGAAAAAATGAAACCATTGAAAAGAGAAATTTCTCTTTTCAAAGGACTCAGAAAGGGAGAGAAAGAAAGAGTAAACTGCAAAGGAAGGATGGAAAAATTGGCCAGGGAAGGACTCTCCTTAATAAATGGATTTGATTTTTTCCTCTATTCCTCAGGCCCCAAGCTGGGGAAATGATAAAGAGAATACTTTGGCCCGGTTGTCCCAGTGAAGACCTTCATTAAATCATTCCCCAAACGGGCTGATTTTATATAAAATGGGCGCCTCCTGCTCCTTGGAGCCCGGCTGTTTAGTCCGGTGCTCATTACAATAACCCGATACTGGGTTCCCCCTGAAGAAACTGAGGCTCAGTGAGACTCAGACAAGGGGTCTGACTGCAAACTGTTATCTTGTGCCTGGCAGTGTACCGCGTGCTTTGGGTGCCTGGCACATTGCAGCTGCATTTCACACAGTAGGTGCCTGGCACATTGCGCTGCACTGCACACAGTAGGTACTGGGAAAGTTCATTTGCACTGCACACATTAGATACTAGGAAATCATATTTGCGTGTGCCTGGCATTGTGCAGCTGCATTGCACACAGTAGGTGGCTGGCACATTACAGCTGTATCATGCACAATAGAGTGGCTGGCATATTGCAGCTGCATTGCACACAGTAGGTACTATTTGTGTGTGCCTGGCATTGTACAGTTGCATCACACACAGTAGGTGCCTGGCACATTGTAGCTGCACTGCACACAGTAGGTACTAGGAAATCATATTTGCATGTGCCTGGCATATTGCTGCTGCACTGCACACAGTAGGTGCCTGCCACATTGCGCCGCACTGCACACAGTAGGTACTGGGAAAGTTCATTTGCACGCACTCAGTGGGCTCCGGGAGGCGCTCTGCCCCAGCAGAGGCTCGATCCACGCCGGCCCCGAGGAGAGATCTCCCGCTAAGGCAGGAGCATCAGAAGGCTGCTGCCATTCTGCATCCTTCCTCGAGCTCTCTCCAGCCCAACCTCTCGAGGATTTCCAAGGCTTCCACTGTGGACCAGGCTCAGGGATCCCCCGGCACGAGAGCCGCTCCTGCCCTCAAGGGGCTTCCAGTCTCCCGGGGCGCGCTTACGGGCCCCTCCACCACGTAGCAGGGGGTTTGGGGAAGGGAAGGGAGGGGCTGAGGTAAGGGGGCGGGGTTTCCCGGTGTCCGCCTCCCCTCGCCTAGCTGGGCGCTGCTCCTCCCCCTCTTCGTTCCTCCCTGTCTCCTCCCTCCTTTCTTTTTCCCCCTCCTCCTCCTCCCCCCTTCTCCTCCTTCTTCCTCCTCCCTCTCCCTCCTCCCCTTCCCGACGTGGCTGCGCCTCATTTGCATATGGGTGCTCATTTGCATCCGGCCGGGGCTCCTGGCTCCCCGGGGCGCGGGCCCCGCGCGGCACGTGACTCCGACCCGGGAAGGGGGCGGGGCCTCGGGGGGCGGGGCCCCGCTGACTTGACACGAGCCGCGGTGCGAGCTCCCTTTGGCGCGGAGGAGCTAGAGCTGCCGTGACCTCCGACCCCGCCCGCCGGCAGCCAATAAGAGCGCAGGTCGTCTCCAAACCCAAAATTTCCACGTCGGCAAAAGTCAAGATGGAAGGGAGCGGAGCGGAGCGCCGGGGAGCGCCGGGGGCGGGGGCCCCCCGCGGCAGACCTGTTGCACGGGCTCGCGTGGGCGCAGCGAGGGGGGCGCGGGTGGGGGGCTGCGGGCGCGGGGCGCTGCCTGCCCCCCCGGGAGGGAGCCGGGACTCGGGCAAGGGCAGACCCCGACTCCTCGGGGCTGAGGGGCTCGGGTCGGCGCGCCGCGGGGCAGCGGGGGAGGGGGCCAAGGGCTGGGGGGCGACCCCCGCTCTGCCGGGCCGCCCCCCCAGTGCGGGACCGCTCTCCGCGCTGCCCCCGCCCCCAGCCGGGAGCTCCGGGAGCTGCTGCACCCCCCTCCCCCCGAGCGCGCTGCCGAGAGCAGGACCCGAAGTTGCCAGAAGTTGCTGCAGGGGCAGCTCCCGCAGAAAGTGCCGGGCTGCGCCTCGGGGCCGGGGCGGGCGGCGTGGAAGCGGCGGCGTCGGTCCTGGGGCGGGGGCGCCCGGGCTGGGGCGTTTGCGGGCGTCGGAGACTTGATTCAGTCGTTGCTCTCCCTGGTCCAGGGCGCCGAGTGCTCGGCTCCCGCTGCCACTTTCCCTAGTTAACGACCGGCTCGCGCCGCCCTCCCTCCCTCCCTCCCCCGGCGGGCTCCGAGCCCCGCGTTCCTCCTCAGCCGGGGGCCGCCCGGGAAGGCCCTTCCAGCCGTCGGAGGCAAAGTTCTGTGACGCTCGGGCTCTGGTTAGGAAAGCAGTCAGTGCACTACAGAACTTTGTCTCCGGAGGCTGCACCGCCCCGGCCCCGAACGGTTCCTGCAGGTGGACTCGCCGCGACGGGCGCCCGGGGGGCGGGGGCTGCGGGGACCGGGACCGTGCGGAGACCCCCCCCCCCCCCCCCCCCGGCGCTGGGAACGCGAACTCCCGACGGGCCCCCGACGGCTGGGGGGGGGCTGCGAGGGCCGGGACCGCTCGGAAACCCCCCCCCTCCCCCCCGGCGCTGGGAACGCGAACTCCCCGACGGGCCCTCCGCCCTCCTCCGGGGGCCCCCCTGGGCAGGGAGCGCAAACAGCCCGTCTGGGCCCGCTGGGGGTTCCTCCGAGAGTGCCCCGGAGCCGTCGGGACGCGCGGCGGGCTTCTCGCTCCCGGGCCGGGCCGGCCGCCTGCGGGGAAGGAGCTTCTTCGCCGAAGCCCCGGGAAATCTCCCTCTGTTCCCAGGCTGACCTGGGCAGGATCCCGGACCTGCCGCCGCCCTCCGAAGGAGCCCGACGCCCTCCGGGATCTCGCGAGCGAAGCGGAGCCACCTCGGGAGCCCCTTCCAGCTGTTCGGCTTCAGAAGCTCATTGGGGGCGGCTCGGGCTTGTTCCGGGCTCTCCCGCCCCCGCTCCCCTTACCTGAGCGGGCCGCCCCTGGCCCGCGGGTGGGGAATGGACTGTCCCCCTCCTGCTGGAACACACGGCCCCTCCCTCCGCGGGGACGAAAGCTCGGGGGTGCCGGCGGGGAATCTGTGCCGGGCCGGCCTCTGGGGCCCGGCCTCTGGGGCCCGGCCTCTGGGGCCCGGCCTCTGGGGCCCGGCCTCTGGGGCCCGGCCTCTGGGGCCCGGCCTCTGGGGCCCGGCCTCTGGGGCCCGGCCTCCGGACTGTGCAGAGTGTTACAGGGCCGCCCGTGAACGGCCCAGGAAAGGAGCCTTGATGGGGATCCCGGGTCCGATCGCCTTTGAAACCCAGGCTCTAGGAAGTTCCTTTAAAGGCCCCCGAGCTTCCCTTCCCTCATCTGTGAAATGGGCTTGACATAAGCCAAAGTCTCACAGGGTTTCGGTGTGGCCACGCGAGAAGGGCTTTGTTGGCCGTTATTAAGGGATGGGCCCCAGCGGGACCGAGACTAAGGGAGGACCAGCCGAGGGCAGGGAGGGCCCCATGGCTCGGGCCTGAGCTCTCCCGAACCATTCCCAGCATTTAAGCAAGGGGCTCGGGAAGGCTCCGCAGGTGCCGGGAGCGGCCGGGTTCTCTCTCACCCTCATTTTCCCGGTCCTGCTTTCTCCCTCAGGTTTTCCTTTCAACCCCTGCTCAAAGGTAAAAAGCCGAAGAAGGACGGGATTGTTTTAAAACCTTGTGGAAAATTAAAGAAATGAAACAAGCTGTGATTCTCAACCTGATTTAGGGGTACCTGCCTTGCAGGCTGGCTTCGCAGGGCATCCCTTGTTTTCAGAATTCCCATTTCGCACCCTTGTTCTCCACCCTTATCCCACCCAAACTCTAATCAAGGCCACTTGTAAGAAGGAAAAACTGGGGTGGGGGTGGGCAGGGGCTTGGAGAAGTTTGGGGTCAGATGGAGGTGGGGTTGGGCTGGGAGTAAGTGGGACACACTCAGTGGCTTGTTAAGGAACCTCATTAATTAAGAGGTTAAACAGGTAGTGGTGGTCCCATGGTTTATTCCTTCATTTACAGCACAGTTGACATTGGAGGGCTCCCAGGTGCCCTGGTGAGTGCTCGCTTTATGGGGGCAGCACCGTGCAGGAGAAGAGGCCCTGGGTTCAGATCCTCCTGGCTCCCTCTGATTTGGGGCAAGTTTGTTCCCCTCAGTTTCCTCTGGCACAAGATGAGGGGATCGATGAGTTGGGTCCCTGGGCTGACCAAGTAACAGCAGTCTCTTGCCACAAGTAATTTCTGTGTCTGAACCCCTTTACATTAGCGTTCTTGTTTCTAAAAAAGCCAGCACTTTTGTTTTGCTCCCAAAAATATTAGGGTTCCTTGGAATTTCCCTCCAAAGACTGGGAATTTCAGTTTTTCGGTTGGGTGACCTGGTGATTTCTCAAGGGTCTTCTTTGTAAAACAAAGATTGAGAAGTATTTTGGCTTGAGGGCGAGACTGGCGTGGCTGGGGAGCCCCGGGAAGGATCTGTATCGGCCCTACCGGCCACCTTTCTCAAGCCTCTCATTCCCTCATTGCAGAGTGAGTGCTTTTAATGATGGGTAAAGGCTCCATCCTGACCCACACTGTCTCTCCCCTGTTCCCATCTCCTCTTAGAATCCCTGCTTTCCTTCGAGACTCGTCCCCTGTAAGTGGCCATTGCTGCCACCCTTTTCCTCCACTCACTCCCAGCTGCCAGCATCTCTCTGCTGCTATGCATAGATCGCATTGTGGGGCTTTATCCGAGTCCTTCCCTTATTCGAATGTACAGTCACTATGGGAAGGAATTTCCATTTCCCCCCTTTTGTGTTCTCGTGCCAGCCCCGTGCCCGGATTGTAGCAGACTGGTAGAATCGGCTCTAGAACCAGCAGTGACCTCAGAGGCCACTCTGCCCCATGGAGAAGGCGGCAGATCTGGAGGTGTGAAGTCCCTCCAAGTCCTCAGTAGGTTAAAATGGAAAGCTGTGCTGGGCCCATCTCAGAAGGCATACATTAGGTGCCTACTATGTGCCAGGCATACAGTGGGGCTATGGACACAAACTGATGCTGCACTCGGGGGCTTGTAGTCTCCATAGAAGACGCCAAGACCTCTTGCTGATCCCAAGCTATGCGGTTCCCACCCTGCTTAGAACCATTTTCATTTTTCCAGATCTAAAAGTCTATTTCCGGGTAATGGCAGTTTGGCTTTCGAAAGCTCTTTCCAAGAATCCCAGCCAGATGATGGCTCTCCTGCCTTCTCCTCCTTGTTCCTGGTGAAGGCTCAGCCCGGGTGCTGGCTGCCTCCTGCCACAGGGACTTCCTGGTTTTCCTCGGTGACAGGCCAGGCCCTTTGCCTGGATTTTGCACCACTTGGGAGACCCCGGCCCGGGACCCCTGGCCTGTGCTCCCTGAGCAAAGCAGAATTGAAGTAGCCCAGAGGAGTGCATAAGGTTAGAGCCCCCCCCCCCCAATTTCACGGGGACTCCTCGTGGCCGACGCCCCCCTGGCTCCCTCGGCCACGTAGCTCGATTCTGACAGGGGAGGTCATTGTGTGGCTCTGAGAGAGAAGGACGGCAACCAACCAACCGTTCCATCAGGGAACATTGCTTTTGATTCTGCAGGGCCAGCAGGCAGGAGGTGCTTAGGAAATCCCTGCTGATAGAAGCAGGTTAGGCCAGGTAGGCCGGGGAGGTGAGGGAGGTGCTTGTAACCAGGAGGAAGTTGTTGGGTGACTCGGCTCCCTCCCCGGAGTCACGGGGCCTCCAGAGATGACCCTTCCAGCCTGAGATTCCCAGAGGACTTCAGTTTCCCGGACCCTCATTCTGGGCACTTGGGGGAGATGGCAGGCTCTGCTGCCTGTAAATGGGCTTGGGGAGAGGAGAATGAGTTTACTTTGGTGGGGGGGGGGGGGGGGGGTCCCTTCTTGAAATGGGTCCCTTGTGTTCTTTCTGCCGTCCTTTGTGGGATTTCAGGAGGGCGATGGTAGTGGAAGAAAAGGACACCTCATTTGGGAGGGGGCTACCTGTAATATTTGGCCTTAAAGTCAGAAGCAGCCTTTGCCCCATTCTGGTTCAACCGGGGCCAGAATAAAGGAACCAGGGGATTATACGGCTGCTAAGGTCAAAGACTTTGCTGCTTCTAGTTTGTTTTAGTCGGTGGGAGTGGAGTGCTGGACCTAGAGCCAGGAACACCTGTTGAAGAGCTCTCAGACACTTCCTTGCCGGGTGATTACTTAGCTAATTGCTTATCTCTTGCCTCAGTTTATTCAGCTGTAAAGTGGAGATAATAGTAGTAGCCCCTCCCTCCCGAGGTGATAAAGAATCAGCCCAGCCCACAGTAGGCACTTATTGGCTGAATTGGAATGGCTGACCCAGAGGCAGTGATGTGAGTCACATGAGTCCCCGGCAATCATGAGTTTGAAGCCCTGGAAACCAGTCTTTTTACAGTCCGCCAGGAGAGGTTCAGCCCCGGGGCGTTCTGGGACCCATTCCCCAGCCTCCTTCCACCCTGTTCTTCTCCCCCATCCCTGGCTTTGAGTTCTGGGCTGTCACCCTTGTTCCTGGAAAGATTGTGCCGAGGGCTGCCCCCTGGCTCCATTCCCCAAACCTGACTGGCCTTGCTGGCCCGGACGTGTCCTCCTGCCCTTAGAATCTCCTCAAGGGCAGAACTTCAGCTTTAGACGGGGAGCACCTTGTTGGGCACAGAACAAACCCTTAGCCAAGGTGCTTCTTTCTCCTTTTCAGCGACGTGGTGGGATAGAACATGGAGAGAGAAATCGGGGTGGGATCTCAAAGATCATCCAGTTCCAGACCCTCAATTTACCGAGAAGAAAATGAGTTTACAGAAGCCTGAAGGCTCCAGACCAAGGTCACCAGAATGTGGGCCTTCTGACCCTGGAGGCCAATTCTCTCTGTGCCCCTCACTTTTTCTCTGGTCCACAATAACCATTGACCCGAGGGTACCTTTTAAGCCTCGGTTTCCCCTCCTTAAAATCTAAGGTGTTCCCTGAGGTGCTTTCCTTCTATTTTCGAGGTTGCAGCGCTTCTGGGGGCATTGCTTTTTGTTCCCAACCCAAAGGTCATGTTGCATGTCTTAGGTACAGGGGTAACTTAAATGGAAGTATCTGGGGGTACCTTCCATAGCAGCCTGTCCCTGGGGCCCTTGTCAGGTGTTTGAAGAGCAAGTTCTGAATGAAATGGACTCTTCTATGTGATTTATAGAAAAGCCCAAGTCAGGTTCTGCACATGGAGTGAAAAGTGCCCTGGGCTCAGCAAACCTGGGTCAAATCTCACCTTGGCAAAAGCCCTTCCTGGGGCTGTGGAATTGAGTTCAGGGCAACAAATGCCTACTAAGTGCCAGTATCTGAGCCTTAGTGACCCCATCTGTAAAATGGGCAATGATGGAACCAATAGAATCATCCCCATAAGCTGCTGAGGGTCGTGTGAGGATATCACATATTTTAAAATGTGCCCTTAGCTGGCGCTGGTCTTGAAAAATGGGCAACAGCAGGGGGAAGGTCCCCCAGAACGCGGCACATGATCCGCTCGCCTGGGATGAGACAGAATCATGAAGGCACGGGAAGAACAGACGGGAAGTCACCTTCTTTCCACCCTCAGCCTGCTACTGACTCAGCCTTTCTCTGAGTCAGTTTCTGCTGCTTGGTTTGACTAGAATATGGGGCACTGAGGGCTTGCTCTGGTCCCTCTAGTTGCATGGAGCCCAGGTCCTGACTCTGCAACTGGAAGGGAGCTTGGGCCCTGGGGCCAACTCGCCCATCTTACAGAGGAGGAAACTGTCGGCCAAGGCCAGAGACCGTTTTCCACTTATAAATGGGAAGGGCCGAACTTTGGAGGCCGTTCCACAGGGCACCCGGGGTTTGGGGTCCAGTGGGCCCTCTGGGGCATTTAGATTCAAGGGACTTGAGTTCAAGTCCCAGCTTTGCCACTTCGTGCAGGGGACTTACTTAGCTTGGTGAGGTCCTGCTGGATCTCAGTTTCCTCATCTAAAAAATGAGGGGCTTGGACTAGAGGACCCCAGTTCTCAATCTCCCAATTTAGTGATGAATGACTTCTGCCCCTGGGCTTTATCTCTTTTCTTCAAGGAACCTTCTCATCAAGAAATCCTGATTGGGGAAGTGGAGAGTTAGTGGTGTGTGTGAGAGAGACAGACAGAGAGGGAAAGACAAAGATGGAGAGGGAAAGACAGAGAGACACACACAGAGATCGAGACACAGAGAGACAGAGAGAATTGATTCAAGCAGGACCAGGCTGACTCAGGGAAATGCTGCTTGACTTGGGCGATGCTGAAACTTGTAAGAGGAGACCGGAAGGAATAGACCCTCAAGGGCTTCTAATCAACGTTGGAATCATTCACATGCGAATATGCTTCTCGAGAGCTATTTATGCGATGCCCCCCCTAGGCCCTGCTCCCACCCTACGTGATCTAAAGCTGAGAACTGTTTGATGAAGAGATTCTAAGTCAGTGCTCATTGGGGGCAGCCTGGGCTGGGACCTTCTGGGAAATCTGGGACCTGGTAAACCAGCCTGGGGCAAACCCAGGGGAAAGTGTGGTTTTGCGTGGTCAGGCTTGCTGTGCGACCAGTCGGGGGTCCCCCGGGGCTCAGGAGAACTCGAATCCTGCCCCGGTTATTACCCCGGTTATTGCCCCAGTTATAGCTGGCGTTTCTGAACACCTACTATGTGCCGGCACCCTCAAAGTGTTTCACAAATAGGATTGAGCTTCCCAGCAGCCCTGGGAGCCATCATTGTCCCCTTCCAGATGAGGGCAAAGGTTAGTTAGTAACTCTTGACTTCCTGACCAAGGCCCAGCCGGTTAATATGCCTTTATTAAAGGTTCCTGGGTGACCAATGAGTCTGGAGCCTCGTTCATCTCTTCATGCATGTACCCCCAAATGTGGGGGTACAAAGGCTGGATTTGGGGCTGGGGGTTCAGGGGTTGGCTGCGGCTGCCCCCCATTCCCCAGAAGGTTTGGCTCCTGACCCATCCCACCTACATCGTGGGGCTGTGAGGCTCATGGGAAACAGTGGGTGCCCGAGTGCTTTGCCAAGGCAGAAAACAGGAGGCAGCCCCTGCAATGGGCAGCTTTGGACGGGTCCTTTCACCCCGGCTTAAGGGGCTGTCTCAGTGTTGGCTGCATCCAAGGCCCTCTCCCCGGGCACCGGTCAGGCCCTCCGCCTGGTGGACCGACTCCCTGCCCAGCCTAAAGCCTCCCCCCCATCTCCTCCTATCTCCCTTCTATCTCTATAAGCTCATGCTCCCCTCCTTCCTTCCTCTTCACCCCTTAGAAGGGTACTGGAAGGCTGGCAACTTTTAGCTTTTGGTGAGTGTGTCCCCAGGCCCGGCCCAGCCTGCACAGAGCGATGGAACAGGAGCTTGTTGGTAAATTGGCAGCCAAGATCATTGGATCAGAATTCCCAAGCTGCAGGGGAAGGGACCTCAGAGTCTGGTGAATTCGACTCCCCATTTTACAGATGAGGGAACTGAGACTTAGTGGAACTGATTTGCCCGGAGTCAGGAGGTACCACTGGGATTTGAACCAAGGGCTCCCAGCGGCCAATCTGCTATTTCCCCCAACATGGAAGCTCTCAACAAACAGCAATGTTCAATATAGTCTGATTTGCTTTAATTCAGAATATCTCAGTGGGAACTGCCCTTACGAAGGACTGGGTGTCCTGTGAGCTGAATAATGCTGACAACTAGCCCCTCTGAGGACCTGCATGAAATATTGGGAAGCCAAGAGGATGTCTGAAGGAATATAGAGTTGGGGGGCCTGGCTGTGAGTCTAGTCCCTTTCTACCTCAGGCGTGACATTCCCCTCGAAGAGCCTGTTTCCACACCTGTAAAATAAAGAACTGGTCAAGGTGACCCCTGTGCCCACTTTAGGCCTGAATCTAGGATCTTTGTGGGAAATGTTCCCATTCTAGTCTTTTGATCTTTCCCCAGTTCAAACAGGTTTTTAATTTATAGATTCCCTCCCTCCCTCCCTCCCTCCCTCCCTCCAGGGTTTTTTTTTTTTTTTTTTTTTTTTTTTTCTTCCCCAAAACACACATTGTTCCTAAGCAAGCTGGATTTTCTTTTGGGAATCAGGTTGCTTTCAGAGCTGACGTTTCAACCTCGGTTTATTTTCACTAACCTTGGCAAGGGGTGTTTACCTATGATGAGATAATTATATCCTTTGGCATTGGGCCTTTCCTCATATCCTCCCATGAAATAGGATTTGGATGATCTATTTCTCCCTCCAAGGTTATAGAGTCATATTTTTGGTAGTTGGTCCTTCTTTTGTTAGTTTTTTTTTTTTTTTTAAACTAGGGTTATCTCTCTCTCTCTCTCTCTCTCTCTCTTTCTCTCTCTCTCTCTCTCTCTCTCTCTCTCTCTCTCTCTCTCTCTCTCTCTTCCTCTGTCTCTCCCCCCCTCCTGTCCTCCTCCTCTTCCCTCCTTTCTTCTCTCTTTCTCTGTCTTTGCCTCTGACTCCCTCTGTCTCCGTCTCTTTCTCCTTCTCTCTCTTCCCTGCTCCCCTCCTCCTCCCTCCTTCCATCTCTTTCTTTTTGTCTCTGTCTCTGCCTCTGTCTCCCTATGTCTGTCTCTCTCTGTATCTCTGTCTCTCTTTTCCTCTCCCATCCATTCTCCCCCACCCTCCCCAAAAGAAAAAAAATCTCATAGCAGTGAGTAGGAGGAATGGGGCAAAAATGAAGAAAACATTCACGACTATTGCCCAGACTTAGGCTAGTTGACATGCCGGTGGGTCTGCAGTTGCTTTACAGGGTCAGCTGTAGGAGCTGAGAGATCTGCCCAAGACAAGGCAGCTTTTACCCAAGGATGGACTCGAGGAATCCAAACGTGGGCACCCTGGCCTGACAGAGTCCGCACTGATCAGGAGGTGGTCCAGGGAAAACCGTTCTGAACAGAGAGGGGGGAGGACTGGGGGTGGGGAACGACAGGGGCCGAGTTCAGACCCTGTCTCTGCCACACTGGGAAAGCCACTTCACTCAGGCCACGGCATTTCCACTTTGGGAATCGGCAAATGATACAAATCTGGCCTTGATTTATTGTCTGTTGATCGTCTAGACTTAGAAAATGGTGGGAAAATTGGTAATAATGAAGAGGAGAATGGGTTGTTAATATTTACCAGCATCGCCCTGACTTTGCCCTTCTGGGTTTCAGTTTCCTCATCTATTAAATTGCCTGAAATTTCATGAGGGGCCATTGAAGTCTCTTCCCTCCGGTTATGGGATGCTGTGATGTCCGTGGAGGGCGAGGGTGGGGGGGCTGTGGTTTGGGATGGCTGTGCTGCAAGAAGTTGCAGCCCCCGTATTCTTGCAGCCTGGGTCCTGCTGACCTCAGGGGGCCAGGTTTGGGGCTCGGAATTCTGTGCTCACCTCTCAGCTCTTGCTCACGCAGTGGGTGACATTTCTACCAGCTGTAGAGTTTTTTCCCTTTTTTTTTTTTAGGTCTTAAGAGCAATTTCTGATAGTATCAAGCAGGGGAATGAATGAGAGGTTTATGGCTAAAATTCTGCCAGAAGTTCCTCCCTGATGTCAGGGCCTTCCCTCTGTTAATTATCTCCATTTATTTTTTATTTATTTTTTCATTTTATTTATTCATTCATTCATTTATTCTGCATTTATCTTCTTTGCCCTTACTCTCTCTCATGAGATTGAGCTTCTAAAAAACAGGAACCGCCTTTTGCCTCTCATAATATCCACAGTAATTAATTCAGTACCTGGCCCATTATAGGTGCTCAATAAATGCTTATTGATTAAGTCCCCTGAATGCTTTCAGTGTTCTCAATCGATGGGCCCTCATTAGGGCCCTCAGCGCTTCCCTGTGTGCCCTGGTCCCCTGGGTGTTGTAGGGCAGTGGGTGGTCCCGTTACCCACGTTTGTGGAAATCTTTTGAGTCTATTTTGGAGACTTCCCAGAATAGAAACCCAGTTGGGAACATCCAGGAACCAAATAAGAAAGCCCTTTTGGCCAGCAGCCCGCCCACCTACTCTCCCACAATCCCAGCCCTGAATCGCACCATCTTTTTTTTGTTGTTTAAGCGAGCACATGTACAACACGTATGCTTTCCATATGTTGAGTTTTATGCGTATAATAAGCCTGGAAGATAAATGGGATAATTGCTTCCAGTTTACAGATGAGGAGACTGGAAGACAAAGGGTTAAATAACTTGTACAGACTCATAAGTGATCCAGGCAGAATCCGAACTCAGATCACCCAGACACAGGTTCAGAATCTGGCCACCTCGTCCCACCCCGGGCCAGAGTTCCGTCTGTATTCTCCGCAGCACCCCCTTCTTCCCGGGCCCATCAGCATTCACTAGCTTCCTTCAGAGCATCGTTCACGCTGCACCCTCAAAACTCCCCTCTTCCCCCAAGTTGTTACTGAAATTACTGGGTTCTAACTTGGGTGGTCCTGGGTGTGCTTGGGAGCAGGGCGTCCTTACACCTGGCATATTGTAGGTGCCTGATAACTGCTTGGGCAATGGGATTCAATTCTGGCAAAAGGCACGGGGCAAGTCAAGAGACCTCGGGCTGAAAGGGGGTGATGGACTCCCCCCTGCCCTTCTCATAAGCTTGTCACTGTTCTGCCATTGCCTGTGATCTCTAACAGCATCTACTCCTGAGGCGAATGGGAAGGACGGGTAGGAGTGCCCAGAATGAAGTGGGCCCACCAAGACAGGATCTGAGTTAAATGGGTCTGGGGGCTACGGTGAGCTAGAGGAGCTCAGGCTGCCCATCAGGGGCTTAGCCTGGAGGAGCTCAGGCTGCCTGTCAAAAACCTGGAGGAGAATCAGAGCCAGCTCTCTGGATCAGGACTTCTTCACTTGGGGGAGTCATAGACCCCAAGTTGATTTGAGGGAATCTATCAACTTGCATGAGAAAATTTTTATTTTCACTAGTCTTGAACTGAAATGTAACATTTTCTTCAATGATCTCAAAGCATTATTTTTGGAAAGGTCATTGCCAGAAGGTCAATGCGGCCCATGGCATAAAAAAGACTGAGAATTTCCTGATGTGGGATAAGTGATTTGGTATGAGCAATCTCTTAATTATCCCCACTGCTGATTGGTGTCTTCTCACTGAGTCAGTCCTTACCCAGGCCTGAATCCCTGGGTTAGAGGTAAGTATGAGGCTGGGGGTCCCTATCACCTCACCGCACTTAGCCACAAAACCTCTGTCAGGTGAGAACTCACCTCAGTGGAATCAACCAAAGATGTGAACTGAGGCCTGAATAAGAGGGAGAGGACCAAGAGTCTCTATTGGGGAAAGCCCTTGGTCATACCTAGTGAGGGAGGGAGTGCTTGGAGTGAATAAAACCTGCTCCCTCAGGACCTGGTGCAGGACGGAGAGATTCTCGATTTCTGAAGGAGTGAGAACGCCTTGTCTAGCCAAGTTCTTTGGAAGGAGCTGGAATAACTCTTTTCATACAAAAGGTCCACCCTCTCCCCAACATGGTACAATGAACTTAACTGCAAATGGAGGCAGAGGGCAAAGGGCACATTGGCTTTATCCCCAGAGGAGGAGGAATGATTTGGTTCTTTGTATTCCTTCTCTGCTGCCTGATGGTTGGCTTTTGGGAAGGGGATGCTCCCTGAGCACATAAGTCCATTCACAGTTTCTTTTCTCAGTAGTCATCCCACTAATCCATATTTTGTGTAGAACTTAGAAAGAACCCAGGATGCTTTACCACAGGTAAATAAAGTTAATAAGAAACACAAGTTCTGCCTTAGGGGAGCCAACAATCAAGAAAGTTGTTTTACTAGGATATGGAATGACTTTTGTAAGAACAGTTAGCGTTTACATAGTCCTCAAAGGTCGGTGAAGAACTTGGCAAGCCTTTTCTCATTAGAGCATCCCCCAAACCCTGTGGGGTAAGATCTTTCCATTTCACAGCTGAGGAAACCCTGGGACAGAAGTTAAGTGGTTTAGCTATAATGTGCCCGAGGATGGATTTTGAAGGCAGGTACAGCGAGTTCCCTGTGCACCAGATGGTAATGGCTAAGACTGGGTTTTGTTTATTAAAAAAAATTAAGGCTGAATTTCAGATTGGGGTCTAAATATATGTCAAATGTACTTCTTGAATGCAGACCTTCCAGTAGAATAAAGGGATGGGATCATATGGCCTTGGAGGTCTCTTCTCACCCTAAATTTCTGATCTTCTAGCTTGAAGTCCAGCCCTCCATTCATGTCCCACCCCGGCTGCTGCTTGCAGACAAGAAAACTTGTCTTTGTCAGTGACATTTTCAGGGGTACATCTCTTTTATAGGGAGGTGTGCTAAGTCCCAGCTGGCTTTGTCATCTGCCAAATGCTGAAATGGAACCTTTCTTAACTAGTTGGAAAACTCCAAAACTCAATTTTCTCTTTGTGTCTTCAATCCTTAGTATAGCCCTTTGCATACAGTAAGCACTTAATAAATGTTTTTTTTTTTTATATTCCATATAGAGGCTTACATATAAGCCTCAGTTTATTTATCTTTGGGGATTCTTCCTACTTTTTTTTCAATTGGATTGAGAAAGAGCCTTGAATTGGGAATATCCTGTGTTTTTATGTGGGATTTAGACAAGTGGAAAGCATGACTTGGGTTGCAAAACCCCAACTTTTTAGTACCAGCATTGCTCTGTGGGAAAAGCAGCAGAAATCTGGGGTGAAGATCTGAGCCTGACACACCAGAGGAGTGACACTGGACAAATCAGTCTTTGTTTTCTCATCCTTCGGGCCTGGGATGGACGAGGAACTTCAAAAGTGCTTGTGGATCAATTGCCCTAATTGTAGAGTAGAAGCTTTTTGAGGCCTTTCTATCAGCAGAACCTGGCATTATGCCCCATTAACAACAACAATATCCCTCATTTTGTGCTGAGGACTTTATAAATATTGTCTCTTTCTATCCTCATAACAGCCACCTGGTAGGCAGGTGCTATTACCATCTCCTTTTTACAGTTGGGGAAACTGAGGCAGGCAGGGTCAGTGACTTGCCTAGGATCACCCAACTACAAAGTGCAGCTCGATGTGAACTCACTTCTTGATTCCAGGCCCAGAGCTCTATCCACTGTGTCTCCCAGCTGCCCTAGTGTCTAGCTGGTACACGGTAGGCACTTAAAAAGTGACAGATAATTGATTACTTTAAAGTGTAGTATCACTTGTAAGATAAAAGAGAGCATGACTTTTCCATTTTTGTTTGAACACCTACAAGCCTTCAAGATCTTTGCATACAGCAAGCTCTTAATAAGTGCTTATTGAGTCATTGATGGTTAAGTACCATATTAGGAGATGAGGGAAAGGATACTTCTGGAGTAGTGTCTAAGGGGAAAAATGGGCTAGTCACATATTGAAAGTTGGGATTGACCAATGGGCTGCTAGGATTCTCTCTCTTTTTTTAAAATGGAGCTTTTTATTTTCAAAAGCTATGCAAGGATAATTTTTCACCACTGACCCTTGCAAAACCTTGTGTTTCAATTCCCCCCCCCCTTTTCTCCTCCCCCTCCTCTAGATGTCAAGTTATCCAATATATGTTAATATATGTAAGTCCAATATATGCATATGTATTTATATAGTTATCTTGCTGCACAAGAAGAATCAGATCAAAAGAGAAACAAATGAGAAAGAAAATAAAATTCCAGTGAACAACAATAAAAGTGAGAATGCTGTGTGTGGCCCGCACTCAGTTCCCACAGGCCTCTCTCTGGGTGTCGATGGCTCTCTTCATCCCTGAACAAGTGGAATTGGTCTGAATGATCGCATTGTTGAAGAGCCACGTCCATCAGAATTGATCTTCGTATAGTCTTGTTGTTGCCGTGTATAATGATCTCCTGGTTTTTCTCATTTCACTCAGCATCAGTTCATGTGAGTCTCTCCAGGTCTCTCTGAAATCATCCACTGCTCGTTTCTTATAGAACAATAATATTCCGTAACATTTATATCCCACAACTTATTCAGCCATTCCCCAAGTTTCAATGTCCCCTCAGTTTCCAGTTTCTTGCCACTACAAAAAGTACTTACAGACATTTTTGTACATATGGTCCCTTTCCCTCTATTACGATCTCTCTGGGAATAAGCCCAGTGACAGCTAGGATTCTCCATGGGCATCCTTGTGGTGGCCCAAGAACATGGAGAAGGCCTTCAGCACATAGGATGAGCTCCCTATGGAGAACTTAGGGTACAATTGGGATGAAAATTGCACAGGTGCACAGGTATGGAGCAGTTGAGAGCTGTATCATTGGAGGGAAGGCTCATAATGAGGAGATCACAGATTTTTTGAGGGGGTCTTTGGACCCTTAGGTTAAGATTCTACTACTTACATGGCGTTAAAAAAAACTTCCTGACCTCAGTTTCCCCATCTGGAAAAAGGTGATGTGAGACTAGGTGATCTTTAGGTTCCCTTAGTCTTTTTCTAAAATGTTTGGTCTTAGATATACAAGTTTGGAAAGCATTCCCCTCCCTAAATCCCCTCCCTGTCCCACACCCCTAGCTGCTGTGAGACCACTACATGAATGATTCCCAGAACCCGAGACTCAGATTAAAATCCAATCTTCTGGCTCCCAGCACCACATTCTCAGCTATATGTTGTCTTTCTCTTTTAAAAGGACAGAGTGTGCAATGAGGTTGGGTTTGAGAGGGTTTGAATTTCTAAAGAAGCATTGCTTGTAAATAGCATCAGTATTTAAAGAAAACACCCATCTGATTGATATAAGTATCCTACTAGGAAACCAATTTACCTGCAGTGGTCTTAGAGCTAAATAATTCTCAGCAGCATATTGGGTGATTTATATATTCCTTCCTTCCATCCACCCACCCATCCATCCATCTATCTATCTATATATCTATCCATCCTATCTATCTCTCCTTTCTATCTATCCTATCTATCTATTTATCCTATCTATCCATCCTTTCTATCCTATCTATCTCTCCATCTATCCATCATCTCTCTATCTCTCCATCTCTCTCTCCATCCAAGCTATCTATCATCTACCCTATCTTTCCATCTGTCTCTCTCTCCATCTATCCATCATCTCTCTCTCTATCCATCCAAGCTATCTATCTATCTATCTATCTATCTATCTATCCTGTCTGTCTGTCTGTCTGTCTAGCTTCAACGCTGAGCCTCCAGTCACCGGACCACCAGCCTTGCTTGCTACGTTAACAAAGTGTGTTTTCACTTAGGTCAGCCGCCTTCAGGAGAAGCTGATGGGGCTGGTTTGTGAGGGGAGAATGTTTACTCCAAACTGAAATTCTCGGGGAGAAAACCCAAGCCGGATTGCTTTGCTGCCAAGCTTTGGGCTTGCTTCTCGGGAGTAAGAAGTGGGAGACATTGGGAAACATTTCTTTGTCTCTGCTGATGAATGTTTATGAAGGGAAACCGAAAAAAAAAAAGCCAACTTGGATGTTTGTCTGGACTTTAGAGTTGTTAGAGAAATCCGTCTCAGGGCTAAGTGAAAATTATTCTTTTAGGAATAGAAATCAGTCATCCAACAAGCATTTTAAGTGGATGCTGCCATATTAAAAAATAAGTCAAGATGATAAACTGGAGAGGACATTGATGGTGCAATAGACTCAAGGCCAGTGGAGATGAGTTTAAATCCCATTTCTTCCACTTTCTACACTAAGTTGGACCAAATCACTTTTTCTCTGGGACTCAGTTTGCTGTTTTATAAAGAGGAAGGATTAAATTGTTTTTAAGTCCCTTCCAGCCCTAAATCTTTGCAATCAACTAAAAAGCATTTATTAAGCACCTGCTCTGTACTAAGGACCCAGCATTTAGCACAGTTACTGCATACCATATGCATTTTTTTCTTGAGGCAACTGGGGTTACATGACTTGCCCACGGTCACCAGCCAGGATCAGATTTGAACTCAGGTCCTCCCGACTAAAGGGCCAGTGCTCTATCCATTGTGCCATCTAGCTGCCCCTACAATATGCATTTAATAAATGCTTGTTGACTGCCTTGTACAGGGCACAATGCTGGGCTTGAGGGCACAAAAATAAAAAGTTATAATCATTTGAGACTAGAGATTGTTTAATTTTTATGTACCTGTGTTCCTGGTGCCGAGTAGCGTTCTGGGCACACCGTAGGTGCTCAGTAAATGCTGGTGGATTGATCCGTCTACTTTTGTTATATTTAAGACTGACAATATGTCAGCCTCTGATCCTCACTGGAGAGTGTAAGGTAATTACAATAGGCATTGGTAAGTGCAAGAAATGAAAGCATGGAGGGTATGAATGACTTCCCTAGGGACTTGCCCATGGTTGTAGCTGATCAGGGTCCTGGGTGGGGTCCAAACCCAGTCTCTCTAGATTTCAAAACCAGCCATCTTTCAGCCACCCAATTTATTACAAGTTACATTCTGTACCCAATGTGCTCCCAGTGAGATGAACTCAATGAACCCATCTGAGTTGTAGACTTAAAAAAAGTTGTTCTTCTGCACCTGTGACCTCCCCAGGGGAGGGATCTCCTGGAACTTCCCTGCTCAGAAAACCAGGGGTGCTCAGAGTCAGCTCGGGGTCCTACGGCTCTTTTGCCTCAGAGACGGGCCCTGAACTGGACTTTCCTGCCTCAACCTGCTACATTGTGCTGAACGTGAAGGGATTCTAAGTTCAGATGGCAGAACGTGGAGGAAGAACACCATTGAGGGTTCATCTGCTTGCTCAGGGATGACTCTAGAAAGAACACCCCGTCCTTCCTGATGGCTCAGCTGATGATGGTGGACACGGGTGGGTCAGAAGATGCTGGAAATGCGTGCAATACATATGCCTCCCCCAGAAACGCCAGAGCCCCAGCATCCCCGGCTCCCCTTGTTGTGTGTATCGGGCTTTCTGAAGCTCAGCCTCCTCTCTCTCCTGCTTCCCAGCCCGAGCCTTCTTGAAGCCCGCGGACCATTGATATTTTCCCCCGAACACAAGGAATGGGCCCGGGCATCTGGGAGCACATCGTTCCTCATTTTTTTTTGCAAGGCAGTGACCAGAGTCACACAGCCAGTGAGGGTCAAGTGTCTGAGGCCAGATTGGAACAATTCAGGCCGCTGCTCTATCCACTACACCACTGGGCTGCCCCACTCAATTGCTTCTGTCAGTAGGGAATGTAGACGTCTCCCAAGGAACCTGTGGGGGGCGAGGGCTACACTTTAAAGCATGCACGGCATAGTCCTGGAAAAGCATGTAGGGTATCAGTCTCTGGCATGCCCAAGGGGATTTAAAATGTTTTAAAATTTATTTTTAATTTTTTAAAAAGCTTTTTCTTTTCAAAACCTATGCATGGATAATTTTTCAGCATTGACCCTTGCATAGCTGCAAGGTGATTTCTTAAAGCACAATCAGAATGGAAGGATTTAGAATGAGGACCTGAGTTCAAATCCAGATTCCCCCATTTATTACCAGTGAATGGCCTTAGACAAATTTCCTGCCCTCTGAAATGAGGGAGCTGGATGAGCTCTTGGGTGGACTCCCAGCTGTCACAGTCATTTCCTTAAGCAGAGAGCTGACCCTTTTCTGTCCACTCCACTAGTTCCCTGTGGAACTTCCCTTTCCAACCCGGCCCCAGCCTGGGCCATCTGCACTTTGGGACCCTGCCCGGGTTTCCCTAATGCTCTCACAGAAGAAAATTCATCTTTCCTCTTGAGACTTTCACATTCACCATCCCTGATGCCGGAGCCCAGCTCCCCTTACCCTCCTGGGGTCCCTTTCAGAATTCCTCCGAGAGGTGCTCCCAAGCCCAGCTGCCAGAGCCCTTCCTCCCAAGTCAGCGCATCCTTAACGACTTTGTTCCCATTTCTACTTGGACACCTTCCCTTGGGCCTGACCCGAATTTCCCCTGCTTGAGTGTGTGATCCTCCAGAGGAGGAGGGCTCCTGATGCTTTGTCTCTGTAGCATCAGAGTGGGCCCTTAAGGGGGGCTTAAAAAGTGCCGGGTGACGGGTACCCGGCAATTGAAGTTTCGTTGGGCTCTCACCCTCGAGTTTCTCTGCCTCTGCTCTGGGGTCATGATGCCTGAAAGTCATTCTTTGGTCTAGAAAATGAGGGGATCTAAGACCTTGGAAGCATGGGGAGAGATGGCCCTGTTTCTCTTAGAGTTTCCCCTCGCTAACAAGCAGGAGACCATGGCCTTTTTTGTCAGAAGAGGAATAAGACTGTGATCACGAGGAGAGGTTGTGATTTACTGGAGTTTGGAGAAACCTGGCGGTTTGTACCCTTTTATATTTCAGTCGGCAGGATCGCTTAATGTTTAAGAGTTTGGAAAAGAAATAAGTCAAACTAAGGCATAAGGACAGTAAAATACAGGTACTTTTAGCTCTTACAAAGCATTTTGCTTGGAATAATAACCTCTTAAGTTTTAAATAAATTCAGATAATGGGGCAGCTTTCACTAAGTCCATTTCATAGATTTGGAACCTGGCTCAGAGACACTGAGATGCCCTTAAGCCAGGCCGTAAGACCAGAGGACCGAGGGCTCCAAAGCCCCATGGGATTGAATCCAGCGGTTCTCCATCTGTGATCCCTGGAATCGGCGCAATATTCATGTATCCATAAACAGGGAAACAAATCTTCAGTCACCTGAATGCTCCCTCCTATGTGTGTGGAGATGTTTCTAATGAATGTAGGTGCCAGTGGAATGGCAAGAGTTAGCCTTTTATTGGGGTTTATCTTCTCGGAAAAGAGACTAATAACAGGCCCCTTTGGGGTAGGGATCTTCCATGTTTTCTGATGTTAACAAAGGGGACTTTGTATTCAGAAAGTTGGGCAGGAATTTTTAACCTTTTTTGCTCTATGTCCCTTTGACTGTTGGGCTCTCGATGCCCAAGGATCCCTCCTCAGAATCAGATGGTTAAATGCATAAAGTAACATATGCAGGATTACAAGGGAACCAATTATATGATGTAACTGTACATGTCCAGACACACCCGGGTAGCCTAGCTCAGAGATCCACTTGGAGCCGGAGCTTTGAGCTTGTCCAGATTGGCAGCTTCCGTGTCCACTACCACGTGAGGGAGGTTGCCTCCTTGATTGGCTGCCTTCATCTTTAAATAGCAAGATTGCAGCATCAGTGTCCCAGCCCACCTCCTCTCTGGCCATTCTTATTTGCTGTATCCAGAGGATGAAGACCCCAGTTCATCCCCGGTGAAGTTGAGCCATTCTAAAGATCCCTTTGGAATGACTTAAGAAAAATGATTATTCCATCCTCTTTTAAGTCAGTGCTTCCACTATAGGGTATGGACTCCCCAAGAAAGTCAAAGACCTGAGCAGAAATTCAGTGTACAACATACTTTGTGGGATGAAAGAATCGGAAGCAAAATGGGTTTCCATAAGCTTAAGTAACGATTGTAAAAACGATGGTGACTTAAAGTCATCCAAGGGTATGCTAAAAAGTGATGAAGCTCGAGGAAAGCCAGTTTTGATAAATTTAACTGCGTGTGTGTGTATTTGTGCACACATCTGTAAGGTTTTTATTCTACTTTTGCTTAGGAAATAAACACGTCTTAAAATGTAAATGATGCCTTTGTGGACAAGGGTGGAGAGAGCAGCTAATGTCACTCTCTACTGGCACAGGCCGGAACATGGAAGATCTGACTCTCCTCTCCCAGCCAGGGAACCTCCACCAGAACGAGGGTGCGACTGGTACCACAGCCAGGTCACTCATTTTTGAGTCCCTGAGAGCTTCTGGGTTGGGAAGACTGAGCGAGCCACCTGAGACTGAGGCTGTCTGGGGATGGAAATGCCGACTCGGCTTGACTTTAAACAAATTCCATCTGCAATGACTTTGTTTTATGTATGGGCTCTACGGGACCCCAGAGTCAGGGCCCTGGCTTTCACTGGCCTGCGCCAATGGAGTCAATCCGAAGCTCCTGAGGTTAGAATTCCTTCATGTGGTCTGCTTCTGTCCCTGTGGGATGGAGGTTAAGGGTGTGTGAGAGGCTGATGATGGGTGCTAGGAGTTTTATTGGATAAATGGGTGAGATTCTATTAGCAGGATTGAAAGTCAGTTTGATTCTCCCCTTCCCACTTCTTTCTCCAGAGTGTAGAGTCCCGAGAAGGAGTATTTTACCTCGATGGTGCCATCCAGGGAGTAACAATGGGGAAGAACCTGGACTCCTGATAGCGGTGCTCATGGGTATGAAGGGCTGCGATGTGGAAGGGGTCCTGCTTGGTCCGGAGGATGGAGCTCAGAAGTGGTGGTGGCTCATCGGACCAAAGCACATCTTGCTTTGATATTGGAAGAGACTTCCTCGGCGAAGAGAGTTTTCAGCTCTGGAGCTGAGCAAAGAGTCAGTTGGATACAAACGCAGGGAGATCCAGTGGAGCCTCCAGGACTCCAAGTTAATAGGAAGGTTTTTACCTGAGGGAAAGGCAGTCTACTCCCCTCTCCCATAACACACACACACTTTTTTTGCCACTCTGTTATTTTAATTTTCAATTTAAATCAATTTTCAATTTATTAGCAATCAGACCTTGTTTTCATGTGGGCAAGGAAAGTTTGTAGTTCTTCCTGTGAGGACTGTTCATATCCTTTGACCACTGATCTATTGGGGAACAGGATAATAAATAGCACTTACTTCCCAGGGTTTTTGTGAGGATCAAATAAGATATTTTTTAAGTGCTTAACTTGACACATAATAGGTGTTTAATAAATGCATGTCTTTTTACATTGCTACAATTGGTCAAAAGAGCTATAGGACACAGAAAGGTGCCGTTGGCCGGTCAGGTGTTGGGGGTTTCCATAACTAGAGCATCCAGAGTGAGCGGTAGGATCCGTGAACTGGACTTTCATCCAGTGTGGCAAAGCAGCACGTCCCAATTTTGTTTTTTATTCTTTCCTCTGGCTGACTAAACAGTCAATATGACAATTTCTTGGACCAGAACCAGCACTGACACCACTGGGAAGGAGGAAGGTGGGAAAAACAGTTTGGGAAGATCACCGATGAAAGTATTAGAAGCATGATTGTTGGCTCTTTGCCATTTACCTTACTTTCTGTTTCAAGTGGGAGTCCTTTTGTTTTGCTTCCTAATTAATCCTATCTTGGACAAGCATCAAAATAAATGCAAAGGATAATGGGATCCCATGAGCCCTGGTTTACAAATCCTAGGATCTCAACTGGGGTGGTGAGATTCCAAGATAGATCTGTTACCTCCAGTTTTCTCCCATAAGGCAGATCACAAACTCCAGATCCTTGTCGGAGTCCTCCTGAAATACTTTCCCAGTAAGAAACCCAGTGGCCGGAGGCTTCCTGAGGCTGGAAGTTATCAGCGCGACCTAGGAGTTGTTCACTGATGGCCCCAACTCTTGTGATGAGATACTCTTTAGATTCCATTAAAAGTCAGTAGCCCAGTCATCCTCAAGTCTCCAGCTGGAATAAAGAGCCAGAAGAAACCCCCTTTTGTTAGTTGAGAATTCTGGGGGGCGTTATTCTAGACATTTTTGCCAGAAGGTATGGTAGGATTCATTCATGGCTGAGTGGGACCTCACTTTTGCTGTCCTTGGCCAAGTGAGCCAACTTCGCAGAGTCCTGATCTGTAAAACAGAGGATGGGTCTAAGTGATTCGAAGGCCCCTTTTGGGTTCTAGAACTGGGGGTCTGCGAGCCTGGGTTTCCCCACTATGAAAGGTACACGATCTTCCCAGACCATGGGAAATAACCATGTACCCACTCATATGTAGCAGGAGGTGTTTTGCAGGTAAATCTTGGGTCCGGTAAGACTGAATAAAACCAAAGTTGGCTTTTTCTTTTAGAAGGTGACATCACTCCCAGTAAACAATCTTTATCATAGGAAATCTCTACAAATGTATTTAACTAAAACTACACCAAAAACATCGCCTCGTTTTCTGTTCTCAGTTTAAAATAAACTCTGTGATTAAATGATTAAAGATTTATTTTTTTAAATAACCTTGCTACGATGCTAAGGGGGCAGTGGGGGGCTTCCTTTGGGCAGAATGCAGAATCAATACCAATCAGAAAGTCAATAAAGCTCAGGAGGGTCTCATGGGAATTAAGGAGCAGTAAAGGATTTAAAACTAGAATAAAGCCTCATGGGTCAGCACTAAACCAAAGGAGAGATTTGTCTGAGGTGGGCAGGAAGGAGTCCTGTTGCTAACAAGGCAACAGCCCGGTGGTTTAAAGGAGGTGGGGGCAGAAGCCTGGAGCCCAGAGGATCACCAGAGCAGTTTCCTTCCCTCGTCTGGAGATGCTCAGGCCACAAGAGGACTGGGAGCCAGAAATCAAACCCAGAATGGGAGAGAGCCACTGGAAAGAGTGTCCTGCTCACTCATGCTAGAACTGGTGCAGCCATGTTGTTTGACGCTTACAAATGGCTGAACGACTTTTTAAAAAGTAAAATACTTTTACCTCAACCTCACATTTTAAAAATTCATAACATGGTTTAAAATAACATTAGGGGATTGGGGAAGGGCAGAGTAAGCACGGTTGGAAGCCGGGATACCGTTCTGGCATGGAAACTCCCTCCACCAGTATAGAATCCCTCTGGAATTGTCTTAGGGAGTTGCCTGGGGGGCACTGAGAGGGTCACCAAGCCCCTCACCAACCTTCCGCGTGTAGGGTTGGAAATCAGACTGAGAGCACTGGCTATATGGCAAAAACAGCCCCTGAGGAGCCACACTCTGGGGGAGGAGTCTCCATTGACTCATCCCTCATCGCATGAAGGTCATGGCTTGAGAGGTGGGATCAGAGGTCATGTCATCCAAGTTTCTGATTATACAGATGAGGAAAATAAGGGTTCGAAGGTCAAATTTGGGGCCTTCACAAGTCAGGATGTTCCCTGCATCCTCAGTCTCAGACTGGCCCACCTCCTTTTCAAACTATCCACTGTCTTGGAGTCACTCATTGGTAGTTCGTTTTACTTTGTGTTTTTTTCCATCACCCTTTGGTCATCTGCTGTAGAATATTATAATAATATTCCAAAAGAATGGGAAAAATTAGGGGTGGGACTTTTACTGAACTGTAATTACAACTAAATAATGACTAAGCTACTCCACTGTGGTCTTCAGAGTATTTTATGTAGGTGATCTCATTGGATTCTCATGTAGCAAGGACTGAGCCCGATTCTTGGAGATGTAAGGGGGACCTTTAAGATGGAACCCATGTTCTTCCAGGAAGGTGTGAGTGTGTGTGTGTGTGTGTGTGTGTGTGTGTGTGCGTGTGAGTGTAAGAGAGAGTGTGTGTGTATCTGTGTGTGAGTGTTACTGAGTGTGTATATGAGTGTGAATGTGTGTGTGTCTGTGTGTGTGTATGTGTCTCTGTATGTATGAGTGTGAGTGTGTGTGTGTGTGAGTGAGTGTATGTGAGTGTGTGAGTGTGTGTAAGTGTGTGTGTATGTGTGTGTCTCTGTGTGTATGAGTGAGTGTGTGTGAGTGTGAGTGAGTGTGTGTGTGTGTGTGTGTGAGTGTGTGTCTGTGAGTGTGTGTGTGTGTGTGTGTGTATGTGTGTGTGTGTGTGTCTCTGTTGGGTTTTTTGTTTTTCCTTTTGTGGATTTTGTATCTCCGGACCCAGCCCAAAGCCTGAAAACAGGCATTTAGTTTGTTGAGCTGAATTTCTTTGGGACAAAATTTCCTCTTTTGTAAAATGAGAAGCCAGTGGTACAGGATTTGGAATCGGCAGACCCGGGTTCAGATTCTTCCTGATCTTAACCTCTTAGCCACTTGATCTTGCTGGGTCTCAGTTTCTCTGTCTGTAAAGCAAGGAGATTGAGCTGGGTGGTCTCTGAGGCTCTTTCTAGCTCTTGGGCACAGGGGGGGTTTCTGGGGGGAAGTGCTCCCTCGAAGAAGCTGGTGCTCTCTCTCCAGGCTGAGAAGCCTCCTCAATGTCTCTACTGTGGGCTCAGAGGGGGCATAATCAGCGGCCGGAGGGAAAGGAGGGAAATAATGAAATGGGGAAAACACACCTGGCAGGTGTGTGTTTCCCGTGGTGAGTCAGCTTGTGGTTCCTGGGCCTGGGGGGCACCAGCCTGTTTGCGTTTTCAGTTTCAGAACTAGTGTTGTCAGGCCCGGAATCCCCCACCCAAGGGCAGCTGAGACACGTGGCCCAATCCTCTTGCAGCCAGCAGGGCAGGTGCGGCTGGGTGGGTGAAGGGAGTGAAGAAGGGATGGAGGGAGAGAGAAAGGGATGAATGGATGGATGGAAGGAGGGAAGAAAGGAAAGAGGGAAAGAGGGAGGGTTGGATGGAAGTCCAGGGGCTAGAAATACTGGTCTTTCTGCTTCGGGAGTTGCCTGCCATGAGAGGATTGATGAAAGGAACTGAGGATGTTTATCCTGGAGAAGAGAAGACTTGAGAGGGTGCCGTCTTCAGGGAGCTGAAGGGCTGTCACAGTGAGAAAGACGCAATTTGTTTTGCTTGGCGTTAGAGTGTAGAACTCAGGTGGGGGGTGGGAATCACAGGGAGCAGGTTTCAGTTCAATTTCAAGAAAAACTTAAAAATGAGACCTTTCTGACTGACAGGAACTGATGCTGAGGGAAATGAGCAGAACCAGGAGATCATTGTACACGGCAACGGCAAGATTATACAATGATCAATTCTGATGGACGCGGCTCTTCAACAATGAGATGATTCTGGCCACTTCCAATAGACATGATGGAGAGAGCATCTGCACCCAGAGGGAGACTATGGGAACTGAATGTGGGTCACAATATAGTATTTTTGCCTTTTTTTGGGGGGGGTCATTTGTTTGCTTTTTTTTTCTTTCACCTTTTGATCTGATTTTTCTTGAACAGCATGACAAATATGGAAATTTGTTTAGAAGAATTGCCCATGTTTAACCTATGGTGTATTGTTTACTGTCTAAGGGAGGAGGACGAAGGGAGGGAGAAAAATTTGGAACACAAGATTTTGCAAGGATGAATGTTTTTTGCATGTATTTGGAAAAATAAAAGGCTATAAAAAAAAGAAAATAAGAATGAGATGTCTCTAAAAGTAGAGTGTGCTCTCTCTGGAAGCTGTGGGTTCTCCTTCCCTGAGGGTTCTCAGGGGGAGCTGCACGAACATTTGTTAGGATAGGGAACAAGCATTTATTAAAGCACCTACTATGGGCCTGGTGTAGCGCTAAATACTTTACCATAATTATTTCATTTGATCCTCTCAATAATCAGTGGGTGAAATCATTATCATTTGATAATTAGGGAAACTGAGGCAGACAGAGACTAAATGAATTGTTTAGGGTCACACAGCTAGGAATTATCTAAGGCTAGATTTTAGTTCTGATCTTCTTGTCCACAACCTAAATTCTAAAAGAGGTTCTAACTATAACTATAAAAGCTAGTTAGACAAATTGATATTATTGTGCTGATCTCTGGGTAGATGATCCAGAGAGAGTATCTGGTTGCTGTTGGAGGGAGCACACTCAGTGGGGGCTCAGAACAATGTAATTATTAGAAGAATCACCCCCTAATCCCTCAGGGGTTACCCCTAGAGTCCAGAGGGGAAGCTATAGCTAAGCTTTGGGGATACCACCTGCAAGGGGGAATGGGAACTGGAGCAACATATAACATTGTCAAGTGCCTGGCACATAGTAGGTGCTTTAAAGGATTTGCTGGTTTGACAGAAGCTTATTTTCCAGGATTCTTCCCTCTGACCTTCTCTCATGAAAAGTCCTTTCTCTTTCCTCTGACATTCTAAATTTTGGGTTCTCACTCAACATTTTCTCATGCGTTTCCCAGTTTTCCTCATGCAAGATCTTAATGACTCCTACTTGACTGTAAATTCACCAAAGGAAAAATGTGTGTGTGTATGTTTGCTTGCTCCTTTCCAGCTCAGCCCTTGGCACTTACTAGGTGCTTTATCAGTGTTTGAGAGCTCCTCCAGGCCAGCCCCAAGCCCATCAGTGTGGTCGGAGTCACAATGAGGTTGGAAGACAAATTCGGTCACTTTCTAATCTTAAGCCAATGGATCCGGAAGAACATAAGCAAGTTCACTGAGCTGGCCCCGGTCACATAACCTGCCTGAGCCCCAGCTTCCTCCTCTGTAAAGGGAGGAGGTAGGGGGGAGCAGGGACACAGGACGGGTGCAGAGGCTGGATGCCATCCTTGAACCTATCTGGACTCTCTCAGGATCCCTCAACCCTTCCCTGGCTTTTGGTAAATGTTAGTGGAGCTGCAGAATTGACTTGATGGGCCCTGGGGCCTCTAGACCTTCCTGGCTTTATTTATTTATTTATTTATTTATTTATTTTTGCTAAGGCAGAAATTAAGCTACTTCTCCGAGGTCCCCCAGCCAGGAAGTGTCAAGTGTCTGAGGCCAGATTTGAACTCAGGTCCTCCCAGTTTCAGGGCTGCTGCTCTATCCACTGCACCAATCAGCTGCCCCCTTCCTGGGATTTTTTACCCAGTTTCAGTAGCTTTGAGCAAAGAAAAAGGCACAGGGAGGAAATAGTGCAAAAATGCTGCATCAACCATTTTGGCTCATGCTTTGGGGTCTCCCTGGGCCTCCTGAAGCATCGGGGTCTCCCAAAGCATCAGGGTCTCCCTGGGGCCCCCGAAGCTCTTGGACTCAGACATAGCAACATAATCTACTCATGTTGTTCTTCTCTTCTGGGGCCAGAAGCAGAGTCTTTGGCCATGGGGAGCAGTGATGGGGGCAGGGGTGACCCCTTCGGGCTGGCATCTTATCAGTCATTTTTAACCCACGAAGGCCTCCTGGGGCCAGCAGGAAGGCAGGCTTTATTTTGGGTTCTGGACAAGCACGAGGCCCCATTGCCAAGTTTGAGGAATGGTGGCTTTTGTGGGGGGGGAGATGGGGTTCAGACCGTGATCTCACTGGGGAAGAGAGGGCCCCAGCAGGGAGACTCCTCCACGGCGCAGATTGCCCAGGAGTCTACTGGGTGCCGGGCAAGCCGCCTGTGGGGAGGAAGGGCTGATGTCAGGGAGGGCCTGAAGCTTGGAGAACCAGGACAGACTGAGCAGCCACTGAGCCGGGCGCGGGTGCCGTGATGGAGGGAACCATGGAGACGGGTAACCTGGACGTGGGGTCCACGGGAAAGCTCCCGGGATCCTGTGGCAGATTCTGGGTTTAAATCCTTGTTCATTACCTGATAGTTAGGGAGATCCGGCTGTCTCACCTGGTAAAATCCTCAGTGACCGAGTCCCCTCCAACGCTCCGTCCTGATCGGGGTGGGATTGGGCAGGGACACTGCCAGGGGCTGGGAGCAGGGAGTTCCGAGAACATCCGGGAGAAGGATGGAGGAACGGTGAGGTCGGCCAGGACATTAATAATGCCCAAGGAGAGGCACATGGCACTGGACTCAGGCTCTGACAAGAGCAGGCGGGTCCCG
The DNA here is from genome assembly GCF_902635505.1 of Sarcophilus harrisii. NCBI lineage: Eukaryota > Metazoa > Chordata > Mammalia > Dasyuromorphia > Dasyuridae > Sarcophilus > Sarcophilus harrisii. Next base: position 273,343,902 of record NC_045430.1, read on the forward strand.
GTCAGGGCCAAGGGGCAGAGGGAGGGCTGACCCCATGCGCTTCCTGCGGCCGACCCCGTGCACCTCCTGGGGCCGAGGGAAAGGAGGCAAACGCCCTTCTCTCTTCCCTGGAAATAGAAATGAAGTCAGTCCAAAGGCGCAGCATCAAGAGTTAACATCCTGGGTCTGTTTCATGCTCTTTGTGAAGCTCTGGATAAATACCTAGTGCAGGGCCTGGCGCATAGTAGGTGCTTAACGTTTAGTGTTTGATTTATTGGAGTCACTTCGCTTCCCTCCTCTGGACTCTTGAGGATCCTGAGAACCTTAATGAAGGGAATGATGTAGAAAATAACCTTGTATACCTTTTAGTTGTTAGTAGATGATCAAAGAGAAAAAAGGATGAAAAAAGGCACTGGTGTGTCCCCCAAAGGGCTGCATTTAGAGTTGGGGTTAGGAGAGAAGGAAGGAAAGGAAGGAAGGAAGGAAGGAAGGAAGGAAGCAAAGAAGGAAGGAAGGAAGGAAGGAAGGAAGGAAGGAAGGAAGGTAGGAAGAAGGAAAAGAACGAAAGAAAAGGGAAAGGACAGAAGGAAGGAAGGAAAGGAGAAAGAAAGAAAAAATAAGAAGAAAGAAAGAAAGAAAAAGAAAAAGAAAGAAAGAAAGAACAAAGAGAAAAAGAAAGGAAGGCAGGAAGGAAGAAAGAAAGGAGTTTGAATGATTATAAATTGGATTCACCTTAAAGAAACCTAACAAGCCTGTGTTACCTACAAGGCATTTACTGCAGATCTGGCTAGACAAAGAAAAAGTTAATCAACAAGGATTTTGCTGTTGTTCAGCCATTTTCAATGACATCTGACTCTTGGTGACTCCATTTTGGGCTTTCTTGGCAGATACTGAGGTGGTTTGCTCTTTCCCTCTCATTTTACAGATGAGGAAATTGAGGCAGAAATTAAGTGGCTTGTCTAGAGTCATGCAGCTTATATGTGGATTTGAACTCAGTTCTTCCTGACCCAGGCCCAGCTGCTCTATGCACTATTTGCCATACAAGTGCTTATCATGGGTCAGTCCCCGGGGAGATAAAAGGCCTTGTCCTCAGGCAGCTTCCACTCAACTAATGAAGATTTAACATGTTCCCAGATGAGCTCGATAGAAGGAAACCCCGAAAGCATGTCGGGGACCTCGGATAAGTAGCTTAATTTCTGCCTCAGTTTCTTCATCCTACATCCACCTCCCAGGGTTGTCTAGAGAATCAAATGATCACATTTGTAAAATGTTTTGCAAACATTAAAATGCAATAGAAATAAATTATTATCACAAATTATTGCATTAGAATATATTATATAGTAATATGTAACATTGTAATAATAATCTTATAAAATAAATTATAACAGAAATACAATAGGAACATTATTCTTATATTATTAGTGAATAATCCTATACTGTTAGTTATTATTAGTTTCCTCATCTGATAATACCCCCCATTTACCTCCCAGAATACATGGAATATCAAATGAGATAATGTAGGTAAATGTAATAGTGATCTATTATTATATAACTAATTATAACATAAATACAATATGAGCATTATTCTTATATTATTAGTGAATAATCCTATACTGTTAGTTATTATTAGTTTCCTCATCTGATTATACTCCCCATTTACCTTCCAGGAAGGCATGGAATATCAAATGAGATAATGTAGGTAAATGTAATAGTGATCTATTATACAACAAATTATAACATAACAAATACCATATAAACATTATTATTATATTATTAGTTAATAATCATATACTGTTAGTTTTTCCTCATCTGATAATACCTCTGAGGGTGCATGGAAAACAAATGAGATAATGAAGGTAAATGTCTTGTGATCCTTGAAGTGATGAATAAATAAGTTCTGATTTAGGCCCTGAAAGTAAAAGCTCAGTGATAGCCGTTATTATTATTTTTCCTATGATTTAGTTTCCTCGTTGGTATCTCAGGGTCCCGGGCTGCCCGAGAGACTCTTCTGCCCCAGCTGGGGGACGCCATGAGCCGAGAACGCCCAGGACGCCTGGGAAAGAGGGCACGGAGATGGGGATGGGCCCCAGCCTGGGACGCGTCATTGTAGGTGCAAGGTAACTGGGGGTAGGGACGGGCCAGTGTGCAGGGGGAGGGGGATCAGGAAATGTACCTTGGAGCCCTCTGTAAGAGCCAGGTGGGTCCCAGGCCAAAAACAACTCCAGAAATCCCCAAGATAAATAACGCAGGGGCCGAGCTTCTCTCCTTGCCCTCCCCTTGCTTGCTTAGATTCCCAATCCTGCTTTCTCCAGCCACCTCCCGGTGTCAGGGAGGGGGCGAGGGGGCTTGTTTGCCGGACAGGAGAGCGCCCGCTTCCCTCAGAACCGGCGGGGGCTCTTTGGGAACGCCCATGGTCCCCAGAAGGCGCTGCAGCATCTCTCCAGGTTGTTCACAAAGCCGCTGACCGCGGGCCCCCATCTGAACTAGCCAACAGTTTCAGAGGGAGGCAGAGAGGTCTTTTGGCCTCCGTTTTATGGAGCGCCCGGCTGTCCAGGAATGGCCTGTGGCTCTTAGGGGCGACCCAGAGACTCCCGGTCTGTGTGTGCTCTTTTCTTTGTGTGCCCAGCACTGGCAGAGTGTCTGCACATAGTAGGTGCTCAATAAACACTTGGTAGCTAAATGACAGCCTGACTGCCAGCTAATCAGGACCTGCTCATTGCAAAGTTTTGTAGCAAGTGTCAGCACCAACACTGGAATCCTGGGACCCCTGAAACACGTATTGATTGGTTTAAAGAAAGGGGGTCTTGGTTTAAAACAAAGCAGGGCAGGGGCAACAAGGGACCATCACGCCCTGCTCGGCCGGAAAGTCTGTTGCAGGCAACTGGGCAGAAGGCTTGAAATCAGGAAGGTCTGAGCGCAAATCTTGCCGCAGGATGAAAATTCTCAGCAAATCCCTTAATTTTTCTCTGCCTCAGTTTCCTCATCTGAAAAATGGAATTAACGGCAATAATTAATGGCAATATGGAAATAAAGCACCTTGATCTCACACAGTTATTTGGAGGATCAGATGTGTGTATATGTGCTTTACAAATGTGATTTTGTTGTTATAATTAAGCTCGGTGGTGAAGGGAGGCTTGGGAGAAGGGTGCCATGAATACGGGGCCCGGGACACCCCGGGAGGATGAGAGGATGAGAGGGACAAGGGTGATGGTTTTCCTGGGAAAGAAAGCTCCCTCCCGGATGTGAATGCTCTGAGACAGAGCCCAGGCTGCCTCATGCCGGTTTCAGCCCTAACTTCTCCATACAATGAGAGAAGAGACTTGGCTAGAGAGCACTCGCCTGGAGTCAGGAGGACCTCGGACACTTCCCAGCCATGTGACCCTGGACCAGCCACTTCGCTGTTTGCCTCAGTTTCCCCATCTGTAACGTGAAGAAAATAACAGCGCTTCTCTCCTAGAGCTGGGGTGAGGAGCAAACGAGATCGTGTTTGTAAAGTGTTTAGCACAGTGCCTGGCACGTAGTAGGTGCTTTCTGAATGTTAGAGATCGTCATCATTTCTGCACAGGAATCCCATCCTGCCCGTCCCTGATTTTCTCCTTCTGCTCCTCATCCTCGAGCCTTTACCCAACTCTCGGGCCTTTTGTCCCATTTCAGCCAGCACTCATTATGCGCCAGCGGTTTCAGGGAAGGAGCAGAGCCGGGTTTCTCTTGGGTTGGGAGGGGATCTTCTCCGAGACCTCAGCCTGGGCTTAGTCCTTACAGTGACCGGGTCTGGAAAACGAAGGTGGGTCCAAGGTCCCAGGAGGACCTTGGGTTCGCAGGAGGAGTTAGTGAGGTCTTTAGGAGCCCCCCCACACACACACATTTGGGAGTCAGGCTTCCTGTCTTGGGCGGAGTCCTTTGTGGTCCTTATTTGGGGGTCCCTGATGTATTTGGTGGTGGAGAACCTCAGGGTCTGGGGGTGAGCCGAGTGTCTGGCTGTCTAGAACCCCCACATATACAGGCCCCCACACATGCACAACACATACATGTATACTCATGCACACACACCACACCACACAATGCTCACAACATGCACATGTAACACATGGCACACAATACACACGTCGTCCCACTCATACACACATGTGCGATCGCATATACACATAATACACACGTACCCACAGCCACTCTCTCCTCAGGCCCCCTTGGGTTTGTCCCTCAGGAGAGAGACCAGAGTTCGTTCCCTCCCTTCCTTCCCGAGCCCGTTGCCCCATTCAGTCTTTCTCTCCTCCCCAAGGAGGGAGGGACTGGACACACCTGAATGAAGGGGAAAGGAAAGGAGATGGGGAGAAAGCTCGAGGGAAAGGAAGGGCTTCCTGCCTCTGGAAGCCCCCCATGGGCCTCTGGCATCCCCTGGGCTGGGCAAGGAGGGGAGTCATCCCTGTCCTGTGGGGACTTCCAACAGGGGGTTGTCCCCTCACCAAATCAAGCTTTCTTCTCCAGGGACATCAAGGCTCACCTTAAAGTTCTTGTCCCTCCTGCTGGGAGTCCCAAAGTTAGTGAACAGAGACGGGATTTGAACTCAGGTCTTCCTGACTTCTACTCTGTAGACGAGAGCATACAAGTCCAGACCTGGAAAGGGAAGGGAGGATTTCCTGGTTTATTAAATAGTGAGGGCCTAAGATGTGCTAAGTAGTCAGCTTGACTATAATAGGAACAAAAATTAAGAACAACTGAATCTTGCCGATCCGTAACAACTCAGCTTAGGCCCAAAGAAAAGGCATAAAAAGAGATCTTCTCTGGCTTGTCTGCAGAAGGGGTGGGCCACAGGTGGGGAATAAAATATTAATTAATAAATTAAATAATTAAATTAATAAAAAATTATTAGTAAAGTGTCATTTTAAAATTAACACATGCTATGGATTGAGCTGAATTGCACTGAGTGTTTTGCTATTTGATTCTGGGCAAAGTCTTGATTTCTTCATCTATACAATGGGATAATAACTAACTCTCTCATAGGGTGGCTACAGAGAAAAGAGATCCCAAATATGGGACTAAGTGAGTGGAGAGGTACAATGGATAGAGAGAAAGCCCACAAGAAAGCCCGAGTTCAAATCTGCTCTCGGACACACACTGGTTGTAGGATTTTTCTCAGAATTCCAGGAAACTCTTAAGATAGTAAGATCCAGGGAAGACACCAAAAGTGTCTTGCTCTGGGGAAAGAGTTTCCTCACAAGCAATGAAAGCACAGGCCCAGGCCCTCTTCCTATCCCCTTTCTAAATGTAAGACTTGTGGGAAATAGCCAGAGATTTCGGGGCTCCCATTTTGTCCTCGTGGGAGAATCCAGCCCTTGGCTGTCTCCAGGGTGAATCTGGAAAACTTAAATATGCATATACCCCTTTTGGGCTTGGGATTTCTCAGGGTCCCACAGACATTTCCTAACTCTAGGGCTGCTGGGGCCACGTCGGGATCTGGCGAAGTCAGGGTCTTTCTCGGGTCTGGGGAGCTCAGGAGGGAAGGAGCTGCCCACAAGGTGTTGTTGGGACAGACGGAAGGCTTGATGTCTCACAGGCAGGCTCCAAGGGTAGAAAAGGTCATCTTCCCAAGGAGAAGTGCCGGCCAGCTTGGGAAAAACCCACTTTTAAGAGAAGTTCATAAGGAACCACAAAGAAATGAGGCAATTTTTTTTATTACCATGTTAAATTTAATATGCACTTTAAAACAACCCAAACTGTGGATAACAAAAGCTCATGTTTTCCTGCCCAAGCTTTGTTTGTTTCATCTGGTGTGTAAATTGAGATATTTAAGTTTATTAACGATTGTGTAGTTCATAATAAAGCAATCATTTTTTTAACAAGTGTGTTTCATGGGCACTGACAGTTCAGATGGCAGCTGGCTATCACAGTGGATAGGGCATCAGACGTGGAATCAAAATGACCCGAGTTCAAACTACTTATGTGACTCTGGGCAAGTCACCTATGTCTGCCTCAGTTTCCTCATCAGTAAAATGGTAGTAATAATGAGGATCAATTGAAGTAGTAATTGCAAAGTAAGTCCAAATCTGCATAGTGCCAGACATTATAACAGGTTATATATATATATTTATTTATTTATTATCATCTTCATGGGGGCAAGTATGTGGTACACTTGATAGAGCACTAGGCCTGAAACCAAGAAGACCTATCTTTGTGAATTCAAACTAGTCTCAGACACTTATAAGCGGTGAGACCCTGGGCAAGTCACTGAACTCTGTTTGCCTCAGTTTCCTCATCCACAAAATGAGCTGGAGAAGGGAATGGCACACCATTCCAGGATCTCTGCCAAGAAAACCTCAAACGGAGTCACGAAGAGTTGGACAAGGCTGAACTGAGTGAGAAAATTATCCCCACGGCTGAGCTCACGGGCCCCTTGGCCCATAAAATGCCGAGGGCTTTTTCCTTCCAAGCTGTGCTGTCAGATGGTGATGAAGCTGCATCTCTGCTGGCCCTCTTCTCCTTCTCCTTCTTCATAAACTCCCGTGGAATATTTGTGGCTTCTCCCTCTGCATTTCCAATTAGCAGCAAAGCTAATGTTAGAAACCACAGCATATATTCCAGAAATGCTGTCAATGAGACATTATAAAAATTGAGTTTGTGTCAGGAGCAGATTTAGATCCTTTCGGGGAATATTATTTGTGCTATTAGGTAATGAACTGTCATTAATTTACTTGCACGGTGTGATTAGGTTAATGTACTCCGGAATAATATTGCATTTTAAAAATTAAAAATGTTAACTGTATCATCTCCCGATCCATCCCACCAGCTGCACTTCTCCAGAATGGCTTTTCTTGGGTACTCAATAAACCATAGTCTGAAAGAGAATCTGTGTGGTTCGTATGACAGAAAGCCCATAGAGGCAGAGAGAGCTTCCTGCTTAAGTGACCACAAATAACATCGACTTGCAGATGGTACAAATTAATCAATTCTTTTTCTTAGAGAAATTAAAAACAGCTCATCGTCCCAAAGTTAGAGAAAGAAAGCTAACAAGAAATGGTTAATGAAGCCATTTTTTTGTGCAAAACAAAAACCTCCTCTACAAAATTCAAAAAAGGCAACAGAGATGAAAGGAGATGAAATAGATGATGCACTTGGGGAATTTTGCATGTGGCCAGCTCTGGTCTTTATATTTACAAGAAGCGAATGCTATTTGTGCCCTTCCATAAATGGGCAGCCTCCAACTACCGTTATTGATTTATCTCAAAGACGGATCATGTTTCTCCCCTTGCAGGCGCCATGATTAGGGTCGCATTTGGAAAATTTATTCTTTAATGAAGATATTTTCCATCACTCGGTTATTTATAGCGCCCTTAGGTGTGGAGATCCACTGTGTTATCTGTGTGGCTGTTCATCTTGGGTTTTCTCCTTGGGGATGATGGCTGTGTGGGGTCTGGGCTGTCCCACAGCATGGACAGCCTGGTAGAAAGAAGGATAAAATGAGCTAATGAAGAAAAAACATTTCGCAACTCTTATGACATCATAGAAATAAATGCTCGCTGCTGTTATTATTATTGTCCTCATCATCACTGTTACTACTATTGCCACGACTCCTGGCCTATAATAATAATAACTATTACTCTTATTGGTATTCACTGTAAATCAGACGGGACAGGCCAGTGGGCTGACGTTACTCTTGAACCTTGTGACCTGGACACTCATTTCTGCAGGTATGGAGTGGATGGAAAGACGGCTGCCTTTGCTAAGATAGTCCAAGGGATGGGCTTTGTCACGCTGAAAGGGCTCTTGGATGGGAAAACTGTTGCCATTTTCTGACCTTTTCCTTCTGCCAACCTGAGTGACTCAGGGCCTTGTCCAGGATTCTCCGAAACTTAAAGCTAAAAACAAACAGAACCTACAACCACAGCTCTGTTTGAGCTCCTGGGGGAAGGGAGGGTCTCATTGTTGTATCTGGAATTAATCAAGGAGTGTTTATGAAGGGGCCCCCAAGTGCTGGCGTTCAGGAGGAAAAGACTCAATGGAACATCCTCCCAATGAGTACGTGGTGGGGGGGGGGGGTGGAGAAAGAGAACTGCAGAATGGGGGATGGGGCAATATTTTGGGAGAGGGGGCCCCACTGAGGAAGGAAGATGGGCTGGGAAGGCGCTTTGAGATCCTTGGATCACCTTGGCTGCTTCTACAGCCTCCTAACCCCCTCTGCCAAAATCCCTCCCCCCAATACTGTTATTTCTAGAAATTCATTTCTTGCTCACACAGAAAGAGGCTGGAGCTGAGATTTTCTAAGCACCAGGAACTTCTAGATGAGGGGAGTCCCTCAGGCCCTTCTCAGGAACTGAACATCTCAGAGAGGTGCCAAGGCGGGCACCAGGAGGGAACGGCACAGGCCGGGGGCCCACCGCCAGGAAACCAGATCTCTGCAAGCTCTGGCACCAGCTTTCCCTTCCGGGAGGCTCTAAGCTGTCTCTGCAGCCTCTGAGAGAGCTAAAATGCTCTTCTCCCCCTTGTGCAGAGAGAAAGCGCATCAGCAGCACTTTAAAAAGGCCTACTATGTGCCTGTGCTTGGTACGCCAAGATAAAATGTCACACAGTGAGCGTCGGAAAAGCAGTTTTTTACTTATTCCCCCCAGTTGGCCACGTGGCCAAGTCCCTTTGTAATATTTATATATTTGTACATATGTCTTATATTTATATGTATGTGGAACATTTTTATCTGTATACACATGTAATCTATCTATATATTCGTATATACATGTATATGCCATATATGTGTATGAGCAATGTTCATATATATTTGTGTACATGTATATGTAACATATTTATATATTTGCACATAGATGTATAGGTAATATTTGCATGTATGCATATATTTGCATATATTTATATATTTGTACGTATATGCATATGTAATACACTTATATCTGTATATATTTATATGTTTGTGTACATATATACATATTTCTTTCTTTATTAGATGAGCGACGCGCCGGAGGGGGAGAAAGGCTCCGTCTGAGGGAGCGGCGCCTTCTCTTCTGCTCAGAATTTTAATGTAACCCCCCTTTCGGGTTTTGTTCCCCCTTTTCCTCCCTCGCCCTGATTCCCGCTCTCTCCGGTTCGGACCCCCCCGCCCCCGCAGCCGCCCCGCGCGCAGGAGGCCGAGCCTCCTTTGGAAATGGCCGCTTCCCCAGGGACGGTTCGGTGCGAGTTACTGCTCCCGCAGCGGGAGGCCCGGCCTGCCCCAGCTCCCGCGACAGGAGGCTTTGGGGGGCGGCGGGGGCTCTGCGGGCGGGCGCGGGCGCTGGCTTGGGGCTTCGCCCTCTCCCGGCCTCAGTTTCCCCCCGTGTAACACGAGGGGGGCCCCCAAGCCCCCTCCCCGCCGAGACCAGCGCGGCGGACGCTCCTGCCGCCGCGCCCGCCTTTCCGTTACCGGAGAAAAGAAGCGGGGACAAAGGGGCGGGGGGGGGGGGCGCGTGTGAGCGCCGGCTTCCCCCCCCTCGCTCTCTCTCCTTGCGGGTCCTGACCTCCGGCTGCCCGGGGACGGGGCCACGGCCGAGCGGCGACCCCCGGGGGGAGTGCACAACCCCCCTCCCGCCGCTTTCTGGAAATGGCCGCGGCCCTGGGCCGAGCCAGGCGGGAGGGAGCGAGGGGCCATGTGCGGGCCGATGCTGCCCCCCGGTGCCGCTTTTGTGGAAGTGTCGGCCGAGCTCCGGGCCTGCCCCTCCAGGAGCCCCCTGTGTTACTGGGCCCAGACCGGAGCGTTAGTCCCGGGCCTGCCCCTCCAGGAGCCCCCTGTGTTACTGGGCCCGAGCTGTAGGGAGGATTAGTCCCAGGCCTGCCCGGCCAGGAGCCCCCTGTGTTACTGGGCCCGAGCTGGAGCAGGGCCCGGACCGGAGCGTTAGTCCCAGGCCTGCTCCGATGGGGGCCCCCTGTGTTACTGGGCCCAGGCTGGAGCAGGGCCGGACCAGAGGGTTAGTCCTGGGCCTGCCCCTCCAGGAGCCCCCTGTGTTACTGGGCCCGAGCTGTAGGGAGGATTAGTCCCGGGCCTGCCCGGCCAGGAGCCCCCTGTGTTACTGGGCCTGGGCTGTAGGGAGGATTAGTCCCAGGCCTGCCCGGCCAGGAGCCCCCTGTGTTACTGGGCCCGAGCTGGAGCAGGGCCCGGACCGGAGCGTTAGTCCCAGGCCTGCTCCGATGGGGGCCCCCTGTGTTACTGGGCCCAGGCTGGAGCAGGGCCGGACCAGAGGGTTAGTCCTGGGCCTGCCCCTCCAGGAGCCCCCTGTGTTACTGGGCCTGGGCTGTAGGGAGGATTAGTCCCGGGCCTGCCCCGCCGGGAGCCCCCTGTGTTACTGGGCCTGGGCTGTAGGGAGGATTAGTCCTGGGCCTGCCCCACCGGGAGCCCCCTGTGTTACTGGGCCCGGACTGGAGCGTTAGTCCTGGGCCTGCCCCGCCAGGAGCCCCCTGTGTTACTGGGCCTGGGCTGTAGGGAGGATTAGTCCCAGGCCTGCCCCACCAGGAACCTCCCTGTGTTACTGGGCCCAGGCTGGAGCAGGGCCGGACCAGAGGGGTAGTCCTAGGCCTGCTCCGATGGGGGCCCTGGGGCGCAGCCACTGCAGGAGCGGGGCCTCTGGCTGAGTTACTCCCCCAGTGACTCCTGTGGCCGCCGGGCCCTGGGCCCCCTTCGGGCTCTGTGGGAGGAGGAGCGCCCTGCGTTCTTTCCTCGCCTAGAGCCTGGCCCCGGGGGAGAAGCTGCGGAGGTTGCCTGGAAGGGTGCCTGGGTTGGAGGGAAGAGGCCCCTCAAAGTCAGCGCCGGGGGCTTCTGCGGCCCCCACAGGACTCGCGCCAGGGCGGCCAGTAGCTCCCCGGCTACTCAGGGAGCACGCGTTTCCCGGGTTTCCCACGGGGACAGTCAGCGATGACTGATGTTCCCGAGGCGCCCCAGAGCGGGACGCGGCCTCCCAAGAGGGGACGGACCCTTGCTCCATCCCAGCCCCTTTGTTGGCAAAGCAAGAGGACCGTGGGGATGACCCACGGTCCCCAGCTGGGAGGGGGCTGTGGCGGGATCTCCCTCTCCCCAGGTCTGTTAGCAGCGGGAGCCTGGCCCGTCGGAGCCCACTGAGGCGTGGGTTGGGAGCCGAGGCTGCGAGCCGCTTCGGACTCTCCTTTCTGGACTCCAGGCCAAAGGCAGTGACATACATGAAAATCATCACCCCATAGCATCTTGCTCCTACTCCCTGGGAAGTCTCCCATGGTTCTTTTTTGCTTCATCCATCCTTATCCATTTTCCTTCTTGTGTGGTCAGAGTGGATGCATATTCATCTGCTTCTGAGAATTTTCTCTTGCTCTGCATTATTCATAAATATTTTCCCATAATCCCTTTCTTTCTTTTTTTCCCCTTCCTTTCCAATCTTAATTGCATTATCACATTCTATTATGTAATGATTTCTTTAACCATTTGTCTCTCATTTCCAATAAATCAACTAGTTTTTATTTAGGGCCTATTACGTGCCAGGTACCGGGCTAAGCCACAGGGCCATTTTGGGGGATTCTAGAGTGTATTTGTTTTTGTGATTCTGAACAATGTTTGCAGTTGTGCATCCCCCAAGGGATCCAGCTCTGTTTCTTCCTCCCATGTTCTTGGACAAGCTTACCTGGGTCTCTCCCTTGTCCCACCTTTGCTTTGCTTGCATCCCACAGGGAACTAGAAGGAATCCCAGGGGCCATCGGGGCTGACCCCATTGCTGGACTCCCGCATGAAGCAGCTTTTCTAAAGGCAAACAGGGGCCAGCGCCCAAACTGGGATTCACCCTTGGTCCTTGGCTCCCACTCAGCCATTGCCGGGCCCTTGGGGCAGCCCAGGTGTAACCGAGTCCTGCCTCTTCCCGGCCTCTCGAGGCTCTCGTGAATCTGTCTGAGCTACACGGGCACCTTCGGCTTTTCCCCGCATTCTGGGCATCTGTTTTTATTGCTTGGTAATAGTCATAATGAAATTAGTTCTAGTCTGTGAAATTGGTTCATAATTGGAATTACATGAATAGGCCAGATACCATCAGACCAAGTTTTATTGTGACTGGATGATTAAGTTGATGACTGAGGCTCTTGTTTTCTTTGCCCCCCTCCCATTTTGATTTTCAAGGACTGGACAAGCCAGAAAGTTGGGAAGCCTTTTGCTTATGGGTCACTCTCCAGGATAAAGCCCATTTCTTTTTGTGGAAATTTTTTGTTGCATCAAATTAAGCTGAATCATCATCCAGAAGCAGCAGAAGTAGCGGCACTCGGGCCTACTTCTCCCGTCTGGAAAGGGTCCCACTGGAGTGTTTGCAGATGCATTGTGGTGCTATGGGGAGGGCACAGAGTGCCATCAGGGAGAGCTGAGTGCAAATCTCACCTCAGATGTGACCCTGGGCAAGCCAGGCTCTCTTGGCCTCCATCCCATCTAGACATGAACATTGAGACTCAGGGTCCTTCCCTGGGACCCTCCTCACTGCCCTGGGACTGGGGTGTCACCCCTTCCGGACCTTTCTAAGGTCCTTCCATGTCCTCTCAAGTCCACCAGGCTGGAAGCCAGGACAATAGAAGCTGGCTGAGGGCAGACAGTGCTCTGATTTTTAGTGTCATCTCACCAGCGTGTAGCACGGGGTCTGGCACATCTTAGGGACTGCATACTTTTGTTCAATAGACTGCTTCCTTCCTTCCTTCCTTCCTTCCTTCCTTCCTTCCTTCCTTCCTTCCTTCCTTCCTTCCTTCCTTCCTTCCTTCCTTCCTTCCTCCCTCCCTTCCTCCCTCCCTTTCTCTTTTTTCTTTCTTTTTCTTTCTCTCTCTCTCTCTCTTTCTTTCTTTTTTTCTTTCCTCCCTCCCTTTCTTTCTCTCTGTCTGTCTCTGTCTCTGTCTCCTCTCTCTGTCTCTGTCTCTGTCTTTCTGTCTCTTTCTCCTCTCTTCCTCTTTTTTCTGTCTCTGTTTCTGTCTCTCTGTCTCTTCCTCTCCTCTGTCTCTGTCTGTTCACCTCTCCATCGGCCATTTTATCTGCACAGCTACAGGGCAGTCGAGAGGGGAATGATATGGAACAAAGCCCCAATTTATTAGGCTAGCAATTGTCAGAGGCTGTTTACCGTGTGTCCTGGGGACTACAGAGAGCTCCCCAGCCCAGCATTTCCATATTCCAAACTTGTTAACTGAACCACAATAAAAAAAAATACTTATTTGCACCCAAGGCACTCAGAAGCTCGGTTGGCTATGCTCTTGTTGCTCCACGACCCCGAAAGTCAGATTTGTGTAAATGAAAATTTCACCCTCCAGCTTTGAGCTGGACTATAAATCAGAAGCTACGAGGCCCTGTTTTCCTGGGAAATAAACCTAATTTAGAAAGACAGGGAAGGCAGCAGAAGATGCTGACCGCTGCCTCTGGCTGATTCAAGGGAGATGCTGAATGTTCCTTCTCTCTGCCTCTCAAGACACCCCCAGCCACCTGTCCCCGACCTCCACTAGTCACCAAGAGTCTTCCCTAGTTCAGTTATTTTTTCATCAGTAATTCTGAAATGGGTGAACTCCATGCTGAGAGAAGAGCTCACTGAGGTCACTCTGTTCTTGAGAGCAGCAACTCCAGGTCTGGGGATGTTCCCCCCAAAGCCAGCCCTATGGCAATTGATTACTATCAAACATGCATTTAGTAGCACCTACTGTATGCACAGTGAGAAGCAACAAGGTTTGGTGAAGAGTAGGCCAGGCTTGAAATCTCTGACACCCATTCGTTGTCTGATGCTCTTTTAGACAATTAAACTCTTGCTGCCTCCGACAACCTCTAAGCCTGAACACTTGGGTTAGTGAAGGGAAGGTGGATAATGTGCTGGGTTGGGAGTCAGGAAAGCTTATTTTCCTGAGTTCAAATCCTGCCTCAGACACTGCCTGTGTGACCAAGGCACTTCACCCTGTCTGCCTCAGTTTCCTCATCTGTAAGATGAACTGGAGAAGAAAGTGACAAAAATCACTCCAGTATCTCTGCCAAGAAAACCCCAAAGGGGGTCGAGAAGAATCAGCCGGGACTGAACAGCAACAAATTCACTTTTATTTACAGTGGTAGTGGTAGAAAACTAGTCTGTGATTTTATTAACAGAGTACTTCCGGTGAGGAAACCTCTCCAAATACAGATTGGCTCGCAAGGCTGGGTTTAGCTCTGAAAACACAGAGATGAACCAGAAAAGAGCTCTTTCCCTCAGAGAGCTTATGTTCTGCTGGAGGGACACAGAGTGTTTACACTGACAAGAAAACGTATGATGAAGAAGGAGAGAGAACACTCACCATGGAGAACACTGGGAGAAAGGTGACACCGGGAGAAGCCTTGCTGGAGAGCAAGGGGTGAAGGGGGCACTGCAGGCAGGGATGGAGTGGGGCCCTTTGGGGACAAGAGCTTGTGGGCCCTTTGGTTGGAATGGAAAGCACGGGGCAGGGTAGCCCGGAGCATGCTGGGAAGTGCTGGAAATGCCAATGGAGGGGGCACTGAAATCATTCCCTGGATTTGGTGCCGAGATGGCTGGCGAGAGAGAATCTGAGACATGAAAGGGCTCAACAGCAAATGTGAGGCGCTCTTTTTGAAAAGCACGCGGACCCCAAGACCCTTACCCACATGGGAGACGGACTAGGCCCTGTCACACTTTTTAATAATGCAATGAATTAATCACCAAGCATTAAGAGCTTGCTACAAGCTAAACTTCATGGTAGGGCCCAGGGACACAGGTGCTGTTGTTCGGCGCCCCCTTCTGGTAGCGCTCTGTATGGTATCTGGGGCCCCCCAAGCTAGGAGGCTGAGCCACACAGACCCTCGTTCCATATCCTCCAGTTCCGCCCCCAAGACTCACAGAGGAGAAATCTTGGACTCCCGGCCCGCTGTCCCGGGGCACGCCTCAGGCAGCCTCCCATGTGCTGTCCTCTGTGGGAATGAATAAATGAATTCACGGACATTTATTAAGCGCCGGTTGTGTACAAAGCACCTTGCTAAGGGCCGGGGATACAAGGAAATAAGCTGGTCTGGCTCCTTAAAGAGCTCGCATTTTAATGGGGGAGACCAAGCGATGGGGCAGGTGTTATTATGTGTCTTTCTTCCTTGGAAACGACCACAACAGAGGCCGCTGGTGCCGAGACTTCTGGGAGAACTGGCCGGGCCGAGGGAGGGCCGGGCAGGGGCACCTGCCTCACTGTCCCCTCCAGAGCTGCTGGGTCCGGTGGCCTGGATCAGGCCAGGCCCGGAGATGGCCCCCTTCTGAACCCTCCCAGCCCAACAGTGACTAGGGGGCCCCGCCAGGGACCCCCGTGGGCCGTTAAGGGGAGCCGGGGTAAAGCTTGGTCCTGACAAAAGAAGTGGGCACCGCTGGTGAGAGCGGTGCGTCTGAGAGTTCCCCCAGCGCCTGCTGACCGGGTGCTGCCACTGCCACCGCCAGGGCTCACGGTGCCTCGAGACCCTGTTTCTGCTGCCAGAAGGGACCTGGCAGTAATCAGCCACCCCCTCTTTTTACAAATAAGGAAACTGAGGCTCAGCGGGAACTCAGCATCGTTTTCCCCTCAGCTGCAGCCCACCCTCTGACTCTGAGCCAGTTTCCAGCAGCGCTCTTTGGCATCCACTATCAGTGAACCAAAGCAGCAAGAAAACATAAATTTCCAAGGAAAGTTTTTTAGAACAAGGCCGTATTTCCCTTCAAAATTATATGATGGGGCAGCTAAGTGGTGCAGTGGATGGAACACCAGCCCTGCAGTTCAAATCTGACCTCAGACACTTAACGCTTCCTGTGTGACTCTGGGTAAGTCTTTGAACCCCAATTGCCTCTCAAAAAAAAAAGCAAAATAAAAAATTTGCCGATGTATATACATAAATATACTTACCTGTAATATGCACATATTAATCTTTGTGTGCATACATATATACATGTACACACCTATGTATATTATACACATTGATAACCATATTAATTGATATTGGCTCTTTGTGATCCTCTCTATTTTATTCTGTACATTAAAAGTATTCTACTAAGAAGGGATGTCTAGGATTATGGAGATTCTCCTCCCAAAGGGGGCCATCACTTAAAAAGAACCAAGAACTGTGTCCTAGAGCCAACAAAGAACTCTGGAAGACAGTTCAGTGGGAGGGTAGCCCCACCAGCCTGTGCTTTACGAGAAGCATTTTGGCAGAGGTTTGGAGGCTGGAGAGATGGGACACAGGGAGGTCAAGTAAGAGGCTATGAGGAATAAGATGGATGCTGAGACACGCATTTAAGTTTAATTTGCATCATTAGCACTTTCTTAAGCCTGGAAAATCAGTCACAACAAATCGAGCTTGGTGTTTGTTGGTTTCTTGGCTGTAAATGCTCACCCTGGAATGACGCACTCGGTGTCAGCACCAGGTTCTGGGCTGTGGATGGAGCCTCCAGGCCAGGCCCTGTCCCTGCTCCCCTTATTGGAGGGGCTTTTGAAAACCCTTCGTCAGACTTTGAAGGCTCGGCCGTCATCATAAGGGCCGAAAACCAACTGAGAATTTAGTCATATCCTTAAGGCAGCTGTGGCTTCTGGCTCCGTCTGTGCCGGGCCATGCTAGGCCACCAAAGACCCTGGTCTTGGAAGGATCCATTTGGAAACCAGACCCTCAGAGCAACGCCCCCTTCCCCACAATGGGCCGGAGATAAAGGGGAGTCTGGGGGGGTGCCGGGAAGCGGTTGCCATTTCAATATTCCAGTTGTGCATCGGGCCTGGCAGAGCTTAGAAAGGAGGAGGATGGATTTGCATACATAAATGCCGTAAAATTAGTGCAGACAGCTGGCAAATCATTAATTAACAGCAGTAATGGACCTAAAACCGTACCCTGGGGAGGCCCCAGAAGTAGGAGGTTCACCAGTCCGGTTTAAGTTATGCCTCCGACCTGATTCCATTCTCATAAATAAGAGAAGAGGAGAAGGGTGCCCCTGTCGTGGCTTCCATCGCCCTCGGGCGGCAGCCCTGGCAGAGCCTGGCAGCCGGGCCAGGGAGAGAACGGGTAACCGAGGGCCCGTCCCTCTCTGTCTGTCTGCGGGGCAGCTCCACCAGCAGACAGATGCAGAATGAACCAAGGACTTCTCTGTACGTCCCCGGCATGGGGCAATTATGCCATAAATATAATTAAAGTCAGCAGGAAAACCATTACGGAGAAAACTCAACTTTAAAAAAATTAGTCCTTGCAAAGAAAATAGAATGCATTCCCTTGATTTCCGTCTAATTTTGTTTACATGATTCATACAGTTCTCCAGAACCTCCCCAGAGAACAGGAGGCAGGCCCCATATGCATAAACAACCACATATAACATGTAAATTAGAAACAATCTCAGGATTTATATAGGAATTACAGCCACTTGGAGCAAATTAATTCAATGACAGCCACAGGGTTACTGTCTCTCTTGAAATCGAGAGGGAGGAAATATTGGGCCCCGGCAAAGAGGATTTATTTTTTCCAAGAGACTGGTGTGTGCTGGCAGTGGGGTCCATTTGGCTGGTGCATTTCCATTTCTTTATTGGAAACGTATCGGTGATTGAATGGACTTGGAATAGAGAGAGAAGTCGATGGGAGCCTAATGGGCCCGTCGGAAGCTACGGCTTTGCTGAGGGAGCCCTAAAGCCTGTCAGTCTGGGGAAGAGCTGTTCGGGGGTATTCGAGCCCCTGTTTTGGAGATAAAGCTCTCTGTGGGAGTGGGCAGGCAGGCATCCCGACCATCATCCCTCGGGTGGAGAAGGGAAGGATGGAGCCCCAGGGAAAGAAGCAGTCGCCTGAGGCCCATAATGTGCTGGCGGCAGAGTGGGGAGGGAGGGCTCAGGAAGGTCATCTTGCCCAACCTCGATCCCATGAGGTGATACGGCCAGCAGGTGACAAAGGCAGGATTGGAACCCAAGTCCAGAGCAGGTATTCTTTCTCTTTCCTTGTAATAGAACAACCACCAGACCAAACCAATGGAGACTCCTGGTTTCCTAGGCACTCCCCATTGAGCCCCACGGACTCCCTCCCCTCCCACCGTTTTCAGGAGGAGGAAAGTCCATCACGCTGTCCTCCGGTACAACGGTGTCAGCCTTCGGGCCACACGTGGACTCAGAAAACCACAAAACAACATTTTATTTTTTTTGTTACACATTTCCCAGTTACACTTTAATCTGAAATGGGGCGTCAGAGGATCCAGGGTCAAAGTTATTGCCTTTAACTTGAGTTCACTTCATCTTCATTCACACTGTCAAAGGGTTTCTAACCTGGGATCCATATAATTGTGTGTGTGTGTGTGTGTGTGTGTGTGTGTGTGAACTTGCTTTCAATAGAATTGGTTTCTTCTGTAATACTTCATTTTTTATTTTGTACACTTAAAAACATGATTCTTTAGGAACTTAGGCTTTACAGGACCGGCTGACTACCCCAGGGATACAGGGCACCCTAAAAGGAAGACTCCTGGGGTTGTGATTAGATATAAGGTCCCCCAGGCCTCCAGAATTCTTCTTAGTGGCTCTTTCTGACAAATGTAACAATGGAATAGGACACACCTAAACCTCCAGGTGTTTGGGCCATTCCTTAGTCAGTGGGCTTGTTATGATTGGGACTTCCAGGGCTTTAATAAAATCAAGTCAGAAATTCAGGCCAAGTTGAGTTTGGGACGCTGTGGAGATGATTGCTTGGTGATACTCCTGAGTTCAAGTTGAAATGGCCTTTTCAGTGATTTCACATTTCATCTAAAATATGACTTGGGTGGCGGGGATGTGGGAAAACTGGGACACTGATGCATTGCTGGTGGAGTTGTGAGCTAATCCAGCCATTCTGGGGAGCAATCTAGAATTATGCCCCAAAGTTATCAAGCTGTGCCTCCCCTTTGACCCAGCAGTGTTTCTCCCGGGCCTGTATCCCAAAGAGATCTTATAGGAGGGAAAGGGACCCACATGTGCCAAAATGTTTGTGGCAGAAACTGGAAACTGAGTGGCGGCCCATCAGCTGGGGAATGGCTGAATAAGTCATGATATGTGAATGTTATGGAATATTACTGTTCTGTAAGAAATGACCAGCAGGACGATTTAGGGGAGGCTGGAGAGACAGGAACTGATGCTGAGTGAAATGAGCAGGACCAGGAGATCATTATACGGGGCAACAACAAGATTATATGATGGACATGGCTCTTTTCTTTTCTTTTCTCTGAGGAAATTGGGGTTAAGTGACTTGCCCAGGATCACAGAACTAGGAAATGTTAAGTGTCAGAGACCAGGTTTGAACTCTTCAGGGCTTGGTACTCTATCCACTGCGCCCTCTAGCTGCCCAGATGTGGCTCTTTTCAACAGCCAGGTGATTCAGGCCAGTTCCAATAGACTTGGGATGGAGAAAGCATCTGCATCCGGAGGGAGGACTGTGGGAACTGAGTGCGGACCACAGCAGAGCATTCTCACTTTTGTTGTGCTCCTTTGTTGCTTTTCCCTGTGGCTGGAGGTCTTAGAGCAGAGGCTGAAGGGTCACCCATTGGAGATACCGTAGCAGGAATGATTGTTCAGGTACACGGTGACCTGGATGACACTGAGGCCGCTTGCAGGGCTGGTAACCTTCAGTTCCTAGAATGCGCTGAGATCAAGGGTCCTCTGGAGGGCAAACCTGATTTAAAGCCATTTCTTTTTGAAGAGATTATTGGGTCAAATGGAGAGAGATCAGAACTTCTGACCCCAGAACTTTTAAGGTGCGAGGAACATCAGGGACTCTCAGAGCCCCCAGCTCTTTATCTTTTCTGTATCAAGGATTCCCCGGACCCCTTCTCAGAAACGTGTTTTTCAAAGCATAAACTATTCCCAAGACTGACAAAGGAAACCAATTCCGGTGGGATCCAATTGTCAGGCAATTTTTAAAAAGAAGCAAGGTGATGGATCTCAGACTAAGGAGCCCTGCTCCAACCCGGCCTCCGTCTGATCCGCACGTTCCTTTTACAAGGCCCTGAAAAATGGTTCTCAGCCTCCACCCCCCAACAGCCCATTTCAGGTTTTAGAGGCCGCTGCAGTTCATTCCCCATGCCCACATTTCAGATAAATGAGACCAGCCCTTACCAGGCTGTTTCCTACCTCCTTTGTATCAGGGACGCTATCTTTTAGTTTTATTTTGTTTTCCCCTTTTAAAGGTTGCACTAATGTTGTTTTTTCCTTAAATTATCACTTATCACTGTGATTCCCACTCCCCCTATTTACCCTTAATACCCTCCCAGGCAATAAATAGCCACAGATAAATCTCTATGTTTATCATGGCTAAGAGTGTATGTCTGATTCTGTACCCACAGTCCCCCACCTGCTCGGGGGCATGTTTCACTCCCTCGGTCCCCTCCTCCGGTCACTACTGCGCTGACCAGTGAGCTCCTGATTTAGGCGTTCTCTCCTCCCCACTATTTTCAGAATCCTTATGTTTTACCGCTTCCAGGAAGCCGACTGAAAGTGCCCCTTCCTCCTCAGTTCTTTGGGTGTGTTATCTCTTAGGTTCCTGCTTAGGGGGCACCTGGGTAGGGGGCTTTTTCATGCCTGATAGCTCCCAGGGATCCTCCATGAGGATTTCAAGAGCCTGGGGTCTGTAGCCACGGCGGGGAGCACGGGCACTGACAGAATCGAGCCCTGAGGTTTGGGGGGTGGTTTCTGTGACCCCCAAAATCCTATCTTGGATATTAGGGATAGGAGCCGGGCTTCCCCCCAGCCCAGGGGTAGAATGGAAGCTCCTTGGGGACAGGGACTGTTTCCCTTTTTGGTCCTTTTGGTGCCCAGCACTGGCAGGTGTTTATAGGTTTGTACCTGGACAGCTCTGACCGTTGGGACAGGCTTGCTTATCCAGCTGCTTCCTGTGTCTGCCATCCCCGCTGGGCCCTGTGGGCAGTGCCAGCCATGGCTGATCCTCTCCCTGGAGTCTCTTTCACTGCTTTGAGCCCAGGTCTGGACTCTGCCTGTTCAAGGCAGCTGAGGACGAACCTCAGCCGGAGACTTGTCTCCTCCCGGCTCTTCTCCCCTCCCCGTCCTCCTGTAACGGGTCTCCTGGCCTCCTTTCCCCTGGACTGGCCTCCTCGGGAGGCCGCCCTCCAGCGCGTCCACAGCCCAAAGCCTCCTCCATCCTGGGCAGCTTCTTCTTTCCTCCATTCTTCCTTTGTCCCTCTGGGAACAGTTGGTCCCCGACCCAGACAGTGGACATCATCTCTGCCTTCTCCAAGGGCCCCACCATATATCAGCACTCACAGGGGGGACGCCTTCACCAGGTCCCCCCATCTCATTCTGGGGCTCGGGGGTTTTCCGGAACACGTCTCTGTTCTGGTTCTTCCTCTGGTGCTGGCCGGACCATGATTTCAGGAATTCAGGGAACTCCTGGCGTGGAAATCTCCCCCACTGAGGCGGTGTTCTCCTGATTTATTCATTCCCTCCCCTTATTACTCATCTCTAACTTAGAATCTAAGGGACTTTTCTGGATCATTCAGCCACTGGGTGAGACGTAACCCTGGGGCTGCCCAATTCCAAAGCCAGCACGCTGACCGCCACGCCCGGCCGTGTTTTCCCTCTTAAATCTGTTCCTTGTGGTGATGGCTAAGGATTCATCCAGAGTAAGAAGTCTGGGGTTCGAGTCCCCATGTTATAGTTGTGGCTCTGGCTCTCCAAGGCTGTTGGGAGGGCCTATCATTTGGGGGAGGGCATTCCCTCCCTGGAAGTTCCCTTTCCTCATGAAATAATGGGTCTGATGCTTCCCCAGCCCCCATCCTGTGAGACAGCCGAGGTCAGATTAATATCCTTTTTTTCCCCTTTTTTAAATCCAGCCCAAAAGAAAGGTTCATAGAGACTGAAAAACTTGCCAG